>NC_090237.1:26931250-27270000 GCF_024489055.1 Chanodichthys erythropterus
AGTGTACGCCGTATTGTGTCATGGGAAATAGTCACCCCAGTTTGGCTTTCTACTTCTTTAGATAACTTCAGGGAACTTGCATGCAGATTTTCTTCAACCCTTCTCATCAGAAGACGCTCCTGTCGAGGTGTTAACTTCTGTGGACGACCTGGACCATCTTTTTTTTTCTTTTGCTACAGTATTCTGACTGATAAGTAAAGCTTGGCTGATCTTCTTTTAGCCTTCACCTTTCTGGTGTAAAGAAATTATTTTCTTTCTCAGGTCTTGTGACGTTTCTCTTCCATGTGGTGCCATTGCTGACAGCATGAAATGAGAAGGAGTTTTAACACCCTTTTATAGTCAACTGTCTGCTGGACACCTGTGTAATGAATAATTAGACTCACCTGTGGTTGAATTCTTGTTAAATTAGACATTTGTAGTCTAAAATTTAGCTTTGCTCCAGAGACTTTCAGTGGGGTGAAAGTGATTTTTTTTTTTAAATCATATGTTCTCATGTTTGTTTATTTATTTACTTTTGTAATGTATGAAACCTATTATGTTAAAGCTTTACTGTTTTTACTTGATTTTGTTGTTGTTGTTCATGGGTGTGATTTTTGGTGAACAGAATCCAATTAGAGTCAGTTTGACCCACACCATAATAACCATTCCCAGAATTTGAATATAACACAAGGCTTACACAAATAAAGACAGAAGAGGACAGACAAAAAGAGAGAGACATAAACAAGTCTTGGATGATGTCATTTTCTCCTGAAGGGTGAAAAAGAAGCAGACGTGGAGAGGTGTGGAAGATAAATGATGGAAGAGGAAAAAGATGGGAGGGGATGGAGGGTGAGGGATGGGGTTCCTCTGTTCACTCCCCATTGTTGTGCTGTCTGTGTGAAGGAGGCCATTACCCTCACAATGGAGACAAAGTCCTTTAATTCGGGCATTCAACCAGACAATGCAGCCACTGCTGCAGGAGCCTGCTGATAGAATGCCTCTTTAACCCTGAAGCCTCCCACACACACACACACACACACACACACACACACACACACACACACACACACACACACACACACACACACACACACACACACACACACACACACACACACCTGTAATCAAAACATATACAAACATAGAGCATGCATACAGATGCACACATACCAACTCTAAAAAGCATAAATGCACTTACAAACAAATCACATTAAATATCATTATGTCTGTAATATCATCATGTGCTGTATGCCAATCATTGTTTTTAATTTTCAGTAATGAATGCCTGAAAACAGATATTGAAAAACCCAGCATTCATGGCCATGGACAAAACCACCATCTTTCACAATAACAAGTTTCTTGCGGCTGTTGATAAGAAAACACTTTACCTGTACTTTCACAGCCGCTGACGCAGAGACACACACACACATACACAGATTGTGCTGAAAGATCATCTGGCTGATAGTGTTTGACAGACCTAAATATGTGACTAACGTGTGATTAATTTCATAAAGTCAGCCATGACTCAAAATGAGAAGAATATTGAGCAGAACTGTTTACTGTGTCTGTGTGTTTGCCTGCTGTGGAATCATTTATCTTGGATATTTATCGATTAAAGTATTAAGCTTCGGAGGCAAACAGGGTCAGTTTAATGTGTGGTAAGATAGATTAAAGACCTCCAGACCTGCACACACACACAGCTCATTAAATGTAAATAAACTTTAGCAATGTAATAAGAATAATTAGCTTTCAATGGAGTTTGGAAATAAAGTTTTCTAAAAGTGCCCCAGGTGGTACATGAAAGAGATAAAGAACACAAAATTAAAGAGAGCTGCATAATTTTGCACAGCTTTGTAAATAAAAAAAACAAATGCTCATTAAGAGTGTATGTTTAAAATATTGGAGGCTATTATATTAAATAGACAGTCCCAGTGTCTAAATATGCATGCTTGCCAACTACATAGTAAACAGCATGTCGAATGAGTAAGATTTTTCATTAAATAGTAGGTGAACAATACCCTGAATACCTACTGAATCTGCTGAGGTTATCGAGTGTGCAACCAGCAAATAATATTAAAATACAGGAATTCAGGCACAGCATTCAGTTACTAGCTAACTTGAACCCGTTGCTATTCTGCCCTTAAAAAAAATAACATGGTAAGTATAAGTAGTTGCTTCTACTGGAAAATCAAAATAGTCTAAAGCAGAAGTAAATAATATCATGCATATTATTTATTATATCCTAACTAAAAAAAAAGTGTCCTAAGAAATCACACTTGCCTCTGTCATGGGCTCTTACATCGGCCGGCACGTGTTAGCCAATCAGAGGGCTTGATGTCGACTTTCTGAGTGTCACATGAGTTTGAGGCGGGCTACAAATTTACCTGTACAATGGCAGTGTTTATGGAATAGGGGTGCATAGTGGTGCAGAAATTGATTTTAAATGTGAATAAGATTGTTTTTATTTTTTGACAAATTGCATTTAATTAAAACTTTAAGTACTGGACAATAGGCTATGCTATGCTTTGTTAGTTTTGTAAGGATAGGCCAACTTTTATTTTTCACTCTTCTTACCTTAAATTATTTTTTCCCCCCTTTTTAACCATCGTACACTTTTCTTATAAAAATTTATGAGAAAGTTATCTGACTGGTGGTTAGCTCATGAATATTAATTTTGCAGTGCTGACGTAACTTTTCTGGTGCACACAGTCACATAAACTTATTAAAATTCATGAGGCAAGCAGTCAGCATAGTAGGCACGGAAAGGAGTTCGTCACCATCTGGGAAAAAGCAACCACGAGCTTGCAGAAGCACTGCAGAGGTGGTCAACACCCCCCTCTAGAGGTCAAATTGAAAATAGCACTCAACTCAATTCTATTGACTCTGTCACCCATCCACTGCAATTACTGAAGGCAGCTTCTTACAGTGGCAGCTGCCATTTGTAGAGGACATTCTTTAACCAGAGTGATAGTACAGTAATTCTTTCCTCCTAAAGCACCTGGGGTTAAGTACCTTACTTAACAGGCACAATGCTGTATTTTGAGCTTAGTTACTCAGTTAAAATGACCTGGGACTGGACCTTCACCCATTAATGATTAGGCAACAGACAACCCAGTGATCTAATTTTACAAAGTTCACATCTACAAAGGTGGTTGCTATAGTATCTTCTTTCATAATGGTTATTGCTCTTATTTATTTTTTTCCCTGTGTCTCTCACACACTTTTATTGGCTTTCTAACACACAGCTCATTACCCACCTGTTGACTACAACACTGTTGTTTTAACAGTCCAATTATCTCTCTCTTGCTATCTCATACTGAGAGAGAAAACAGTGGGATATGGATCTTTCTGGAATTAAAGAACTTCTGGTTTCAAATACATTAATCAGCTCCCATCACCCACAGTGATAACCCATCAAAAATCTGCAGTAGACACAAACATACACAGAGGTGACCTTAAACAAGGACAGGCTGGCATTAGCTAGTGGCCATCAAACACACACACACACACACACACACACACACACACACACACACACACACACACACACACACACACACACACACACACACACACACACACACACACACACACACAAAGAGAAATCATTTACATTTTAATTAATGTGATTTTAGAGCTAATAAATCATTGACATGTATAGTTTATATATGTTATATATTGTTGTTATTCCTATTGTAATTTTGACTGATAAGCATAAATGGATATTTTATTAACAAAGTTCGGGAGGAGCATGTTCAGATAATTAACCTAATTGAGACGAGAGAAGTGTATTCAGTTAACTCAGTTAACAATAAGATATATACACAGCAGACTTACCTCTGTTCGTTGACAGTATATCAGCATTGGACCCACCCTAAGTTCCTAAAATGTCTGAAATCGAGCTCTTCCCGTCCAATGAAGAATCTTTCGTTCTCGAAGAATCTTCTCCGCAATCCTCTAGCCTAATGAGTGATTCTCCTCCGCTTACTGCCGTCGATACCCCGGTGTTATCTTGCGGTTGCCAGCCCAAACAAATGGGTCCCCGCACAAGTTGGGGGGAATTCTCCAGTCACTTATTCTGCATCGGGGCAGCAACCTCAGCAGCCCAAAAAGGCCTCGTCCAGCAGCAGATCCAAGCTCTCGTAAGATGGTCTTCAAACCAAAGCTACATCAAGACCAACTGGTTCCACATGAAAAAAGACAAACAAACACTCTATATATATATATATATATATATATATATATATATATATATATATATATATATATATATATATATATATATATATATATGTATAAAATCATGTTTTCTAATTCTCCATCCGGCGAGGCTTACCCATCTGATGCCGTGAGTATTGAGAGTATTGAACTCCCGTCAGATGCTGCGAGAGCCCTCCCAGTCAAGCGCCAATGTCTTCTTTTTTCTTTCTCTGTCCAGTGAGGCTTATCCGTCTGATGCCGTGAGTCTTGGTCTCCCGTTGGACGCTGCAAGAGCTCTCCTGTTTCAAATTTCCTTCACCCTGCTGTCGGCCGATAGGACCCACTTGCTCGACACTATGAGCTGCTCCAGTCGGAGGCTACATGGGCCCTCTCGGTCGAGCGTTCCAAATCAAGCGGCTCCCACTTTCATTGGCAGGGGAGGCCCGTCCTCCCGGCACTGTGCATCAGGCAAGTGAGTCCCATCCCATCGGCCGAATAGGGTGAAAGAAATTTGAAACGCCCAGCCAGGAGATCTCTCGCAGCATCCAACGGGAGACCCCAGTCGGACAGGCAACCCCCAGTTGGACGGGCAGCCCCCAGTCGCATGGCTCAAATCATGCTGCTGCTCGTTCATCGGTCGATAGGGCTCACCCGTCCAACGGCGTGAGCCCTCCAGACTGGGCATCCCAAATCATGTAAATCCACATTGGTAGCCGGTCAAACGGACAGGCTTCTTCTCGAAATGCCAGCCCGCCAAATCTCGGAGCACACTTTAGTCTGGCAGCTATCCTTTGTCATTTACTTTTTGGGGGAGTACTCTGTGTTTGGGCCTAAATTCCAAGCTCGGAGCCCTTCTCCCAGGCAGCACGGCAAAAGACAAAAGAACCAATTCTAATCACTAGCCACGTTTACATGTACAGTTTTTTGTCATTCCGATTTAAATTTTTAGAGTTTTAATCTAGTTTGATTTTTCCGCCGCTATTTTGCATTTGACACAAGTGACAAATCTCCAACAGTAAACTGATGCCTCATTCTATTTATGACATACTGACACGAAGGGCAAATGTTTTGCAATGAGCGCGTTGTTGCGTCCAGTGTAAACAGATTTTAGCTGTTGCGACATGGTGTAGCCTTTACTCTATAAAATTATATTTAAGTGTGAACTTGTGAAATAATGTTTTATTAAGCACGTTCAGATAATAAACCTAACACCAGAGGAGCACAGTTAATCAACTGTAAATTAACGATAAGAGGTATTACCCCTGTTCGTTGACAGTTTATCATCATCCCTCCTCCACCCCATCTCCTCACTTCTAGTTCTTATCACAACCAGGGAGAATACTCTGGGTTCGGGCCAAATTCCGAGCTCGGAGCCCTCCCCCCGGACAGCACGCCAAATACACATAACCTTTGCTCTATCTAATATGTAAGTGTGAACTTGAATCTTGAAATTATATGAAATACGATATATATATGATAATATATATGATTTCACAGTGTATACATAAAATACTGTAAATGGAAGTACAGTACCCTTACTGTAAAACGTATTCACAGTAACTTACTGGCAACAATTAGCCAGTAAGTTACTGTAAATACAAGTAAAATCACAGTATTTAATTGTTTTTGATTTCACAGTGTATACATAAAATAAAATGTAAATGGAAGTACAGTACCCTTACTGTAAATCATATTCACAGTAAATTTTTTACAGTGTAAGCACGTTCAGATAATTAACCTAACACCAGAGGAGCACAGTTAATCAACTTAAATTAACGATAAGAGGTATTACCCCTGTTCGTTGACAGTTTATCATCATCCCTCCTCCACCCCATCTCCTCACTTCTAGTTCTTATCACAACCAGGGAGAATACTCTGTGTTCGGGCCAAATTCCGAGCTCGGAGCCCTCCCCCCGGACAGCACGCCAAATACACATAACCTTTGCTCTATCTAATATGTAAGTGTGAACTTGAATCTTGAAATTATATGAAATACGATATATATATGATAATATATATGATTTCACAGTGTATACATAAAATACTGTAAATGGAAGTACAGTACCCTTACTGTAAAACGTATTCACAGTAACTTACTGGCAACAATTAGCCAGTAAGTTACTGTAAATACAAGTAAAATCACAGTATTTAATTGTTTTTGATTTCACAGTGTATACATAAAATAAAATGTAAATGGAAGTACAGTACCCTTACTGTAAATCATATTCACAGTAAATTTTTTACAGTGTAAGCACGTTCAGATAATTAACCTAACACCAGAGGAGCACAGTTAATCAACTTAAATTAACGATAAGAGGTATTACCCCTGTTCGTTGACAGTTTATCATCATCCCTCCTCCACCCCATCTCCTCACTTCTAGTTCTTATCACAACCAGGGAGAATACTCTGTGTTCGGGCCAAATTCCGAGCTCGGAGCCCTCCCCCCGGACAGCACGCCAAATACACATAACCTTTGCTCTATCTAATTATATGTAAGTGTGAACTCGTGAAATATCTTGAAATTATATGAAATATGATTATAATGTCATCTAAGGGTGCTTTCACACTTGGTTCGATTGCCTGGACCGAACCCGAGTTCGATTGCTCCCCCCTCCCCCTGCGCCCACTGGACTGTGTTCACATTATATTATTTGAGTCCGTTTGCATTCATATCAGAAGCGAACCGTACCGGAGTTCACTTGAACCGCACCCCAGACCACCCTTTTTTAATTGGACTCGGGTACGGTTCGCGGGTGCGCACCCGAGTTCAGAAGACCGTGTTCACATCATCCAAACTTACCGAACTCTGACGTCAATCGAACCCGGGTGCGCACCAAAACTGCTAATGTGAAAGCACCCTAAGTATGTCAAACTGGGATCACCACTATGATTTAAAAGTTTAGTGAAGACCCAAATAAACACTGTGGACAAATCATATCATGGTCTGTTGAGTAGATAGAAAAGGAGCTCAGAACCTGGGTTTTAGGCAGAGCCAGATTATGGTCCCACAAGGACCATCGTTGTCACGGGTCTTTGGTGTGAGGTTCTAAAGGCCTCTGGCAATCTAAAGTACTGGCCCCACCACAGTCTGTACTTCAGCTTTGGTCTTAGTTAGAAAGTTATAATAGACCTAAAGTCTATTATAGAAGTTATATAGACCTAAAATCTTTCTGGTTACATTCATATTATTTTGTCAACAACACAAAATCAGCTATTAAAGAAGATTTGATGAAATTCATAATATATAGGCTATAGCTATCCTGCCCTTTCTCTTAATACAAATTGTTACTTGCATTGTTACAACACCATCCACATGTTGTTGTTGTTTATATTGAAATGTAACTTCTCTTTTGTGCAAGTTACAAGCTGCGTGAGAAAATACAAACTTCCACCCCGCCCCGAGTCCAGACACACACACACACACACAGTCCGTGGGGGAGAGCACTCATTGTAAACAGTTGCAATGGGACGTGTCTAGGAAAACTAGAGTTTAGACAGGAATGCAGCACCTTTCCAACTGACAGAGAAATAAATTAAATCATGGAGCTTGCACGGTGAGAACTTTCTTTCACTTCTTCAATTTTTCTTCTTCAGTAAAATATAGCCTATATATTTCAGTGGTCTGAACAAAAGATAGACGTAGGTTATCAAAACAATATCGATCTGTTATGATCATCTTCAATAATAGCTGAGTATAACCTATATGAACTCATCCATTATCCATGATTTATTTAGTCCGCGTGGGAATTATTCCTTTCAGGGGGGTCGACACTTCAGAATAACTTTCGCGGCGTAGTCTCGCGGAACGGAATTGTTTTTGCTGTCAACACTTATAAACAAAACGTTTTGTATTAGGCTATAATGCGACATGAAAATGTGATAAATAATTAAGTGATAAATAATGAAATTAGCCTACTTGCTGTGTACCGTCCGCCCGATATGAAATCTAACTGAAAGCTGCACTGTTGCTATGGTTACTACTTCAAGCGAACACATCTTCTGTTCGATTTAGCGCGCTCTGAATCTAACATTTCGTTGCTGAACCATAATTATGCCACCCCTCCCGAAACCCCCATAATTTGCAGATTTAATGAGGTGTGATTTGTTCTTGTTTCTCTGTTTTATGTTTGCTTATAGGGATTAATTCCAAGCAATTAAACAATAAAATAATCTTACATACTATTCATGGACATTATTCAGAGCAGCGCCATGACAGTTATTAAAACGAGGCTGTGAGGGATAGACTAACCGTGTTTTCAATGGCATTCGCTGTAAAAAGCTGTATAAAGATCACATATAAGCTAATTTTCCACAGCTCATATTTGTGGTGTTTTATGTATACTGAAATTTAAAAAAAGAAGATATTTGGCAGTGTTTAGTCAGCAGAACAATCCAAAAACACATTAAATAATAGTAGGCCTCAAAACCAAAGAAGAGATGTACTGTAGCCTATCACTCACAGTCACGCTTTCATTCCCGTTAAAATGAATTATGAATAAAATGAATGAATGAATTCCCGTGCTGCTGTGAATAAGGTCTGATCTTGATGTTTAATGTTTAAAATTATGATTTTGATGTTATGGTTTAAATAAAATGCATCTATACACAGTGTCATTGTGATCTTGGCCCAGTGCGTATGGCCTGTGTGGACTCAAGTAATTCACCTTACGGACATGTATGGGACCATTAAGTCTCCAAACTTTCCTGAATCCTATCCGAAAGAAACAGAACTGCAGTGGAATATAAGTGTACCAGACGGATATCAAATCCGACTCTATTTTATGCACTTCGACATAGAGCCATCATATTTATGTGAGTACGACTACTTGAAGGTAAGTGAATATTTACAAATGTTTCAATCTCCTCTCACCTCTACTACCTTTTGTTTAATTAAATTAACACAAGTATATTAAAGGTGGGGTAGGTAATTTCAGAGAGGCTAGCTTTGAAAGCATGAGATCCCAGAGTGCTCTTCAAAGCCACGCCTCCTCCAAAAAACAACGCACACAGCAAAGTTTTCAAATTGTCACAAAACAGCGTTAAATTACCTCATGTCTCAAAGCACAAAACATTACAATATTAATGTAATATTGGATATGTAAATAATATTAATTTCGGCATTGATAGTACTGACATAAAAACGCATAAATCCGAGGCTGAGGACATGAACAGCTCCATGTAGAACGTCACTGGTTGCCATCTCGTAATTACGGTTATGACATGGCGTGAGGGCAGCATAAGCTTGATGTTTTGTTTCAGGTGGAACTGTAAAAGTTGACTGCTGTTTGTTTACGGTGCCCGGTGACTGTGTCTAAATTACGCTGATGACGTGTGATATCTGTGTGAATGCAGTGATTAGACAAACATTTTTTGGTCCTGAGACTTCCACAGAAGATATTTAGACCACTTCTATTATACATTACTATGTACATTTTTGTACATTTGGATAGGTGCTGAAACTTACAATATGAACTTATTGGCAGCATTTAAATGTAGCATTGTTAAGTTTTTACAGTGAAAAAACTAAAATATTTACAAATCTTTCATGTCATAAAGATATGTGTAATTTCCCTTTTATCATTTTATAGATAAATGTAAGATCCCTATAACCCACTCCAAACCTAAACATACAGGATTATACAGGATATTAAAAGAATAAAACATAATGGACAGAAATGTGTAGGAAAATGACCATTTTAATAACAATATAGCATTAAAACAATATTTTTAGCCACTAATCATACACCGACCCCTAAACCTACCCATAACCATTTCTTACAACATACTGTTATGAATAAAAGAAATGCGAAATTTATTTATATGTTAATAGATAAATTTATTGCTAAAATGTCAAAAGTGGTAGGCTACCGCAAGTAGTTCAAATGATGATGAGTCGCAGTTCTCTCTAGCAGTAATAGTTTATGGGTTACAGAGCAGAATTTAAATTATTAATCGATGAAAATTTGAACGGCTTCTGTCCGTGAAGGTGCGCACTCATTTCAGATGTCAAATTCAATCCACTGAAAACTAGGGGTGTTGAAATTAATCGTTGCATCGATGCATTCGCGATGCGGACATGGACGATTCTGCATAATAGACCTTAATCGATTATAGCCTATCACGTCATTTGCATACGCGTGTCAGTCATGCGAGTTTAAAATGGCGGAAACAGGCGAAACACAGACGCGAAGATTAAAAAATGCAACTACAAATTTCAAATCTGAGATCTGGGGACATTTTGGTTTTTATGAACGAATTGGTAGCCACGACGAGCTGGACAAGATCACATGCGGTGTAAAACCTGTCACGCTGTTAAGGGGCCGTTCACACAGAACGCGTTTTTCTATTCCAATGCGCTACTTTCCCATTGTTTTTCTGTGTAAACACAGACATGCATGACCGTTACCGTTACGTTCGCGTCTCGCGTCTTTTGCAGCGCCTCTCACGAGCGCCGCGTTTTTAAGACGAATTTCAACTTTTACATGAAACGAATTTCAACTTTTACATGCAGCGCCGCCGCTCATCAATGTCAGTTCCAAAACAGTGGACCAATCAGAAGAACTCGGAGGCGGGGCAAGCGTTGCGAGCTTCTGTTTACAGTAGCAAGTTGGCATAACAACTTTTTATATGACTGCAACATGGAGGAGGAGGCGCTCATTATTATCTTTTTTTTTTTTCCATGTCGAAACTTGTATCTGTCAATTCTGCTGTTTGCCTATTTCTATTATTGTCGTTATTGCATCACATCTCAAAAGCGTGTCTCGAGACACTCGTGTTCTACGCTGTGCTTTTTTAAAATCCTTCCTGAGCGCTGCGTCTCGCGTTTTTCGACGCAAAAAGACGCGTTCTGTGTGAACGGCCCTTAGAGCACTGCAGTGTTTAGTAGTATTTATTAGTTCTAAAGCTCTGTTGCCTGTTGTGTGCAGACTTAAATTTAGTTTAATGTTTGCTACATTCAGGAAGTGCCCTGTGCTGTTATTTTGTATTTATTTGATTTTATGTTGCAGAAAGTTTTTGTTTTGAAGACTGTACTATTTATTTTGGGTTATAAATAAATAAAATTTTTATACATTTGTTAACATTTAAGTACTTTTTGAAGTAGTACACTGCACTTTAAATGCATTCAGTACTGGACAGTTTCATGTGCCTTTAGTATTTATTTACTAGTGTTCACTTACTACTAGTGTTCATTTACTAGTGTATTTACTCTGTTCAGACTTAAGTTTTATTTGAAGCAGATAAAATAAAAAGGGAGTTCATATATCTGACTGTTTGTAGACTATTTACTGATGACAATGTAGCCATGTGCAGGATTATTGAAAACCGAGGTTGCAAAGAATGCATTGTGAAATCGAATCGAATCTTATCGAATCGTTGACATGATAATCGCAATCGAATTGAATCGTGAAACTAGTGCCAATTCACACCCCTACTGAAAACAGCATGCCACAATCTGTGAGGTGAGAAAGCCAATGAGCATTCGATATCAGTGCCGTAAACATGTCATAATGCTTCTCGAGGGCGCAACTTTCGAATTTGAATCATAACGAGTGCGGGCTTTGACTGTAATGGTTGCTGCTGAGAATGAAGATGAAGATCAGCGGATAAAGGGCTGAATTTGGATCTGTTCCTTGCAAACATTTGGATTCTAAAGATTTGGAGTACAGCGAACAAATAAAATTGATGTGATTTGTGAATATGTGTTGTGCTTTGGTTGTATTGTCAGTCGCTGCATTGGAGAAAACGCCTTCTGTGTTGCACAGCAAACTAAATATTACAAAATTGTTAAACAATTACAGAAATGTTATTCATTTTAAGGTTTTAAAATGTAGTCTTGTTTAACGATATGTAATCCTCCAAAATGAGTTTGCAGCACAAGTCACAAACAGAAATTTCATATTAAGTGGATAATTATCAAGTATTGATGTGAAACTGAATACAATAGAATCAAAATAATGTCACGATTTTAATATTAATACATAGGAATTCATGCACACTTGGATACGTAAATAATTTACATTTTATTGCTGTCAATATGTAAGTATTTGACATTTTAGTGCTATAAATATGTCATTATTGTACATTTTTGTGTGTTTGGAAACACAAGTAAATGTACGTGTGGTAGAACCACACTTTATGTAAAAATACACGTATTCTCATGAGATCACATTGTGCTTTCAGGATGTGAAGAGAGTTTCAACCTGAATAACAAAAAGTGTTAATAAAACAAATTGCTTACCCTTCCTTTACCCTTATCAGGTTTGCAGGTACAAGTAGAATAATGCTGTGTCAGTGGTATCAGATGGTAAAACCATGGTACTAGATGATTATTATGGTATTTATATGCCATTAAAAGGGAATTGCATTATGTCATCCATGAGTTTCAAAAGTTTAAATGACCCCTTTTCCTGGTGTCAAAAACTCTTCATTTCCGACAGTTAAAGAGCAGCTCGATCTGTCTAGACGGACTCACGGGCCTTTTGTAGCTTTGATTATAAGGATCTCGTTTCCAGTTTCAGGATCTTTTTGTTTAAATGGCCTGTAAGAGCATTTGATGGACAGGTCTGTGGCAGATGCCCTGGTACCCCGGGTGGATGGAGTTAACAGCATTTATTTCACATGAGCAAATGTGCTGCCCACACTGCAGGGGGGCATATTCATATTCAAATACCCCCAGTGGGTCCCACAGCAACCTGCTATGGTAACAAGCCAAGGCAACCAACCAAAAACTGG
Source organism: Chanodichthys erythropterus (assembly GCF_024489055.1). Taxonomy (NCBI): domain Eukaryota; kingdom Metazoa; phylum Chordata; class Actinopteri; order Cypriniformes; family Xenocyprididae; genus Chanodichthys; species Chanodichthys erythropterus. The sequence continues at coordinate 26,944,164 of NC_090237.1, forward strand.
GTGCCAGACAAAAAGGGCACAGAAAACATAGACACACATAATGGCTGCTGCACACATACACATATAGGGATTTAATGTATAGGGATTTCTATGCATTCTGAATTCCAGTCAAATGCAGTTTTTCCCACACTTGAACTCTTTTGTCCTTTTTATACATGTTATTAACCTACCTGTTGTGCAACCATTTTGCTTGAGGTGTGTCTGGTGAAATAGCTGTGCAATTAGGATTCTTGCATTGGCAGAAGCATGTCTCACACACATTAACACCCACACATATCTTTGTTAACCGTGGGTTACCCTCCGTTCACTGACACTGGTAAAGTAAACACTCAAGCTGGGAGCCAGATAAGAGACATGTTTAGGGCTGTTTGTGTGCATGCATTTGTGTACAAGCACAATGAAGACTTGGCTGTGGTCTCGGTCTGCAGTGTTTGTATGCATGCCTCTGGTTTGATTGACAGTTTGGTTGTCTGCTGAGTGTAATTGTGTTCATGTGGATGCCAGTTTTTGTGTTTGTGCAGATATTTCTTAAATTGAGGGTTTGGCAGCATTCTTTTGTGTAATTTGTGTGGGTACATCAAAAGCATGAGAAACTGGGAGTGTTCGAATTGTGCAGGTATATTTAGAATTGGGAATGTTTTCAGCTGTCTGATTGTGTCTGGTTGTGTCATTTACTCGCCCTCATGTTGTTCCAAATCTGTTTGACTTTCTTTCTTTTGTGGAAAACAAAAGAGGACATGTTGTGAAAAAAGCGGCATGAACAATCTGTATAATGTCTTTTTGTGTGTGACAGAAGTGAGAAAGTCATACCAACATGAAAGTGAGTAAATGATACAAGAATTTTCATTTGTGGGCGATCTATTCTTTTAATTGTATGCAGAGTTACACAAACTAGCTTTTCAGGATTCTTTGATGAATAGAAAGTTTCATTTATTTGAAATATATAATATATACTTTATAAATGTATTTACTGTCACTTTTGATCAATTGAATGTGTCCTTGTTGAGTAAAAGTAATTTCTTTTAAAAAATGTTACTGACCCAAAACTTAGGTTGTGTACCTATAAATTGAATGTAATTGTTGTTGTGTTTGTTCACACAGGTATATTCAGACACTGAGGAGCTGGCAGTGTTTTGTGGGAGAGAGAATACAGACACAGAACAGGTCCCCGCTGCTGATGTCATCACGTCCCCAGGGAGCGTGCTCAGTGTGGCATTCCGTTCAGACTTTTCCAATGAGGAACGCTACTCTGGCTTTGAGGCTCACTTTAGTGCGGTTGGTGAGTGTTTAGAGTAGCAAAAACATGTGCATTCTTTCAGTCTCCTTATTTTGTTCTCTCTTCTTCTTTCTGCAGATGTAGATGAATGTAGAGACAGAAATGATGAAGATCTTGTCTGTGATCATTTCTGTCACAACTACATTGGTGGCTTCTACTGTTCCTGTCGTTATGGGTTCCTGCTTCATTCTGACAACAGAACTTGCAAAGGTAGCCTTATAGTATCGCTGTGATGTCATTTCTAGATCTCAAAAAAATGGCAGCGTTTTCCCTTTTTGTTTCATTACGGTTGGGTTTTCCTACAATATAACAAACTTGCATGTTCAATACATGTTGTAATACACATCAACCTGTTGCTCCATAACATAAAGGGCCAGTGCCAAAAGACATTGCCATTTTTACATCTCTTCACAAGAACAGAAGTTTGACCCACTTATTTTTGGTGCCAAAAGGTGGCAAAGTTTAAACGTTATTTATATGTGGCTTGATTAGGAAAATCCTTTAAGTCTCCTAATACCCCTGAAAATGTGGATCAGTCAGTTAAGGTCGTGTCACAACTACAGAGATCATTCCTTTTGTATGTGTGTGTTTGCACGACTGTGTCTCAGTGTTAAATTTTGAGTGCACTCTTGCTGTATACACCATGGATGACCCACTTCCACTCTCTTCCATTGTAAACACCATCATGGTAACATGCATGAAATTTTAAAAATGCAATAAACATTAATTTAACAACATTAGATGTAACATAAAACCCTAATGTACATAACTGATTAGAAAAAACTGAGAAAAACTAAGAAGAAACAGTTATTTCAACGAAAATATATCAAATGTGAAGTGTCACGCAGGGAATTGTGGGAATGTCAATTTACGTTTTTTCACTGTAAATTTTACAATTAATTGTTATTTTTCACTTCCAAAAACTGTGAATTTAACGGTATTTTACCGTAAAATTACATTAACTGTACCGTTAGATCTATTACAGTTATTCACCGTATATAGTACGGAAACTTTCTGTAAACCAATTGACAGTTTTTCACCGCAGCACTTTTACTTTTACTGTTAAAATCACGGTCATTTTTTACAGTGTGGCGCTGACATCTTGTGCTGATTTGGGACCCGAGTCTGCGCAGTAGTGAACTCGGGACCTGATTCTGTACAGTAGCATGAAGAGAAGTAGAACTTATTATGTCAGTATGAAATAAACAGTTATAGAAATTAATTTCTACAGTTATAGAAATGTAGAAATTAAAGTTAAAGCTCCAATCTCCTCCCGAAAAAAGTCAGTCTGATTCCTTAGTGACTGCTTCGCTCAGAGAAGCTGTCAATCACAGCTGTCAATCATGACGTCACATCCCTGTTTTTATAGCATCAAATAACTAACTAAAAACTTATTTAAAAAAAACGAACACTTGAACTTACGTCAGCGTGATAAAAACTACATAAAATGACAGAAACCATCTTTGGAAAAAAAATATTTGAAGTGTATTTTAATTGTTTAGTGTGTATCACGCCCTTATTAATTTACATGGAAAGTGCGGGGCTTATGATTTGTACTGGGATCAACCACCTGGGGGCGATCGAGATGCATTGGCATCACTTTTCAGGACTTGTACGGCACGCTTGGTATACACTTAAAGGTTCTATATACAGTCCCTCCAGAAAAACGCTGAATTTTTTTGTGATTGTTAAGGGCTAAAATGCTTGATTTTGTGGCACGTTTTCTTAAAAAATGCGATGGAATATGCGGGATATTTTTGCAATTTTATGTAATGAAATTGCGGGAACTTACAAAAACTGCGGTTTGATGAAAAACAGAAAAAAATAAAAAGTGATTCCCCCAATACCCTGTTCTCACTAGGCTACTAGCTACTTTAATGTAAAGAGTAATTTCCTATTACTTCCTATGATAAGCAAGCATACTAAATCACAGAATATTTAAGTTCTCATTCTGTTTTATTTCAGACCTTAATTAACACATGGCGCAAACTTACAAAACATTGAGTCAAATAAGTTTTGTAGCTTTACAAAAGGAATATGAGTTTGTAGAAAGGCACTATATAAAATAAACGTATTATTATTAATATCCAACAACTTCTATAAAAATGAATAAATAAAGTATTTAAAAAAATGTGTGCTTCTTCCTGCCTGCTTCCACTGCTGCTTTAACCATCCTTGGCGGTGGCACAGCGAAAGTGGTTTTCCAGCTTCAACATGCAGTTGCACGGAGTGCAAAATATTTTGCCCCCACAATCATGTAACACACCGGGAAACTGCTTTGCGCGGTCTTTTGCGCTTATTTTTATTGGCAAATGAGAATGATTTGTGTGCTTCATCATGGTTTCATGGTTTGCAGATGATGTTCACGTCGCGTAATTACGTCACTTCACAAGGTTCCCATGGCAGTAGGGGGAAAATAATGGCGCTTTACTAGTGTGAAGTAAACGCAACATTTTTCAACTTTCTGCTAAGATATATGTGACTTTTTTGCAACGAAAATGCAGGGATTATGAAATCATGCTAGCCCGCATATATTTTGCTTGCTGAAATCGGCAATTAATGCCGTGAAAGTGCGGCGTATTTGAAAAAATGCGACCCCCGGATAAATATGCGGACTTGTTTCTCAGAAAAACAATGCTACAGCCAGATATTTGAAAATGTGCGTTCCGTGTCGGAATGTCTGTCTTTGTTTTGGTCTGTGCGAAACCATGTGCTGGCAGTTTATCCAATAGCATTTCGACATCACAGGTTGCCATTTGGCAGAAAACACTGCGTATTGCAACCATGGAAACCAACAAACAAACTGGGTCAAAGAATCGCAGATTCTACTTGACCCAAAAAGCCTCATCAGCTTACAGTGTGTAAGTCTCCTCAGCTTTCATTGTCAATTGCGCTCCCTATTGTAGCTGGCAACCCGCGTTTTTGAACGAGGAGGCGGGCCAAACAATATTTTGAATTTGGACTGCAGTACCTATTTTGAACACTGGGTGTCATTCCTACATAGAGCCCCTTTAAGTACACATCTAGTAATCATACTTTATCACTAGAAGAAAATTTTAAATTGAAAAAACTTGTTTAACATGAAAGTATTATACAATAATTAATGACATTTCTCCTTATATAGAACCTTTTTGGCATAAAACATTCTTAAAAGGGTTAGTTCACCCAAAAATGAAAATTCTGTCATTAATTACTCACCCTCATGTTGTTCTACACCTGTAAGTCCTTCATTCATCTTCAGAATACAAATTAAGATATTTTTGATGAAATCCGATGAGTCAGTGAGGCCTTCATTGCCAGCAAGTTAATTTATACTTTCAATGCCCAGAAAGGTACTAAAACATATTTAATCACATGAAATCACGTGACTTTGGCGCTCCGAACCACTGATTCGAAACAAAAGATTTGTAAAGCTTCGAAGCAAACTTTTAAAATCGGCCAACACTAGATAGTGTTGAAAAGTCATTATTTAGTTTACAAAAAGTATTCTCGTCACTTTATAATATTAAGATAGAACCACTGTACTCACATGAACTGTTTTAAATTTGTTTTTAGTAGCTTTCTGGGCACCGAAAGTGTAAATTAACTTGCTGACAATGAAGGCCTCACTGAGACATCGGATTTTATCAAAAATATCTTCATTTGTGTCCTGAAGATGAATGAAGGTTTTACGGGTGTGGAACAGCATAAGGCTGAGCAATAATTGACAGAATTTTCATTTTTGGGTGAACTAACCCTTTAAAATTGATTCAAGAACCCCAAATAGAACAGCACTGAACCTTTTTTTCTAATGTAATTATTTTTAACATCAGTTCAAACACATACTTTTTATTTATGCATGATTACAAGAATGAAAATCAAGTGCAATGTAGCTGTGTAGGTGTCAAACGTAGCTTGTAGCTTGTCAAACATTTGCTCTAAATTGCATAGATTTTTGTAATAAATCTTGTACCATTGGATTATCCTGGATTAGTTGCTGGAATTCCTAATTATAAAGCAGCGCTTTAAGAGAAACCTTGCAGCAGGTTCATTTAAGACTACATTGTGTAAGTTAACTAATTACAAATGTACACATACTTATATAATGTTGGCTTGGATACAATTTTGCAATTTTATCATGATTTATGTTGCTGTAATGTGTTGTGTTGGACTGAGTCTGTTTTATGTCTAACCTTTGCCCCCTATTCAGCTGATTGTAGCTAAGCACCAACGAATAAATATTTACAATGTGGTGGTCAGTGAAATGTGGATAAACTTGTGAACTTCAAAAACCCAATTAGATCCATGTGGTTCCATGCAAACAAGTAATATTTATTTCTAAGGGATTTTTAGCAGCAAATTTACAGTAGAAAAACTATTTAGAGTTGAAAGAAGATTTACATTAGTCGTTTATGATCACTGTTCTTGTGTGTGCATTTGTCTTTTGGTTGTTGTATTTTGAACGCTGAATGATATTGAAATATAAGTGTGTGTGTTTGTAATCATTGCAGTGGAGTGTAATGAAAGCGTGTATACAGAGCGCTCCGGAGAGATTTCCAGTGCTGATTTTCCTAAACCGTACCCCAAAAGCTCTGACTGCACGTATCGCATTGAGCTGGAAGAGGGTTTTCAAATCACTCTGGAGTTTGATGACACCTTTGACATCGAAGACCACCCTGAAGTCACCTGTCCCTACGACTTTATTAAAGTGAGTGGGCCATGACATGAGAAATCAAATTTGCCTTGATCTTTTGACATATAAGAGGTCTTTATATCATTATAACACCCTGCAAGTTTCATAGATTAAAACATTGTACTCATTATAAACAAAGCATTTATTTAATCAAACTCCAAAAACGGCTCGTTTTGATATTGCTGGATCTGTGACGTCACACAGTCAAATATTTTTGCATATAAAACAATAGTTCATCAATGAATAGTTCATCGCACCTTAGGGCCCACCCACTTGCATTCAGTCACAAAAGCCCTGGATATCCTTTTTTTTTTTTTTTTTTACTCATACGCTAGTGTATACGCACAGTCGAACACAGAGCCTTGAAAAGTATACTTCATTTCATTTGTACGCATACTCAGGCGTTTGACGCATGCACAGTTTTGAGCAATCTCTCGCCACGAGTTACAACATTTGTAAACTTCTTTGTATTCTTTCATGCTAGAGTTGTACAAATGAGGGTACCTTCTAACCTCTTCGCACAATCTGTCATCTATATAGGCCTCCATTGTCGCTGTAGCTTGCACGTGTTCCATTTTTTCTTTGACTACCTTGTGAATCGACCTTTTGGATAAACTAATTACTGCAAAAAATAAAAAAAATAAATGTGCATGTGCAAGCTGCGCATGCAGGTACGCGTGGTTACAAAAATCCGGTGGTGTGCTTACAGTACCAGCGTACTCTTTTGATAACGAAATTCGCTTAACGCGCACTGTACGCTGACCCTTGCATACACGTAAAAAGTGAAATATACTTTGGTCTTACCAGCTGACATTTGCCTACACTGGATGTGAGCTTTGTGCCAAAAGCAAGTATAACTCATTATAATCACTCTCTACACTGGTTACAGTATACAGATTTGTGTTCATTTTCTGAATGATTTGAAGAGGGAGAAAATGTTTGCTTTGATGTGTCCAGTTTAAACAGCTCGTTATAGAAGAATCCCAGCATCAGAAATGGTTTATTTTTAATGGCGTCATGGAACACATCGGAGGATTATATGTTTATTCGGAGCATTTCGTTTTGTAAATGAGGCCCAGTGTAATGGAGAGTTCACAAAGAAGCTTTTGTTGACAGATGAAGCAGTCAGCTGTATTGGATCTGATAGCAGTTGCATCACAAAGCACCCTAAGTAAATAATTTCATTATGCTTTCTTTGTCTGGAAATGATGGTTTTTGTATGGATAATGTTTTCAAAAAGTGCAATAGCTAGTGGGTGTTGATACTGTTTCCTATACACTACATTTGCAAATCATAAAAGTGGCCATTTACTGACAAACCTTAAAGGAGTCGGCCCTTAAATACAGCTAATTTCAGAATGAATTTTTTTTCTACATATACATTTGTTTTTTTGTGCAAAAACTTAATTAACATTATAAGTGAACCTCAAGGAACATATTAAAATAATAAAAAATCCATGTCATGACCTCTTTAATTTCCAACAGCATTTAGCCATCATTATACAAAATTATTTGACCGCAGAATGTTGCATTTGACCAATTAGGATAAAGTATTACAGATACCTTGTAATTAATTAGTTAATTATTTTTAATGACAGCCACCATGTAAATGTTTATATTTCAACAACAAATGTCATTAAAAAGTTGAAATACGAACTGCCTTATAATAAATATGATTAAATAATAGATTATTAAATTAACTTTGTTTTCTGTATCGTTTTCAGCTAAATAAAAACTTTAATTTTGGCTTCAATGTTTCGGTAAAAACATAAATTCCATGTTATATTATACTAATTATAATAATTAAATATTATAATAATTATAAGAATAATAATTAATTACATTATTGTATTAATAATAATAAATATTATTATTATATAATAATTATATATTATGCTAATTATAATAATTAAATATTATGATACATTTGGATAGATTTGGTTTAAAAGAAAAAAATCATGATGTCAATGATTCTTTATCTACAGATTCATGCAGGAGACAAGGAGTTTGGCCCATTTTGTGGTGAGCAGTCACCAGGGAAGATCCAGACAGGAAATAACATGGTCAACATCCTGTTTCACAGTGACAACTCTGGAGAGAATCTCGGCTGGAAACTCACTTACACCTCCACAGGTCAGAGTCTGGCCGATGCTGCATATTATTGCTAAAATTAATTTCATATATAATGATATTTTTTTGTGTATGTTGTGGCAGAGTTAAAAATATTGTTATCTTCAGGTTCTGAATGCTCCCCTCCAGTGGCGCCCCTTAATGGACACCTGGAGCCTCTGCAGTCTAAATATATCTTTAAAGATCACATTACGTTGACCTGTGACCCTGGATACTCACTGAGACAGGTCAGGCAAAGGACACATTTCACTGATAAAGGCACTGACTGTTGCAAGCGAATTTAGACAGATCAGTACTGTTTTACATCACACTCACATTCTCTCTTACAGGGCGATGAAGAATTTGAGCATTATCAGATTGAGTGTCAGAGGGACGGGCAATGGAGCAGTGATTTCCCGCTGTGTAAAAGTAAGTCTTTTAACAGAGACTCTGTAATTCTGTTTTCCTCCTGTCTTTTTTCTCACTTGCCCTTTCTCTCTTTTCTTATTCTACTTCTACTTGCTGCCACCAGAGAAGGAATTCCAAAGGAGTCGTCGTTCCCTACCAAGCATTTTAACCAATCAGATACTGAGTTAAAACTTTATGGGACTGGCTGGTAGCCAATCACTGTCCACCACAAACTACAATCCCCATTATACATTGTGGATGTAGCGCTTGATATATACACTACCATATATATCAAGGTTTGGGGTCTTAAGGTTTTTTTTTTTTGTCCTGCAAAGATGCATTACATTGATTAAATGTGACAGTAAAGACAGAAGATTTCCATTTCAAATAAATGCTGTCCTTTTGAATAGTTTCTATTCAGGAATTCTGAAAAATCACGATTTCCACAAAAATCAATAATACTAATAAGGAATTTCTCTTAAGCAGCAAATCATCATATTAGAATGATTTCTGAAGGATCGTGTGACACTAAAGACTGAATGATGCTGAAAATTCATAAATAATAATTTTAAAATAAATTTAAATAAATTAAAATTATATTATAATTTGAAAGTTAAAATGGGACTAAATGGGAATTTTGAATGGGTTAGTTCAGGCCTTAATTTGTGTCTTTGAAAACCAAACCTAAAACTATAATAAACTCTCAATAAGAAGAGTATGAAAAAATGCATATAAAAACATATGAGTTAAATAAATGAAATGTTTTGACTCAGTTCAGTTGACTATGTAAGATTAATTTTTTTTAGGTTATGAGCATAAATTCTGACAAATTCACAGCACCTAAAAAGCGATTGGATTATAATGATCTGTCAATTTATGTTGAAAGATTTTATACTAATTTTTTGTTTATATTTTACAAACTGTCTGTGCTAAACATTAACATTATTACATTTCCAACCTCCATGCTCAAGTCTTGTTTTCTTGTCCTGACAGTGAAAGTGGTGTGGTTGTGAAGGCCACACTGAGTTTAAGTATCATAAAATGTCTCCATCTACTGGTCATTAATGTTGCTTCATAACTAGTGCCTCTGAGCTGAAATAAACCAGTGATATATATATATATATATATATATAAATATATATAAATATATATATATATATATATATATATATATATATATATATATATATATATATATCCCTTAGTCAATAGTACACATTACTTTTACTATTAGGTTCATTTTGAGACAGAAGTACATATACATAAATGCACTTAGACTTTCAGACAGGGCTGACTGCAAAACTGCCTCACCTGTTGGGAACGGACAACCCATGTGGAAGAGTGAAGACTGAATGTTTGGTATGAGTGTGATCTTCACTATTTAAATGGTTCTTTTTTTTTTTTTTTTCTCCACTAAACTAAAGGGTTCACCCAAAAATGAAAATTCTATCATTAATTAATCACCCTCATGTCGTTTCACACCTGTAAGACTTTTGTTCATCTTCAAAACACAAATGAAGATATTTTAAATGTCCCTCCATTGACAGTACATGCAACTACCACTTTGACGCTTTAAAAAGTTCATATTAAAACTAATCCATATGAATCAAGCAGTTTAAATGATGAACAGATTAAATTTAGGCTTTTATTCACATATAAAAATTCATCAACTCACATATCAGTTGACGTAAACGGACGCTCAAGCATGTTCGCTTGACATGTGAGAACCAGTGAGTTTCATTCTTGTGTTTTGCAGCATGTTTGAGCTTCCGCAAGAAACAGTTTGTTCTTATGTATCAAGCAGTACGGTTGAGCTTCTGTTTATGTTATGTTTTATGATCTCTTTATGAACTTATTAAAGCGACAGTGGTAGTTGCGTAGACTGTCAATGGAGGGACAGAAATCTCTCAGATTTCCTTATGAAATCTTAATTTGTGTTTCGAAGATGAATAAAAGTCTTACGAGTTTGGAACGACATTAGGGTGGGTAATTGATGACATACTTTTCATTTTTGGGTGAACTAACCCTTTAAATCCCTTCCATCAAGAGTCCTCTCACAATAAGCATGTCCTACCAATCATATTTGAGAATTTCTGTCATTATTCTTTAATTTTACATTCATTCTTAACATTCTGTGTCATACAGTTTTCACTTCATCCTGCTCAAATAATTCCATCGAATCCATCAAAGAAATAATACACTACTTGTATCCTGACAAACCTTTAAAATTGAGTACAATGTAATAATAATTATATAATAAAAATAAATATTCTGATAGTGTACTTTTGAAGATTTTTGAATAATCTCTTTATTCAATTTTAATAATAAAAAAAAACAGTTCAAGAACTATAGAGAAAAGATTATGAATCAAATCAAACTACAAATAAACCCAAAATCTTCATCCAAGAAATCCAAATATGGCAATTATTACTCTCTTACATGTTTTCTCTCCTATTATTTCTCCTTTAGTGGTTGACTGTGGTCCAGTAGATGTAGTTCTGGGTGAGGTTGTTTTTGAGAGCTCTGAAAACAGCACTGTGTTTGGATCCAGAATCCAGTACAGCTGCAGAGACTCTGTCAAGGTCAACAGTGAGTATTTCTCTGTCAGTCATTGATGCTTTAAAGTCAAGTCATATTAAATGTCATTGTGTATTTGACTCTTACTGACCTTACAGATACTTACACTTGTCATCAGAGTGGGGAATGGGTGAGTGAGGACGGAACGCCATTGCCCAAGTGTCTACCAGGTAAGGTGTGTTACCAAGAGTCACTAATATTAAAATCACTCATATGCCTATATTCTGTTTTGTTTAATTATTTTATTATAAACAAGGCTTCTTTACAGTTTTGGCATGGTAACTCAGTACTAACCTACGTAACTAGAGTAGGCCTATATGTTACTGTTGTTTGTGTATTTTTGGTAGGAGATTTTGAAAGTATCAATCCTGAATCTCAACTTCCTACTCCACTAGCAAGCACTCCTCTTGGTAAGACTCAAACTTCAAACGTAATGCTTTGGAATTGTTAAAGAGCTTTGCAGGGCACCAGACTGCGCTGAAATTGCGACCAAAAAAAACAAGATTAGCTGTGATAATTTAGAATCTACTCATTGGCCTTAATTTCTTTAGGGAACCAACATTTTCTGCATGCAACAACAAACAAACACAGCGCAGAGCGTAATGTCCAATTCACAAAAAAATGACTCTTTTGAAAAGATGCTTTTTAAAGGCACAATATGTAAGATTTTTGGATTAAAATATCCATATATTTTGAATATTCATGAAACAGTCTCAAGCACACATAAGAGTTTGTGGTTTGAATCAGGCTCACTCAGTTAGGGAATCATTTGAAGCTGTTATGCAGTTCAAAACTGACTCCCTCAATGAACTTTTAGTCATTTTTTGGTCTGGTTAAAAATAAACCGGGAACCAATATTGTGATGTATTGTCAGACATCGTTCTATTTAGTTAATGATTGTTCATATGACAACTAATGATACATATTCACAACATTTTTTTTTACATGAACTAAATATTTTTTATATTAAATATATATTAGCTTCTAAAATGTTTTGAGTCAGTAATATTTTTTTAAGAAATTAATACTTTTATTCAGCAAGGATACATTAAATTGATCAAAAGGGACTCTAAAAACATTTACTTTGTTACAAAAAAAATAAATTTTAAATAAACTCTCTTCTTTTGAACTTTCTATTTATCAAAGAATTCATAAAAAAATTATCATAGTTTCCATCAAAATCAGCATTGATGGTAGAATGATGTGGTATTTTAAATTATAATTTTTTTTTTTTTTTTTTAAATGCATTTTTAATCAAATGTAGCCTTGATGAGCATAATTACGGAAGAGGATTAGGGCCAAGCAATAATAAAAAAAATAAAACCATCTCGAGATTAAAGTTGATACATTTCGAGAAAAAACTTGTTAAATTTCGAGAAAAAAGTCGAGATAAAATGTTGAGAATAAAGTCATTAAATTCCAAGAAAAAAGTTGAGATAAAATGTTGAGAATAAACTCATTAAATTTTGAGAAAAAAAGTTGTGATAAAATGTTGAGAATAAACTCATTAAATTACGAGAAAAAACTCGTTAAATTTTGAGAAAAAAGTCAAGATAAAATGTTGAGAATAAACTCGTTAAATTACGAGAAAAAATTCGAGATAAAATGTTGAGAATAAACTCGTTAAATTACGAGAAAAAAGTCGAGATAAAATGTTGAGAATAAACTCGTTAAATTACGAGAAAAAAACTCGTTAAATTTCAAGAAAAAAGTCGAGATAAAATGTTGAGAATAAAGTTATTAAATTACGAGAAAAAGTCGTTAAATTACGAAAACAAATTCGTTAAATTACTAATTTGTTTTCATAATTTAACGACTTTTTTCTCGTAATTTAATGACTTTATTCTCATAATTTAATGACTTTATTCTCATAATTTAATGAGTTTATTCTCAACATTTTATCTCGACTTTTTTGTCGAAATTTAACGACATTTTTCTCATAATTTAACGAATTTGTTCCCGTAATTTAACAATTTTTTTCTCGCAATTTAATGACTTTATTCTCATAATTTAATGACTTTATTCTCAACATTTTATCTCGACTTTTTTCTCGAAATGTAACGAGTTTTTTCTTGAAATTTAACAACTTTAATCTCAAGATGGTTTTATTTTTTTTATTATTGCTTGGCCCTAATCCTCTTCTGTGATAGACTTCTTCCAAAAACATTAAACATGTTATCCACCTCAAAATATTAAATAATATTAACTATTTTCTAAAAAATATTATTTTTTATATAATTTATTGACTTTTTTTTTGAACAGGCATCCTAATTTATATTAACTACAACTAGGAAACACCCTGGTTAATAGAACTTACATTATATAATTTTTAATAATTAATATCCCTTCATCAAAGCACACAGCAGAACAACTATTTTTATTAAGTGCCTGTAATTTGTCAAAAAAAAAATCAATTTGTGTACTAAATCTTTAATTTTAGGAGCCAATGGTCTAGAGCCCTGTTTTAGGTGTCTCTATGCTTAGTTGCCTGTATTTGTATCTAAGAAGTGCATCTACGTCTTGTGTTGCTTTATGCATATCTATGTTAACTTGCACGTTTTCATTTAAGCATGCGGTGAGCAGTCACAGCACTTCCCAGCCCAGCAGAAGCGAATCGTTGGTGGGAGAACAGCATCTCCCGGTCTGTTCCCTTGGCAGGTTTTGCTCTCAGTAGAGGATGTGTCTCGTGTCCCTGAAGATCGCTGGTTTGGCAGCGGCGCTCTCCTCTCCCCAACCTGGGTTGTCACGGCTGCTCACGTGCTCAGATCTCATCGCCGTGATCTTTCCGTCGTCCCCGTCGCTTCTGAACACATCCAAGTGCACTTGGGCCTCACGGACGTACGGGACAAGCACTTGTCCATCAATCGGTCTGTTGAGAGAGTCATCCTCCATCCTCAGTTTGATCCTCAAAACTATAACAATGACATTGCTCTGGTTAAACTCAGCCAGGAGGTGGTGCTGTCAGCATTAGTACAACCCGTCTGTCTACCAAAGCCTGGTGTAGAAGGTCATACCCTGATGCCTCTGCCCAACACATTGGGTATCGTGGCCGGTTGGGGCATCAATGCAGCCAACGCTTCTGCCTCCACCAGCGGCTTGAGCTCTGATTCCGCTGCCGTTTCTGAGCTGCTCCAGTATGTGAAGCTTCCGGTTGTGCCGCAGGACGAATGCAAAGCTAGCTATGCGTCACGCTCTGTCAACTACAATATCACCAGCAATATGTTCTGCGCTGGCTTTTATGAGGGTGGTCGGGACACCTGTTTGGGGGACAGTGGGGGAGCCTTTGTCATCCAGGACGCCAACAGTGGCAGATGGGTGGCACAAGGACTGGTGTCCTGGGGTGGGCCAGAGGAGTGCGGCAGTCAGAGGGTGTATGGGGTGTACACCAGGGTGGCAAACTATGTCCACTGGCTACACAGGCACATGGATGTGGACCGCTGGTGGTGAGGGTGTTGGAAAACAGCAGTGAAGCTGGACGACTCTCCTTTATGTCATCTTATTTTGCCATTTGTAACGAAATAATTTTCTCTGCTTTTTATTGTGAGCAAGAATTACACCCAATATTATTCTTTCATTTGGTCACATTCACTTATAAGTTAACTTTATATAACTTTTTATATTTCATTTGGCTGTTTTTTTTTTTTTTTTTTTTTTTAAGTTCACTGTCTGAATTCATTAACAGTACAGATGGTATGAACTTGCACCGGACGCTTGAATCACCCAGTCAGAACCACATTCATTATGATAAGTAGCGTTGTACTCACCTCATATTTGGCCATGTGCTTGGATCTTTCATCATTTTTTTTTTTTTGTCTGCTGTTGTTTAAAACACTCTACATTGTCTTAAAAGCACATTGTCACTCATTCAGTGCTGATTACGGTCTTTAGCCTATCAAGACAGCATTTTGTATTACACAAAAGTTTGGGGTCAGTACTTGAGCAGCAAATCAGCATATTAGAATGATTTCTGAAGGATCATTTGACACTGAAGACTGGAGTAATGATACTGAAAATTCAGCTTTGCCATCTCATTAATTAATTACATTTGAAAATCTATTAAAATAGGTTTGACTGTATTTTATCAAATAAATGCACACTTGGTGAGCATAAATGTTTTTTTTTTTTTTTTTTAAATCTTACCAAACCCAAACTTTTGAATGATCAAATATATACCTTTATATATATCAACATAAATCATTTACACCTGATGAAATGCATAGTTTCATACAACATATGTAATATCTAACAACACCTTTAAATTGTTATACTTTTGTAAACACTCCTATTAAAGCCAATAGACATTTCTGTAAGAAATGCACTGATTTTATTGTTGTATTTGGACATGTTGGTGAAATAAATGTTTCAAGAAACATGATGCTTTACTTGCTATATTTATCTAATGTTCAGGGTGTAAGCTTTATTGTTTGTCTTTGTCAACTTGTTACCCATAGATGTGTTTATAGACTACACTGTCCCCTTCTATTCCTTAAGTAAATATTTACTTTTACAATATGCAGTGTTGGGTTACAAGCATTACAAGTAACTTGAGTTATGTAATCAGATTACTTTTTCAAGAAACTAATAAAGTAACGCATATAAAAATAAATATTGAGTTACTTTTTCAAATAAGTAATACAAGTTACTTTTTCACATTTATTGACTGACAGCTCTCCTGTCTCCATGTTGAGAGACATAAAGTGCAGAGGTGTTGTGTGTGATGTGTGAAATTGATGGTTATTGTAGTTGCCTCAAAATGAATAAAAACAGTGAAATGCAATCTTAGAATTTTAGAGAATTTTAACCTGTAATAATTAACTATATTTCACAAGTTTGTTTCCTCATAAAATCTTTAAGCTAATAAGGTTAAGCGTATTTGGCTTGCTGTCCGCTGTGGAGGGGCTCGAGGAAGCAGCTTCAACTCGAGCTTGGATATACCCCCCAGGGACTACTAGTGCCTGGAAGAGGAGTACGATAGATGAGATGCCTAAATTATGTGGTGGAGTTGGGGAGGTGGAGGGATATCGAAACAACTGTTGTCAGAGCAGGGTGAGTAGCTGCTTATATGCTTTGGATGTAATTGAAAGATTGGGGTTCCCTCCTCGAGATTATATTTGAGTTTCACTAATTGAAAGATTAATGGGTTCACTCCTCCCGAAATTACGTTGTGAACTTCACTAAATTACACAAATATACTTTATGTATTTAATCTTACTTTATTAACCATTGTCTTTACTGCTGACCTTCAATGATCTAATTCAACCATACTAATAAGCAGAAATAAAAGTTTTGAACTTTCTTCTCCTGTATACTATTCTTCTTTGATCCAGAATGTCAGCAGAGCTGAAAGGTTTGTTTGAGCTGCGCCCTCTACTGTACAGGCGTAAATATGCATTTCCTTCAACCTGTGACTTATTCATTTCACTTTTGGTGTGAAAGGGCCTTTACATTTGACAAAAATAGAACTTTTTGTTGTTATTAAAAAAACAAACAAGCAAGCCCAGCCCAGGTGAGAAAAAGTAACACAAAAGTAACGTAACACATTACTTGTCATAAAAAGTAACACAATTACTTTTTAGGGACTAATGCAATATTGTAATGCATTACTTTTAGTAACGTTCCCCACACTGACAATAAGTGTCTACACTTACAAAACGTACCAGGGTAACCAAAGGGATCAACATCAACCAGGTATCAACAGTTATAATATTTAACATTCATACATAGTCTACATGTTCATTAATCAGTGTCACAGTGGACTTTATGTTGTACCTGTGCAATTATTTTAGCAGCTCGCATTAATCAGTTCAAATAAGAGAGACGATTGTAGAATTTCATCTGTTTTATTGTCAAGGCTAAACAGCCTTCAGTCAAATTGAGAAAATGACAATAGTTGTGTACAGTACATTACAGCAAGCGAGAAGTCGTGAGGCACTGGAGTAAATATTGAGATGTGCAATGGAAGCTATGAGCAGATTCCTCTCTGATTGGCTAATGCCTCTGACATCATAAATGGATGGATCCGAACTGGAAATAAACAGTTTGATCAGACATTGAAAGTTTAAGTCAGTAATCAATGAGAAAGAACAGCTCTGGAGAAGCGATGATTAAAAGTGTTCTGAGAACGCGGAGATCTTTCAGTGGTTAGTGAGTTGTGTCGGCTGGTGTGCTTATCATGCATTTCATCTACCTGCGAAATTCCCCTCTGGAACAAAGAACAAACAAAATAAATATTGTTATGATTACAATCGAAACTGCTGTATAATCATGACATTTCATTTTACAATACATTTAACAAGATTAAATTAGTCTATGGCTGCATCCAAAATCACATACAGTACTTCCTTAACATATACTGTAGTAGGCGAAAAACGGTATGTGACAAAATAAATAGGTCCAAATTCACAGTACTCATAAAAGAGTAGGCAAAAAGTACTCGATGGACACTTAAAGGGTTCACACAAAAATGGAAATTCTGTAATTAATTACTCACCCTCATGTTGTTCCACACCCATAAGACATTGTTAAATAAAGTCGACGAGACTACAGTGGTTCAACCTTAATTTTATGAAGCGACGAGAATACTTTTTGTGCGCAAAAAAACAAAAACAAAAATAACAACTTTATCTTCTCTTCTATGTCAGTCTTGTACACTCTTTATGTTCTGCGCTTTCAGGTTCCACGTCCTACCTTTCTGGATCTTGAAATTGGTTGTTAAATTGCTGTCTATGGAGGAGTCATATACCTCTCGGATTTCATCAAAATAGATCTTAATGTGTGTTCTGAAGATTAACGAAGGTCTTACGGGTGTGTAACGACATGAGGGTGAGTATGGCAGAATTTTCATTTTTGGGTGAACTAACCCTTTAATTGATGCTGTAATGACATCATGGCGAATGTAGTACGTATTCGCCAGTATTGCATTTGTACTATTTAGAACATGCGCGGTCGTTATGGCTGTTTCTCAATTCCAAGAACGCAGAGAACGGACTTGCGTTCTCGTGGAGTGCGGTCTTGCCAGGCGACCTTGAAAGAACGATCTCGGAAGGACGCGAGGACAGAGAACGCATCATTTGAGAATTGAGATGTGCTGCGATCTGCTCAACTGACCAACTGACCGTTCCAGCATATTATAAGTGGCTAATGCAGAGTAAATACAACATAACATCACAAACAAATGTCATAACCTGTTCAAAAAAATATTTCATATAATTATAGACATTGTTTTCATATAATTATCTTTTTATTTCACCGCGTGTATTTATGAAAATGAGTTGGCTGTTATGCTTTGTCAATGTCAATAAAAATACTGCAGGCTTTCTTCAGGTTATCATTTTATTAAAATTAAGCAAAACAAACGGTTTACTTTCACGAGATGTCACGTATTTGCGAACTTGTAGCTGGAATCTCACGAGAACTTCAAAGCTTAAAGGCTTCCGTACGTCGACCGCCGCAGCGTCTTCTGGGATTTTTAACGGTTCGATTCCCTCAAGTTTGCATTCGATGCATCCTCGATATCAAGAACACATCCGGGTACTTTCATGCGTCCTCCGTTCTTGCGTTCTTGCGTTCTTGAGTATTGGAATGAACTTCGACGGTTGATGATGACGTAAAGCAAGAACACAAGGACGCAAGATCGCTGAAGAACGTATATTGAGAAACAGCCATTATGTAATTTCTTATTCAAAATAAGTACCTACTCAAGTGAGTAGGGGATTTCTGACGCAGCCAATAATTGATCTAGTACCTGTTTGTCGGGGCGTGGTCAAAAGCGGAGTCTATCCTCGGCTATTGGGAAGACGACCCACGCCAATCCGGTCAATCGGAACGCTGACTCGTCGTCGCGGCAATTCAACCGCCTTCCTGCAGACATAACGAAAATAACCGACATTTCCTTCAGATTACTGACTATTTGGTCACTCACAGTCGTGGATTGCCGTTTTCTTCCCGTTTTCTTCACATAGGCTACTGCCGAGTTGAAACACACATCAGCCTTTAGAAATGAAGCTAAGGTGAGTATCGTAATGAATGGAAATTACGGAAGCCTATTTCCGCAAAATAAGAAAAAAAAAAACATGATTTGGTAAATCATAAAGTTGAGACATACCAAGTGATAGGTCACCGTGATTTTGCCAAGTAAGACATCCTGGATGAACATATTTTGTTGATCCTGGAACAACATTCCAGTCTGAAAATTTAGTCTTAACCCTATTCCTACCCATAACTTATCCCTAAAATCAGAGGGGAAAGATAGGTGAATTACATTGATGTAGAAGCACCTAACCCTGGTTGTAAACCTAAACTTGACATAAACAGTAAACTTGTCCCTCAAATCTGATTGGTTGATTGGAATATTGTTCCAGGATCAACAAAGATGTCCATGAGCGCGGAAAGACCATGGTAAAGAGTTTCCATTAACTTACAGATTTGCGCAAATCTTTTGCGATATTTTCTAAATATTGATAAAAAACCTTATGAAATGAAGGTGTTTTCATTAACCCATGTTATGCGACTAAAACGTCTTTTTTCCCTCTTGTGATAAGTCATTCCAAAAACCATGGCAACCGATGTTGGTAGGTAGCCAATATTTTTAATCAAAGGAGACATGCATGTTATCCAACCATTTTTGGCAAGGAAAGCTCCTTATAAGTACTTGGGAGCAGCCACCTATCAGGTATTTCTGGGTGTTTCTCCCTCCTATTTGCTTCGAGGTCTTGATAAATTCAAATTGTGGCATTTCTTTGTTGTTTAAATCCAGTAGTCCTGTAAGACTTTTGTCTTTTATGAGCTTAATGAAGAACTCTTGTCTTTTGTCCAAACATACCGCTTTCTTTAAAGAATAATTGACTTTTACATACAACAGGTGACCTGTGCATGCGAATTGCCTGAGAACCCACCTCATGGGAGTGTAAAACCTTTTTTGCAATATTTGGGAGTTTTTGCGAAATTGACATGTTTCCATTGGGCATATTTTCAATTCGCAATTTCAATTTGCGCAATTTAAAGGGTAATGGATGTTTTTGTTGATCCTGGAACAACATTCCTATCCAAAAAAATAGTCCTAACCCTATCCTCAACTTTACCCTAAAATCAGAGGGGAATGATAGGTGTGTAGAAGCACCTAACCTGGGGTGCGTTTCCCAAAGCGAACTATGGTCGCAAGTTCCATCGTTACCAATAGAGTTTAATGGGACTTACGACCATAGTTCACCAGTGATACTTTGACATAAACGGTAAACTTGTCCTCAAATCTGGTTAGTTGATTGGAATGTTGTTCCAGGATCAACAAAGATATTGATACAGGAACTTATTGTACATGGTGAAATCATGTTCGCCCTATTAAGTCATAGTGACTTAGTATGTCATAATTATGATTTACTAGAGCATTTTTTTTCTTATGTGGCAGAAATGGGCTTCCATACAAAATAGAAATTTTACAAGTTGTATGTTAATATGCTGTGGTATATAAAATGTACACTATGCACATTTTACAAATGTTCTGTACACCGGAATGACCTAGCCTACTACATTACATTTGCTAAAATGAGAATTGGGCCTATATGACTGCATGAAATACTGTATCACACACAAAGCAATGGACAACTTAAAATGCACTCATGCACTCAACTTGACTTTCCATTTCCAATGTGATGAATGAACTGGAATTTCTGGGATGATTTTTAACATCTTTTTTCACCATTATTTCTATGGAGGACCAGGGGTGCCACTTAAAAATAAAAAGAAGAATCAATTAATTAATTTAATAATTCAAACATAAAAATGTATATAAATGATTCACTTTTTATATCGGCAAATTAATAGACATATTTAAAGTTGTTTATTTAATTCCTGTTTTTAAATGTAGTTTAATAAAACAATACATTTTAAAAATCTTTTTTGAATGTATAAATAAATAGACAAATTTGAAATGGGATATTTAATTCAGTTTTTAAAACGTAGATCAATAAAACAATAAAAAGTTCATTAGTAAATCATTTTAAATGCGCATTTAAATCGCTTTTTTAAAAAGAATTTGGCAAACGCTTTTCTTTCTCTATTTGTCAATCGAGTTGTAAAATGCCATTGGACCGTACACACGTGGGAGCAACCAATCAAATTTCACCTCAATTTGAAGAGCCAATCCTCTCTCACTTGTAACACTCACTGTCATTGGACAGTTAGTACGGTGACCGGGAGGGGACATGTTCGGTTCATTTAGCTTTGTCGTGGCCGCAACATATAAATTCGTGGAAACGTGATAATATGTCGTGGGTTACTTAATTAATTAATATTATTTTTATTGAATTAATTAATATTAATTCGTGGGAACGGCCACGAGATCGTTTTGTCGAGGAAACGACATCCTTATGTGGTATCACGCCATATAAAGTCGTGGCCTCGATATCATAGGTGAGGGAACGATTTATTTTTCTCATGGCCACGAGTTAAATGTGTAAACAACCTGCGTGACCATCGCAACCTGGAATTATCACAAATGGACAATGCCATAATATTTTTAATTAAGAAAAAGAACGGAATTAAGAAATTATATTAACGTGCATATTATTATTATATGAAGTTTATAAATCAATGTTTAAATGTTGTACATTTTAATCCCACCGAACAGTGTTTTAAATCCATTCACTTATCGTTTATTTTTTATTTAATATTTGTATATTATTAGTTACATCTGTATATTCAGGCTGCGATGTGTGAAAAAAAAACACCTTTTTTTTTGTTTTTTTGTTCGTTCGTTAAAAACCACAGTAGAGCTAAACTATTTTTGGCAGCTGTTACAGAAGCATTTTTACAAAAAAAATCTGATTTAACTTTGAGATTTGAAGTATTAGATGGCCTATAGCTTAGATATTTGCAGCACTACAATGATTTCTTTAGATGGAATATAAGCAGTCATGTTAATTTTTCTGAGTTTTAACAACAACGAAGTCGGAACGCTCGTCTGTGTTTTTTTACTGGTTGAGTTGAATGATGTTAGTAAAACTCAGAAAAATTAACACGACTGTCCAATCAGCCGTTATACTGTGCTCGTGGCGCGCACTAAAGAATTGCATGAGCAAATGCGCCGGCGCACGCTGCATAATTACTTTATTATAGCTTAAATAAAGCGCAAAAGAAACTATGAGCAATGACCTTCGGTGTTCTGTTAAGTCATGAAATTACCAAACATGCGATTAAAGCTGTCTCAAAACTGTGCATGCATGTATTTGTTGACATGGTTTTAAAGCTATTATCCAATTTGTTGGCCTTTAAACGTCTTAAAAATGTACACCAGGGAAATCTAAATTTTCTCGGTCGAGCATGCCCGACATCCTTATGTGATACCACATAAGGATGTCGTTTCCTCGACAAAACGATCTCGTGGCCGTTCCCACGAATTAATATCTTGTGGCCACGACATATTATCACGTTTCCACGAGTTTATATGTTGCGGCCACGACAAAGCTAAATGAACCGAACATGTCCCCTCCCGGTCACCGTACTAACTGTCCAATGACAGTGAGTGTTACAAGTGAGAGAGGATTGGCTCTTCAAATTGAGGCGAAAGTTGATTGGTTGCTCACACGTGTGTACTGTCCAATGGCATTTTACCACTCGATTGACAAATCGATAAAGAAAAGCGTTTGGCAAACCGACAAAGAAAAGCAACTGGTAAATAGAGAAAGAAAAGCATTTGCCAAATTCTTTTTAAAAAAGCGATTTAAATGCGCATTTAAAATGATTTACTAATGAACTTTTTTATTGATCTACGTTTTAAAAACTGAATTGAATATCCCATTTCAAATTTGTCTATTTATTTATACATTCAAAAAAGATTTTTAAAATGTATTGTTTTATTGTTTTATTAAACTACATTTAAAAACAGGAATTAAATAAACAACTTTAAATATGTCTATTAATTTGCCCATATAAAAAGTGAATCATTTATATACATTTTATGTTTGAATTATTAAAGTAATTAATTGATTCTTCTTTTTATTTTTAAGTGACACCCCTGGTCCTCCATATATTTCATCTGACTGATGATTATGACAAAAATAAAAAGTTGGAAATTTTTACACCGCAATGAAATGATGAGGTGTAGCATTCTACTGTTTCACTTACTATTTAAAAAAAAAACACTGAATACAGAGTATACTGAAGTATTCAGTAAGCTAGTTTTTCAGCACTATTAGTAATAGCTTATTACTCATAAGGTCAATCTATGTTTGATCAATGGATATTATCTCAAATTTCGCAGCTTATGATTTTCCTGTAAAATGGAATCATACTGTATGATCTCACACTTTCTTTAGAAAATGTCAAAGTCTAGTTACAGAATCCAACATTTGCTTTCAAGATGAATATCTTTACTGAGGATCCATGGAACAGTCACATTATGGAGGGCTTTGTGAGATTTCATCGTGTTTATCAGGCTCATGAGAGATGGATTCGGGTGTAGAGATTTGATAATGCATGGTGTGGTGCTTTCTCTGCTGTTCTTGGCTTCTGTCCTGATCTTATCAAGTGCTGAAGATCATTTAGATAGAGCCTTGTCAGAGCCTCAGGCCATGCTGAGTTACACTGCGTGTTCCGTCCGGCAGGAAGATCAAATCATTCACAGAGATAAAACAGTTTTGATCATTGACTGGAAGTCCGATGCTACAGTCATCAGCACAGTTGGACTGTCCGTTCCCGTAAGCCAGTATCAGGCACTTATTATGTCATACAAAACCTCAATCCACCACACTACAGTGACTCCACCCAAGAAATAGAAGTAACTTTAACTGTGGGCTACAGACAAAACATTAATTGCACTTAGTGAACTGTTAAAACACAAACACGCTCACACAAAACTATCAAGCTGTGAATGACAGACTTCAGCCAATAAAAACTGTACGTGTTTGAGTCATGGCCAATCAAAGCTACTTATGGTTCATCATCTGTTCGGGATCACAGCAAAAAATCTAAACTGTGTTTTGTACATTTTTCAGACTTAAAATCACAAAAATTCAGTGATTTAGTTCATTTAGACAATGATATGATGATAATATTAAAAAACAACAATTTTTACCAAACACCAATAAAGAATCAAGGTGTCAGTTTACAAATGTATTTGAAAATGTTATTTCTATTATTATAAAAATAAAATTCATTTGAAATATTTTAATCATAATATTTTATTATTTATTCCTCTTATAAAAGTTTACTCTTGTTCCCTACCTTTGCTTGTTGCTTTTGGGATCCATGGTGCTGATTGACAGGCGGTCAAGAGGCGTGTTGGATCCGGGGAAGCTCCGTTTCCTCTTGGTCTCGATGACATCGTTCTCCAGTCGGACCAGCTGGTCGTGCAGGAGGTGTTTAGCGTTCACGGCTCCTGAGGTCTTCTGCTCGGTTTGGCCTTGCTGGACACCGCGGCCCTCCACCACAGATGATTCCACATACTAGATCAAAAAAGGTGAAAATACATAGTAATATTCAGTTTTCAAAATTGTCAGTAAAATCACTGTCTCACCAAAAAAATGTTCTTTTCCAACTCATTTAACACCATTTTAAGGTGGTAAAGAGCTTGTACACCTTAGAGACCAACTCAAAACTTTTAAGATGCAACTTGGTTCCTTCTATGTCATATTGAGAAACGGGCAGAGTGCCAGACTGGGTGACCCAGTGGTTCAGGCCTCAGACGGGCAGACAGGTAGCTCATGTTCATAAGGAGCCTCCTGTGGTGGCTCTCTAGGGGAAACCCCACTGTATTTATAGAGCACTCAGACTGATGACAGTTTATCATCTGTCACTTGTACCAGTTAATCACATCATGCTGTGTGTGTCTGAAGACAGGCAAGAGTGAAGTTCCCTCACAAAACACATACTGTAATCTAACCTTATTCTCTCTCTCTCTCTCTCTCTCTCTCTCTCTCTTTATATCAGCGAGCGCGACCTGGACTTACCTCTGGTCTTTCTTGGGGTATGTGAAGACTTTCCACACTGCAGTGGAACAAGGTCAGTGTCAGCAGACCAGAGAGCAGCACACATCCACAGCCTAGCATCTACAATACAATATTAACAATTTGATTACTGACAATCATATACAGTACATGTATACTCCCATTTAAATGTTTGGGAAAGGTCAGATTTTTTTTATGTTGAAAAGAAGTCACCAAGGTTGCATTTATTTAATTAAAAATACAGTAAAACACTGATATTGTGAAATAGTATTACGATTTAAAATAACAGTTTTTAATATATTTTAAAATGTAATTTATTCCTGTGATTCAAAGCTGAATTTTCAGCATCGTTACTCCAGTCTTCAGTGTCACATGATCCTTCAGAAATCATTCTAATATTATGATTTGCTGCTCAATAAAAAATCATTTTTATTATCAATTTTGAAAACAGCTGCTTAATATTTGTGTGGAAATCAGGATACATTTATTTTTAGGATTATTTGATTAAATAACAGCATTTATCTGAAATAGATATATTTTGTAACATTATAAATGTCTTTACTATTTATTTTTGATAAATGTAATGCATCTTTGCTGAATACTAATTTAGTATTAAAGTATTGATTTCTTTTTCAAAAAAACTGACTGACTCCAAACTTTTGAACGATAGCGTATATGTATAGAAAAATGCATAGTAAATAATCTATAATTTAATAGGTCCTTTTCATCGACATTAAAGTGAAATAACATACGAGCTTGATAAAAATGCTCATTTTAGAAGAAAATTTCAGATGGCACTTAGAGGCTTTTGCATCTGAAGTCTTCATATAGCAACATAATTGCAGTGATTAAAGATTTTATGTCAGTGCATTGTCAGTTGAGCGTGCACACACACACTCCAGCTTCAGCACCGTGTTGAATTACTGTGATACAGGGCGGTGTTTACATTCATCCAGACTCCATCTGTGAAAATACACTCTGACTGGGCGGTCCAGCAGCCGCGAGAGTGTGAGAATGCTTCTAACACACACCCTCTACACAAACACATGAACTCAGCCCAAACACACACTCTGACCTGCACCCCTACCTGTGTGTCCCCAAAACACACTCTTAACCAAACTCGCAAAAAAAAAAAAACCATCCTCATGACGGGATTTCACATTACTGTCATTTCGTATTACTTGAGCAAATGTTTTATAGTGCTGATAAATTTTTACAGTAAATATTATATTTAAGAGAACACCATTATGTTATCTCTTTCTTGTTTTTTTTATTATTTTTCCAAAACCACCTTATTCAGATTATGATGATGCACTGTATCCTACATTTTGACTGCCGTCTGCTGGCAGTTGTGTTGAATTGCAGTGCACCAGCACCATTAGAAATTGCATTAATCTTTATGAAACTTTCTTTTAAACATAATTTATTTTTAAAGTACCTTTAAAAATATATAAATTAAATAAATGCCACTGACTGATAAAAAAAAAAAAAAAACCTCTATCACAGCTCTACCATAAACAGGTTACAGATAGATAGAGAAAAATATAAACAAAGCTAGATGTTACATGTGAAATTCTGACATTGAATCATATAATCCATTATTTTATTTTGCCCTTTTATTTATTGTCAGATGTCATTTTTAAAGGAGTATAACACATTTTCTCACCAAATATGAACACCTGACGCTTTTCTTCCTAGACATTATTCAAAACTTTTTGGCAGGATTGTATAGTATCTTTCTGAAATGCAAAAATAATGCATTTTCACTTCTTATTTGACCCAGAGTGTCCCGTCCTCAGTGTTTCAGGTCTGGTGCACTGAGCAATGGACCAGATGCGGCGCCTCTCCTGCCCCACGACTGGGGAAATGCATTGTCCAGCAACATGGGCTAACTTTAGCATTTTCCGTCCCCAAAAATAAACAACTCCAGCCATCTCCCATTGCCCACCCTGCATGCACACACACACTCACTCTCTCAAAGACACTCTCAACGGTTCTCTGGTATCAAACATGATTTCACACCTCTGTGTCACAATTGCAGCAATGCAACATCAACAGGATGTTTCCGATACTGGTTCATCTATAACCCTGGAGCTCAAACAAATTCACAGTTGCTTATCAAACAGCAGATTCTCTACCAACTAACCAGCATTATTCTACAGCAACCCCTAACAAATGTCTTTAAATACATCTTCGACACCTGTCTGCTCACCTTTCCACCCACACACACACACACACACAGCCCTGTAGGAACATGAAGCTTGGTCTTTCTCCAAGGCTCCTTACCCTTAATCTGATTTGGTTTCAGTCACACAGGGACGGACAGATGGACACTGTGCAGTTCCTGGAATTTCTCACGTTCTCTGCCTTTGCTGGTTCCTGCTGTTGTCTTTCCCGGTTTTATAGGCTCTCGTCGGGAATCTCCACTCCAATCGGTGGTCGCGATTGCTGTGACATCATTTCTGCAGGTTTTCCACTGTGGCTCGCCCTGAAGCCGCTCTCCCCAACTCTCTCATCCTCATTACGATTACAAACTAATAGCAACCCAAGGGAGCAGCTGGACACGTATGAATGTGCATGTACGTGCCACTTCTGTCTCTTTCTGTCCTTCTTTCTTGGCTTACACGCTCATATGACGGCCAAAAGTGCCTGGAAGGTCAGCTTCTAACTGAGAACCTGCTGTGTTTCCACAGGTTTCAAAGTGTGTGTGTGTTGTAGTTCAGTATGTGTAGGTGGTTTATCTCTCTCTGGCGTACAATCTAATCTCTTGTGTATAAACTATACTGTATCTGGCCACATGAGTGTATTGTGTCTTGATGGTCGTTGATGACCTGCATCTTGTAATTTACTCACCTAGTCTTAACTGGGGAAAAGTGCTCAGATCTCTCTCGGTCTGAGAAAGTTAGGTGGCGTTAGGTTGTGAAGAGTTCCCCAGCAGACTGCCTGTTCTCACACTATATTTATCTGCACTCACAGAGCTCATCTCTCTTTACTCCCACTGTTAAATAAAGAGCAGACCAGGCAGGCCTGTCTACCACACCAAAATTTCCACAGAGACCCTACAACGATCCCCCTCTCTCTTTCTCACTCTCTCCCTCACTAAGATGTTTTGGAAAATCAGAGGACACCAAAGAGGGAAAGCCAGGAGACGTGTGTGTGTGTGTGTGTGTGTGTGTGTGTACAGATAGAATCAGAAGGTCTGTGCCTGTACCGGAGAATAATTGTATTTCTCTTTCATAGCTCAAGGGACTCAATAAGTTAAGCCTTTTTTCCCCAATAATTCCTTATGATGTAATTAGACAATAGACAAATGAACAACAATTGTCATTTGACAACATACAGTACAGAGCTAAAATGAAAGTGGATTGCATGGCTATGATTATTTGGGCTTGGAATAATTTGGTGAAAAATGCTTGAGCTGGCACTGAAATTGACTTTTGATTGCAGACTTGTATCAAATCTGTGCATACTTTGAATAAAATCTGAAGGAGGTACTTTTGAGATTATTGGGAAAAATCTGAGAAGCAGCAGGCTTAAAGTTGCAATGTAAGGGAAGGAGCAACAAATCTTTTGATCCGTATTTTGCCATACATCCAAAATGGGATATCGAAAATAATATAAAAATGACGGTTGTTGATTGGGTGGAGGCAGATCTGTATACGAGTCGATTGTAAGAAAAGGCAGAGGTTTAAGTCGACTAAATGGTTGCAGAAGTCCAGCAAAAAAATCAACAGAGAGAAGTCTGTCATTTTCACTGGGAGATCCGGACATTTTGATGAAAAATTCCAAGGTAATTAAAAAAAAAAAACATATGCATGGATGAATCATTTACAATAAGATCAATAAAATGAATTTAGAAAATAGAGGATTTTCCATTTCATGCTAACTTTAGGCAAATGTGTACATTAGGAATCAGATCTTGAATCACTTGATTCATGATGATTCATTTGTGATCTGGTTTCAGGGTGTAACAGCTCACTGGTGGTGAAGATTTTCAGGTAGTAAACAACTTCAATTCTGGTATGTTCACATCACAAAGCTATATCATACGGCTTTATTATTTTTATGATAATTTCATAGTGCTTTTTGAAAGCTCCTATCTCCAACAGCAATTGAAAGAGCAAACACCACATTATTCAAAATGTTTCCTTTTGTGTTTTACAGAAGTAAAAAAGTCTTGGAATGCTTTTTTGAATAACATGGCGGTGAGTAAAAGAATACATTATTTTCATTATGGGCGAACTGTTCCATTAAGATCTCATTTATTTATTTTTGTCCAATAGGCATTAAACAGAAAATGAACAAGATGAAGAGCAAAATGCATTATGGCATGAGAAAAGCAAGAGATTGAATGAAAGAAACTGGATGAAATGAGAGAACGAGAGAGAGGAAACCTGTTTCTACACTTATTGAGATGTGGATCTGCAGTGTTCCGTTACCCAAAATCCTTAGGGTGAGCCCAGATCTGTGTGTATAGCGACCAGACTCAACACAACCCCATTTAACTATAATCAGACATGAAGATATGTGTGTGCGTGAGATCGTATCTGTGTTTTTGATCACTTATCTTTAAGTCCATCGATTGGCAAGCTTCTGTCCGGGATTCTTACATCCAGGTGGATGTGAAATGAACAACATCTCTTTAATTGCACGCATTTGCTGTTGCGTGTGTGTGTGCAACCGAATATCTCTTGCAACTCTGCCATTTAACGTTGTGTGGTGTCGGAAGCGTCTCCATGACGATGCTCTTTTAAAAGAGGAAGACCGTCATGTCTGGCCCAAGCTCTCAGGATCCCCATGCTCTCTTGAACATGATAGCTTTCACAGTGATCCAGGCGTCGCATGAGAGTGCAAGTCATTTTGGGAGTTTTGAAAGATAATTCTTGGGTGCGCAAATGTACGCAAGCGTTCATTTCGTCAATTAAGTTACTAACAAAAATGTTAAGATGAGAGATGAGACTGAAAATGTGCATCATGACCTTAATGAAAACATACCTTTGACGAAAATAAGAAAAAAATAATAATAACAATGTCTTTTGAAGAAGAAACATCTAAAAAGAATATGACTGTTTCATATAATCCAATGAGAGTTAATAAAGGATTTTGTTGTATCTTGATACATGTTTAAAAAGTTTGAATATTTGATTTAATTTTGCACTTTTTGTCAACTAAATTTGACTAAGAATGAATGAATATGACATTGACTATATAAAGGATGATTAAATATAAAGGAGATCAAAAATGTATACACATTATGTGTCATAATGAAGAAGAGACCAAAAAAAAATAGTGAAAACACACTCAAAAAAATAACTCTTTGAACGAACATAAAAAAATCATGGAAAGGATTTCCACATGATTAAGTTGCTTTATTTCAGCATTATGCAATTCTGTTATTCCAATTTAATATACTTATGTTGGGTCAACTTAATTTATTTACCATTTACCATGTTTACCATGGTTGGGCACAGCTTAATTTAATAGTGTCAGCCCAACTAATTTGCAATGTTTTGGAAAATAAATAAAAAACAATAAATAAATAAATAATAAATTGTTTTACTATACATTGATTTTTACAATTAATTCTTCGTTTAATTTTGTGATTTATATAACTTTTGTGATGTTCTGTGTTAGAAATCTAGACGTGATACTGGATTCATCCTAAATTGTCTTAACCAAAAACATTGTAAAGCCTAAATTGATCATCCTAAATTGAAGTCCATTGGTAGCAATGGTTATATAATTAACATAGGCTTACAATGTTTTTGGAAAATGCAACCCAGAGCATTACCACAGTGATGATTTACTTATTAAAGTCATTTGAAAGTTTGTTAGCAGGTCCTCAACCCAAGCACAAGTGCAACAATTCACCACAATGGTAACCTTAAAACTATCAATTAACAGAAACTTTTAAATACCAACATAATAGAACAGTAAACATTAAAAAGTTTTTCATTTTCTCATCTTCCTAAAAACTGCTTAAAATAACACTTTATTTCAACATTTACACTCCCAGTTCAGCCCCTTTGCAAAGCATGATGGGAAGTGAAAATCCTGTTTGAGTCCTGGTTGGGTTTACTTGATTGAAACATGTTATTCCAATATGAAAACATCAAGTTAAGTCAAAGAGTAATCGTTTCAAGTCAATTTAACATGAATCAATCACATTTAAACCAGAAACCTGATACAATGGTGTTGAATCAAAATAAATTTTAAAATCTTTTTTTTGGGTGCATACTGTTGATGAATATGAATATGAAGAGTATGATTGTTTCATATTATTCAATCATAGTCAATAAGGTTTAGACTTTGTTACATGTTGATACGTGTTTAAAATAATATGAAATTGTATGAATATTTGGTTTAATTTTGGGGATTATCATTAACTAAAGTTTACTAAAACATATCAAATATTATTATTATTATTACATATCACAAAGACTATGACTAAAACACAAAATTGTTTGAAAATGCAAATTTTTTGTCTGTGTATTTTAGATGTTGCATTCATGAACTCAGTTTGACTTTTGTAGGTTCATGGCACGTGTGCGTGTGAGAAGACTCTCGTGTCGGCTATCCGGCGCCCTGTCCCATCTCAATCTTGGCCCACATAGTGTCTATTCAGAGCAACAGAGGGTTTGCTCACTGTAAAAACACACCTGGCCTAATAATGACACTACTAATACAACAATAATGTGGGAGTAATGTCAGAATAATGTCGGAAAAAACAGCCAATCCCCCTGCTCGTCATTAATGGGACCCTCTACGCTGGTGATGTCATCTGTCCCACCTGCCGTAGCGAAGGAAGCACTTCTATGTGCTCCAAGGAAACGGGGGTCACAGGGTCAATCACTTAGCAATCGCGTGAAAGGAAGGCTAAGAGTAGCCAAGCTAGTCGCCGGAGTGACGTTCCCGCACACAAACACACTCACGGTAGCCCGAACTGGAAAAAGTGAGCGTGTGCCTGTGTGTTGCTAAGCGTGTAAAGGTGGCTTTCTCTCTCAGCTTCTGCCTCCCGGCTCTTTGCTGTGTTGTTTTAGTGGTCTGATCCTAATCTCCTTTGAAATGTCAATTTTCACGTAATCAAAACACCATCTATATTTAGTTTCCTGCAGGCGGGCCATTATGTTTTATGTGCTATGCTTGATAGCCTAGCCGGACACACTCATTCTGACATAACCTCAGCTTTAAAAACTATTAAGAGCCCGTCACTTGGATGCACTCTTTAGCGACCTTGTAAGAAAGGCCTCAGTGGTATATTTGAGTCACTTTCAGGGTGAATTTCTTTCAAAGTTCACTCTGTAATTGTAGAAACTGACAGGATGTTAGTGCTAATGCAACTAACTAGTTTCTATGGTTATTCCGCCCAAGTGTTTACAATCACAGAGATTTTTTTCCCTTGACTTCAATTGGTGTTTTTTTTTTTTAAATCCTAAATCTTTCTTAAATATGCACCATGTTTTCCTGGCGATTGTTTAAAATACAGATGATAGAGGTGTGTGTGCGAAAGAGACTGAGCGAGAGGTGGATTAAAAGAAGTGTGCAGCTGTGCGGAGCGTCTCTGGGAGGGAAACCTGATCGGATGAGAAGTCCGGACAGAAGACGAAACAGGGTGTAAGGGTGCCGAAAATGAGAGAAAGAAGGCTCTTTTTTCAGTCCGCAGATACAGCGAGATAGTTTTCTCAGGCTGTTGTTTTAGCCACTGAGAGAAAAACCATGTGTGTGTTTTTCCATTTTTGTGTGAGAAGACCCTGAGAAGCAAAGAAATTCCCACTCTCTACTTAATACCTTTGTATGATGGGACTTGTCATTTGGCCGGCTGCAAAGTTCAGTGCACCTGTCAGAAGCTTAAGATATAAGAAAACGTCATGCTGTAGAGCAATTGTTCTCAACTGGTGGCACGCAGGTCTCTTGTGAAAGGGTCATGGACAGAAGAATAAAAACAATGTTCAACTATATATATTAAACATGACATCAAATTAAAAGTGGGGAGAATACATTTATCATTTCGTTTGTTGACATTAAAGGTGTTGCTTCCAATCATCAAACTCTATTCAAAATCATTCAACTCATCTGTCACTTACTAGCTAAAATTAAGCATTTGCCAATTTGGACAGGCTGTGTGTGGCTTGTACTCCTCCTCAAAAACCATGAACAAAACTATACAAGATAAAAGAAAATACAACCCAGATTAAATATGCCTTCACCTGAAGTGAAGTTAAACATATTTTGTGCCAAAGGCAATGTATTTTCTGCTGTCAATTATTTGGTTGACGAGAGCAAAAAACAACAACAAAAAAAAAATAAAAAAAATAAAATAAAAAAAATGGAATTCAAGGAACATTTAGAAAGCAAATAATGCAAAATAAACAAAAAAGAAACAAAAAACAAAACAACAATAACTATTTTCTTATTCATTTTGCATTATACAAAAAAATCTGTGATAATGTTTAATGTGTTAATATATGATACCATTTAAAAGTTTCAGGCCAGTAAGTTTTTTCTTTCTTTAAATTAACACTTAGGCTATATACAAAAGGATGCATTAAGTTGATATGTGACAGTAAAGAGATATATAATATTACAAAAGCTCCGAATAAGATTTCTTTCAAAAACTAGAAAAAAAAATCTTACCGACCCCAAAACTTTGAACGCTAGAGTAGATCTAGGAACGGAAATACAATTTTATTTACAGTGGGTACGGAAAGTATTCAGACCCCCTTAAATGTTTCACTCTTTGTTATATTGCAGCCATTTGCTAAAATCATTTAAGTTAATTTTTTTTTCCTCATTAATGTACACACAGCACCCCATATTGACAGAAAAACAGAATTGTTGACATTTTTGCAGATTTATTAAAAAAGAAAAACTGAAATATCACATGGTCCTAAGTATTCATACCCTTTTCTCAGTATTTAGTAGAAGCACCCTTTTGATCTAATACAGCCATGAGTCTTTTTGGGAAAGATGCAACAAGTTTTCCACACCTGGATTTGGGGATCCTCTGCCATTCCTCCTTGCAGATCCTCTCCATTTCTTTCAGGTTGGATGGTAAACGTTGGTGGACAGCCATTTTTAGGTCTCTCCAGAGATGCTCAATTGGGTTTAAGTCAGGGCTCTGGCTGGGCCATTCAAGAACAGTTGTTGTGAAGCCACTCCTTCGTTATTTTAGCTGTGTGCTTAGGGTCATTGTCTTGTTGGAAAGGTAAACCTTCGGCCCAGTCTGAGGTCCTGAGCACTTTGGAGAAGGTTTTCCTCCAGGATATCCCTGTACTTGGTCGCATTCATCTTTCTCTCGATTGCAACCAGTCGTCCTGTCCCTGCAGCTGAAAAACACCCCCACATCATGATGCTGCCACCACCATGCTTCACTGTTGGGTTATTGGACAGGTGATGACCAGTGCCTGGTTTTCTCCACACATACCGCTTAGAATTAAGGCCAAAA
Organism: Chanodichthys erythropterus; assembly: GCF_024489055.1. NCBI lineage: Eukaryota > Metazoa > Chordata > Actinopteri > Cypriniformes > Xenocyprididae > Chanodichthys > Chanodichthys erythropterus. The sequence goes on from NC_090237.1 coordinate 26,978,590, forward strand.
ACTTCTATTTTGGTCTCATCAGACCAGAGAATCTTATTTCTCACCATCTTGGCAAACTACATGCGGGCTTTCATGTGTCCTGCACTGAGGATAGGCTTCCGTCGGGTCACTCTGCCATAAAGCCCCGACTGGTGGAGGGCTGCAGTGCTGGTTGACTTTCTACAACTTTCTCCCATCTCCTGACTGCATCTCTGGAGCTCAGCCACAGTGATCTTTGGGTTCTTCTTTACCTCTCTCACCAAGGCTCTTCTCCCTGATAGCTCAGTTTGGCCGGACGGCCAGTTCTAGGAAGGGTTTTGGTCGTCCCAAACATCTCTCGTTTAAAGGATTATGGTGGCCACTGTGGTCTTAGGAACCTTAAGTGCAGCAGAAATTTTTTTGTAAGCTTGGCCAGATCTGTGCCTTGCCACAATTCTGTCTCTGAGCTCTTCAGGCAGTTCCTTTGACCTCATGATTCTCATTTGCTCTGACATGCAAGCTGCAAGGTCTTATATAGACATGTGTGTGGCTTTCCTAATCAAGTCCAATCAGTATAATCAAACACAGCTCAAATGAAGGTGTAGAACCATCTCAAGGATGATCAGAAGAAATGGACAGCACCTGAGTTAAATATATGAGTGTCACAGCAAAGGGTCTGAATACTTAGGACCATGTGATATTTCAGTTTTTCTTTTTTAATAAATCTGCAAAAATGTCAACAATTCTGTGTTTTTCTGTCAATATGGGGTGCTTTGTGTACATTAATGAGGAAAAAAATGAACAAATGATTTCAGCAAATGGCTGCAATATAACAAAAAGTGAAAATTTTAAGGGGGTCTGAATACTTTCTGTACCCTCTGTATTTATTTTTTTTGCATATTATTGGATTTCCAGCTCAATATTAATAAAAATGACAATTATCGAGAACATTTTGGTTTACTTTATGACTAACACTATATCGCCTTGCTACTTGATTTCCAATGTATATATCTGACTTCTAAAGCAAAATCGATTAGTGTTAGTATGTAGATCAAGATGCTTGGAAAAAATATATAAATACATAGTACAGTCATGAAACTCTAGATGGCATATGCTGATGGGTCCTTAAACCAAGCTGATGATAATTACAGCTTTAACTACTTGGCTCAAGCTCAAGCATGTCACATCTGCAGCCAATGAGCTTGTTGCTCATACATTTAAACAGCTGGTTACATTCAATTTAGCAGTTTGCAGCGCGCTTCAGAGTTCATTTAAAACCCTTCCCCTTCCCCAGCTCCACCTGTATAGGTCTGCTATGGGTTATTGATATATGCTATTTGTGCAGCAGCACTATGTCTTTCTCGTAGCAGCGTGTCAGCATATGTATTGGCAGTAGCAAGTTCCTGTACTTGCTCTGCAGCAGCAGAAATAATCTACAACAACATCAATAATCTACAGCAGCAGCAATTCAGCGGCAGCGTAGCAGATCAAATACATTAACATTGTCATATCCAGCATGCTAAAAATCTTCATAGAGCTGTGAATTGAAATCACATTACCATCATTTAGGCATATTGATGTCTACACTAATTGGTTTTGCTTTAGGAGCCAGGTTTTACATTGGAAATCAATCTAAATTGGAAAGCTGCAGATCAATCATTTAGCATTATTTATTGCACAGGAGAAATACCGATACTGATGCGTGTCTTGTTACTATTATAAAGGACAGAAAAAGGAAAATAGAGAGTTGAGACAATGTCATCAATAAGGCAGAAAGCAGCAGAAAGAGAAGGTTTGTCATACCATTTCAGAAGGATAGACGAAGTAAGGGAGAAGCCATGTGACATTGCTAGAAAGGGAGAAAAAAAAGCAAGCGATTACCGTGACACACTTTTTCCCAATCTGAACTCATAATCACTTGCTCCATACCACTGGGGACTAAGTCCACCTCACAGACAGAGAGAAACAGAATGAAAGAGCAAGAGAAATGATGATGACGCTCATCACCCTGGAAACGGGCAGTGGTTACCCCAGTTTAAGGTAAACTTCCCATCCACCCACCTCCCAGCTCCATCTCTCTGCTTCTCTGGGAGGAAATTGGGGTTACGCTCTTACCAGAGGGCCAAATCTAAAGTTTCCCCACATTTATTCTGAGGGGAAACAAAGCCAGAACAGTGCCTCGGGTTACGGCCCAGACTGAGAGAAAGACACACACAGAGAGGTAATGATGGAGTGAAGGGTGTCAAAGGGTGAAGAAGGGATAGAAAGAGGATGGAAAAATGTGAGGGTTGTTCTATAAAACGTATGCCATTTGTGTCCTTCATATAAATATGGGTAAAAATTATATTAACAATAATTAGTTTTGCAATTTATTCATAGAGACATTTCTCTTGTCTTGAAAATGCCTATTCTTCCAAGTTTTGATGAAAGCAAAATCTGGAAATTAAATGTAAATGCATGTCCGTTCAAAAGTTTGGGGTTGATGCTTTTAATGTTTTTTTTTTTGTTTTTTTTTTTTAAAGAAGTCTCTTATGCTCACCAAAGCTGCATTTATTTGACCAAAAATAAAGTAAAACATCAATATTGTGAAATATCATAACTATTTAAATGTGCTATCGAACGTTTTTTTTTTTTACAAGATGTAATATGTCTAAGGTGGCCCCTGAATGTGTCTGTGAAGTTGCAGATCAAAATACCCCATAGATTTTTTTAAATCAATTTTTTAACTGCCTATTTTGAGGCATAATTAGAAATGCGCTGATTCAGGCTGTGGCCCCTTTAATTGCTTGCGCTCTCCGCCCCCTCCCGAGCTCTCGACTCTATCACTGTATAAACAAAGTTCACACAGCTAATATAACCCTCAAAATGGATCTTTACAAAGTGTTCGTCATGCAGCATGTCTAATCGCGTAAGTGTAGTATTTATTTGGATGTTTACTTTTGATTCTGAATGAGTTTGAGGCTATGCTCCATGGCTAACGGCTAATGCTACACTGTTGGAGAGATTTATAAAAAATTAAGATGTGTTTATGCATTATACAGACTGCAAGTGTTTAATAATGAAAATAGCGATGGGTCTTGTCTCCGTGAATACAGTAAGAAACGATGGTAACTTTAACCACATTTAACAGTACATTAGCAACATGCTAATGAAATATTTAGAAAGACAATTTACAAATATCACTAAAAATATCATGATATCATGGATCATGTCAGTTATTATTGCTCCATCTGCCATTTTTCACTATTGTCCTTGCTTGCTTACCTAGTCTGATGATTCAGCTGTGCACATGGGCTCCTGCCCTTGTCTAATGCCTTGAACATGGGCTGGCATATGCAAATATTTGGAGCGTACATATTAATGATCCCGACTGTTACGTAACAGTCGGTGTTATGTTGAGATTTGCCTGTTCTTCTGAGGTCTTTTAAACAAATGAGATTTATATAAAAGGAGGAAACAATGGAGTTTGAGACTCAATGTATGTCATTTCCATGTACTGAACTCTTGTTATTCAACTATGCCGAGGTAAATTCAATTTTCAGTTCAATGGCACCTTTTAAAATAACTATTTCTATGTGAATATATTTTAAAATGTAATTTATTCCTGTGAAGCTAAGATGAATTTTCATCTCCAGTCTTCAGTGTCACGTGATGCTTCACAAAACATTCTAATATGATGATTTGCTGCTCAATAAACATTTCTTATTATTATCATTGTTGAAAACAGTTGTGCTGCTTAATATTTTTGTGGAAACCGTAATAATTGTTTTTCGGGATTCTTTGATGAATAGAAAGTTCATATGAACAGCATTTATTTGAAACAGAAATCTTTTGTAACATCCCAGTATATATTAAAATACATTACTTTAGCTTGAGGTGTCAAAATGCAGTTTGTTACTTATCTGACAGAATGTTTAAACTCTTACAGATTAAAATCAACTTGAAAAGTACTCTTTTATAATTGAAAGAAATGAGAAAGAGAGGGGGCTAAAGGTACAGTCAAGGTCCTGAGGTTCGTAGAGCCACTGAGGCATGTGATTGCGCTCGTTGAGTAAACATCGGCTGACAAGGAAAACAGTAATGCTTCCTCTTTCCCAGAAACCCACTAGGACTCCTCAAAAACACTGATGGACCACAGCGTGTGGCTAGAGCCAATCAGATAACTCCCAATGTGTGAGGGGAATTTTGAGTAGAATTTCAGTATTAAGATGTGCACATGATTGACGGTGGGCCTGAGTAAGAAGAAAAAACAAAATCCCACAAGAGGTGGGAAAGAAGCCTCTCCTAAAGCCCAGGCACAAAAAAGCCCATCTAGAGTTTGCCAGGGCCCATGATGACAAAGATGAAGACTACTGGGTCTCTATACTCTGGAGTGATGACACCAAGATAAATGTTATTGGTACTGATGGCTTCAAAACTGTATGGTGTCACAAGGGTGAAGAATACAAAGAAAAATGCATGGTGCCTACAGTGAAACATGGTGGTGTCAGTGTCCTTATGTGGGGCTGCATGAATGCTGCTGGTGTCGGGAGCTGCATTTCATTGATGGCATCATGAATTCACAGATGTACTGCTCTATACTGAAAGAGAAGATGCTACCATCACTCCGTGCCCTTGGTCGTCATGCACTTTTCCAACATGACAATGATCCTAAATGCACATCTAAGATCCTAAACGCACATCTAAGGCCACTGTTGGATTTCTGAAGAAGAACAGGGTGAAAGTGATTCAGTGGCTCCTGATCTGATCCCATTCGAACACCTATGGGGAATTCTGAAGAGAAAAGTTGAGCATCACTCTCCATCCAGCATCCAGTCTCTAAAAGAGCTCATTCTTGAAGAATGGAAAAAGATAGATGTTGCAAAATGTTGCCAACTTGTTCATTCCATGCCTAGAAGATTCGGTGCTGTCATTAAAAATCATGGAGGCCATACAAAGTACTACATGTAGAAATTTTTGTTGTGGGGTGTACTCATTTTTGCATCACCCTAATTTGAGTAAAACTGAAAAATGTGTAATCTAAGTTATATTATTAACCTTACTTTCATGTTATAAGTTAAACAGATGTTATATTAAACTTAGTCTTGTCAACATTTTGGAAATTGTTTTTGTGTTCATTGAGATATTGTTTAAAATGTTTTTTAAAGAGGGTGTACTCATTTACGCTGAGCACTGTATCATAGAAAGCTGAGGGATCTTTTAACTTTGGCCAGTTAACTATCACCCAAAACACCCTAACAACAAACTAGCATTCACCTAAAATGTCCAAATTGCATATAAATGAGCTAAAACAAAAACGCAGAACACCTTTGCAGCCACACATCAATACTACATCCATATATTACATGGCAACCATATATTACATTCTATATTGTGGGCATTTTATTTAACAAATGTAAAAGATTAGTTTTGTGAATGTGACTATGAGTGTGCCTCTGTCTAAAGGCCAGGCAGGAGTTTATATGTGTGTGTGTTCATTAGCATGTGCCTTAAATCAACATGTGCATCAGCTTTAGATTAGCCGGCTATTTAGCCGGCTTCCTGTTGGCTTTTTACTGGTGGGACTGATTTGCATTGCAAACAGTAAGAGGCTGCAGGGCAGCTCTCTGAATCACAGCCACAATCAGTTGTAAACAGCTTTACTGACACACGTTATAATTTATGAAGTGTGTTCAAACCCTCAGCGCTGCCAATCATTCTTACAGAGTCTCACTCACACGCAAGACACACTAAAATACATGTCCAAATACACCTTTACATTGCTGTTTTGTTCAATATGTTCAATAGGAGTTGTTTAGAGACCTATTTTAACCAGATTTTGTGGTAAATTCATTACAAAAAGAAAAAGAACATAAGCACACCAAGAAGGTTATTGCTGCAAGTCAACAGCAATGTCCTGAATGTCCTAAAGTTTTCGATTAGTTAATTACAAATCATTATGAAACAAGCAGGTTTGTAAATATAACCTAGGGGTGTCCAATCCTGCTCATGGAGGGCAGAGTTTAGCTTCAACTTGCCTCAACACACCTGTCTGGAAACAATAATAAAAAAACCAAAACAATAGAACTTCATCACAGAAGTTCTAATGATTTCCTCTAAATACTTTACAAACCATCAAGCATTAACCATTAAAACCATCACAAAATGGTTTCAGTAGCAGTGTTGCCAATTTTGCGGCTTTCCTGCAGAATTTTAAATACTTGTAAACTTTTGCTTTGTGTTGTTCTCAAGATTCATAAAGGTACTAAAAACATATTTAAATCGGTTCATTTGAGTACAGTGGTTCAATATTAATATTATAAAGCCAATATATAATATTAATATTTTTTTGGAGCAGCAAAAAAAACGAAATAACGAGTTATTTAGTGATGGCCGACTTCAGGAAGCATCGGAGCACAAATGAATCAGTGTATCGAATCTGCTGTTCGGAGCGCCAAAGTCACGTGATTTCAGCCGTTGGCAGTTTGACACGCGATCTGAATCATGATTCGATACACTGATTCATTTGTGCTCCGAATCTTCATGAAGCAGTGTTTTGAAATCGGCCATCACTAAATAAATAGATATTTTGTTTTCTTTTGGCGCACCAAAAATATTCTCGTCGCTTTATAATATTAATATTGAACCACTGTACTCACATGAACCGATTTAAATATGTTTTTAGTACATTAATGGATCTTAAGAGAGGAAGTGTCATTGTTCCCTATGGAGGCCTCACGGGGCCATCGGATTTCAACAAAAATATCTTAATTTCTGTTTCGAAGATGAACGAAGGTCTTACGGGTGTGAAACGGAATGAGGGTGAGTAATAAATGACAGAATTTTAATTTTTGGGTGAACTAACCCTTTAAAGGTTTGACAGATAATTGTAATTCACTGAAATGCATGTATTGAAATATTGTACATTCTACCAATGATAAAATTGTGCTAGATTATGAGTTTTGTGAGAAAGGGACCTTTGAGCTCCATTATGAAAACGGACTGTTTTACCAGTGATTACCAGTGATGTTCAAGATGAAATTATGTATACTGCTGCAAAGTGACTGTAAAATATGTATTTTAGGTATGAGAGTGGCATGTGTTGAGTTTTTATATTTGTATAGAGACACTGGGCTTGTTTTGGACTATTTTTGATTTGGTTTTGTTCCACAGACCTGGCAACCCTGTCCTGTATTGTGTTTTTGGGCAATATTCCATTAGAATTTTATGGTTTTAACATGCCACCAATAGAAGGCAACAAATTACCAGTCGAGACCCATAGGGACCATTACAGTTTCCCTTAAAACCATTAGAAATTATATAAGGGTTTCTATTGTTTTTTCCCCAGCAGGGTCTAGTATGCCTTGTAAGACCTTGATAAGCTGGTTCAGGGGCCAGTTACATAAACATAGACATTATATTAAGACAGTGTCTTAAAATTTCGTATGACCTTCTAGTGTGTCTGGTATGTTTAATTGGAGCTGGAGCTAAACTCTGCAGGACTGTGGCCCTCCAAGAGTAGGACTGGACACCCCTGACCTAAACGCACTGCAATTCATTGGTCATGTTAGAAAATGGCTTTGGCGCCCTCTAATGGTTACAACTATAACACAGTTTATATATTCAGGGGATTGAAATTTGTCAAAATGTGTGAATTATTGTGGCAAAAATCAACCTAACTCAATCTAAATCTTATTAAATAAAGAAAATATTTTTCCATATGTAGGTATACAACAATGTGATGAATAGTACTTTTGTTAGGTTGGTGTCCAATAGAGATCCCAAGTGCTCGAGCACCCTTGAGGTTACTTAGGTGAACATGACTTCTGTTCGCTGGATCTTTGTAGTGTGCTCTTACTAGTTAGCCTATATTAATTTCTTACTTATGAAACATACAGCTAAGTTGTAAAAAAATTTGACAGCCCAACATGCATGAGGGTTTAAACTTAAACTAGGGGGTTTATATCCCACAAACCTATGGCGTTATTTTAATGACTTAAGTCAAGAGTGACGCGAGAGCACATCCATGTAATGCTCAAGTGTGAATCTCTCCGGTTGAAATTTAAAATACAGCTGTTCGTTACTTCACAGTGCATTAACTAATGTTAACAAATACAACTTCTAATTTTAATAATATATTAGTAAATGCTGAAATGAAATTAACATTAAAAAAGATTAATAAATGCTGTAGAAGCAGTTCATTATCAGTTCATGTTAACGTTAACTAATGAAACCATATTGTAAAAATATCTGATTTAAGACAGAACTAGATCAGGGTCAGATCATCATTCCCTAAATGCATAAAATGTGGATATCAAATATACCAGTGAATTTCTTTTGAGGTCTGGTATAAAAAATGTTGTGATCTTAGTCAAATGACAACGATTCGTTATGTCTATTAAACCTTTGAAATTACGATCATACCAGAATATTTAAATCTGCTTTTGCATTGCCGCTTGTAAGCTATATGTAAACAGCTTCACAAAGTGTTTTCAACAGCACACTATTGCTACTTCTGTGTTGCAAACATTTAATAATAACGCAAGTATTGCAATAACAATTTATAGTCCTAATGTACACCAATGTTGTGACAGCATTCAAAACGAGTAAACGACCTTTGAAACTAATGTTATTACACTGTTCTGCCAGTAGGTGGTGACCAGTGGCTGTTAAAATGTATTTTATTAAAAAAAATCATTCATTTTAGAGATTTGTTCAAAAACACTGGATGAAAAAAGTCTTCATTGATTTCAAACGATTTTGTAAGGAATTAATTTAATTCATGTGCAGTTCACTCTCAGCCAATAAGATTCCATGTAGCATTTTCATGGATCAGTCGTTTATTCTGATTGGTTGATAACTTTTTAATCCAGAAGTTGATTTTTTTTTTTTTTTTTTTTTTTGTGAAAGAGAACGGAGAGATTTGCGAGCACGCAGGACACAGTTTAAACGCCAGCATGCAATATCTGAGTGAGAGGAGAGGCAGTTGATAAGAGAGCACTGTATATTTGAGAGCGGGCCTCCAGTTTTGTGCGATCGAGAGCAAAGGAAATCCACACGCGAGAGGAGAGATTCGTGCTCGCGCATTACATGGATGTGCTCTCGCGTCACAATAATGTGCTCTCGACTTTGTCATTAAAATAACGCCATACAAATTCGTTAATTAAAATACATACTACTGAAATGTGGCAACCGCATGAGGAAAGTATTCTCTTTCTATGCTAACATATATTGGCACAATCTATTGATATCCTCGATATAAGGACTACTAAACTGCAACAGACATTTATTGAAGTAGGCTATTCTCTTATTTTGTCAGGTATTTGGCTGCAGAACCTTTTCCCACCAGCAGATGGCGCCATATCATTGCTACCTCATATTAATGGCATTTCATTCATGTTAGGTAAGTGAGTGTACTCGTGCATGTGTCGGGAACGTTTCCCATAAGGTTTGTAAAAGGCTTGTAATTTCTGGATTGGTTCCTTTTTCCTCCTTTGAATCTTTTTTGTCCTTCTCTTTCTCATTTCACCCCTTCAGGCTTGGCCCCTGTCCAGATCTAACCCTTTTAAAATGCACACACACACACACACACACACACACACACACACACACACACACACACAAATGTTAGGGTCCAAGCCCTGTAAAAACAAACATACACACAAACACACTATAAGGTTAAAATTCTAGCACATAACGTACACATACATAGGCTACTATTGTTCAAGTTCGACTACACAAATACATACAAACACACACTTTGTCACTTGCACATTTGTGAAACTACCATTATAGTGTATATAGTGTATAAGTTGAAACAATAAAGCAGAGTAAGCCACTGTAATTGAACTAACTACTCTGAAAACTATGCTATGTGAATGTTAAACTAAATTTAAGATATTTAAGATGTTATTATTGCAAGTTTAGGCCTGATTGTTTTAAAGATGTTGCGAATTGGGACTCATCATGGCAGATTTGAGGAAGCCCAACAGCGTAAAGCTCTAATCTTCATTTGGAAGAGGGATGGTTGAGATTTGGACTGGTTTTGGGTTTCATTATGGACTGGAGAGGGGGTTATTTCTTGGTGTAATGGGGGTGTACCTGGGGTCCATGCCAGGGCCCCCTCAAAGAAAGAAGTGCACAACAATCAGGAGCTCTGATTGGACAATAGAGTCATCATCCGAGCAAAGCTTACAACCGGCGAAGAGCCACATGCAAACTCTTTCTTTCTTTCTTTCTTTCTTTCTTTCTTTCTTTCTTTCTTTCTTTCTTTCTTTCTTTCTTTCTTTCTTTCAATCATAAACAAGATTTATTTAACTGCACATTTCCATACGCAATATAAATTTGCTTAAAACGTATTACATAGCTGAGAATTAAAAACATTGTTTTTATTTTATCTGTGTAAGGACATTTAGGATTCTTCAAGAGATAAATTCTCGCTCTCTCTCTCTCTCGCTCTCTCTCACACACACACACACACACACATACACATTTATGTTGGGTTTCCATGTTTTATGGGGACATTCCATAGACGTAAGGGTTTTTATGCTGCACAAACTGAATATTCTATCCTGTTACACTAACACTACCCCTGAACCATCACAGAAAACTTTATACTATTTTAGATTTTCAAGAAAGATTATTCTGTATTATTTATAAGCTTGTTTCCTCAAGGGGACCAAAAAAAAATGTCCTCTCAAGGTCCAAATTTACTATGCTAGTGGGGACATAATGTAGGGCAGGGTTTCCGCGGGGTCTTAAAAAGTCTTAAAAAGTCTAAAATTCTGAACTTTAAATTTAAGGCCTTAAAAAGTCTTAAAAACGGCCAGATTTTCATCAGAGGTCTTAAATTTCATTTAGTCAGGTCTTAAATTTCTTTACCCATTTCCAGAAACGCTACCTGCTGAAAGTTATTACAAAGTAGCAAAAAAGTAGCGAGTCGTAGTTCTTTCTGGGGTATATTGGTGTTGGTATACGCGGTGATAAAACTACAAATCCCGTGATAAATGTAATACCTGCCCGCGAAATACGTCTGCGTCTCCTCAGAGTTTGTTAAAGTTCGGCTACGTGTGGAAAATGGGAAAGTGTACTTTCAACGAGACATGGCTAGATCACAGCGATTTCTGCTGTTGGTTACAAGCGGTACCCAGCTCCAGGTACGAGGCTCACTGCAAACTTTGCAAAAAAAAAAAAAAAAACATCAGTTAGAGAGTCTGGGTGTGAAGCGGTGTAAAGGCGCTGGAGTCACACGACAGAGCGGAGAAACACAAGCTAGCCGCAAAATCCCTTCAGCGGACTCAGCCAATTAGCCTCACCACTGCCGTCGTCCTCCTCAATGCCTGGTCCCTCCGGTCTCCAGCGCAATATCATCACAGCTCCGTCGAACAACCTTCGGGGTACTTTTGGAGCGACTGACACATCGAAAGCCGAGGTGCTTTGGATACTACACACGGTGACTAAACAAACACCACTCATTTAATAGCAACAGTGAGATTAGCGATCTCTTCCAAGTGATGTTCCCCAATTCAGTAATCGCGAAGCCGTTCTCTTGCGGGCCCAACAAGATCGCTTACGGCGAGATTTGGATTGGGGGAGTTTATAAAGAGGGAATTGATTCGTACTCTTACCGGGCCGTATGTCGTAACGTTCAATGAAAGCCAAAATCAGACCAACAGGACCATTGTTCTGGAACAATGAAATAGTTTAGTCGAGGTACCTGGGCTCACAGTTCATGGGACAGTGCGGGACACACACACATACATACATATATCAGATAATCCATGTTAGATAGATACTCTAATTATCCCGAGGTAAGTATCTATCTATCTAAAATAGATTATCTGGTGTGTGTGTGTGTGCTACATTGGTTGTTACATGGGTTGGAGTAGCCTGTTCAATCTTTATTAGGCTATTAATATGCTGTTTTGTAATGTAAATAAATAATGAAATGAAATCTATTCTATTTGAGGGCAAGTTTGTTTTAGCCTATTTTCATTTTGGGCCTAAGGTTTTGGGCATTTGGCACATTGATGTGTGTGGAAGGTTACTAATGTGATTGCTTTATCTGTAAATTAAATAAATGCTTTTTCAATGACTGAATTCATTGAAATAAAATGATTTTTTCAGAATTTCTTTGATTTGAATATTTTTTGGTAATGCGTCATGTAGGTCTTAAATTTCAGTCTTTATGGTCTTAAAATGTCTTAAAAAGGTCTTAAATTTGACTTACTGAAACCTGCATAAACCCTGGTAGGGAATACAAGGACCACTCACACACTAGAAACAAAAAATAGAAATAAGAAATTTTAGGGAAAACCATAATCACAACTACATAGGGTGACCAGACGTCCCAATTTCCCTGAGACAGTTCCGTATTTCAGCTCTATTTTTAGTGTCACGTTTTCCATCTTTTCTAAAATTTCGTTGCTAATTAGGTGATCATCGAACGAGTAGTAGTAGGCCTATTAGTGTTCTGTCATGCAAGAACAGCCCAATCAATTCATTGTACAAACCCGATTCCAAAAAAGTTGGGACACTACAAATTGTGAATAAAAAAGGAATGCAATAATTTACAAATCTCATAAACTTATATTTTATTCACAATAGAATATAGATAACATATCAGATGTTGAAAGTGAGACATTTTGAAATGTCATGCCAAATATTGGCTCATTTTGGATTTCATGACAGCTACACATTCCAAAAAATTTGGGACAGGTAGCAATAAGAGGCCGGAAACGTTAAATGTACATATAAATTGGAGGACCAATTTGCAACTTATTAGGTCAATTGGCAACATGATTGGGTATAAAAAAGAGCCTCTTAGAGTGGTAGTGTCTCTCAGAAGTTAAGATGGGCAGAGGATCACCAATTCCCCCAATGCTGCGGCAAAAAATAGTGGAGCAATTTTAGAAAGGAGTTTCTCAGATAAAAAATTGCAAAGAGTTTGAAGTTATCTACAGCGCATAACATCATCCAAAGATTCAGAGAATCTGGAACAATCTCTGTGCGTAAGGGTCAAGGCCGGAAAACCATAGTGGATGCCCGTGATCTTCGGGCCCTTAGACGGCACTGCATCACATACAGGAATGCTACTGTAATGGTAATCACAACATGGGCTCAGGAATGCTTTCAGAAAACATTGTCGGTGAACACAATCCACCGTGCCATTTGCCACTGCCGGCTAAAACTCTATAGGTCAAAAAAGAAGCCATATCTAAACATTTCCTTGCATTTCCTTAAAAGACCTTGCATTTTCCAACATGACAATGTCAGACCACATACTGCATCAATTACAACATCATGACTGCGTAGAAGAAGGATCCGGGTACTGAAATGGCCAGCCTGCAGTCCAGATCTTTCACCCATAGAAAACATTTGGTGCATCATAAAGAGGAAGATGCGACAAAGAAGACCTAAGACAGTTGAGCAACTAGAAGCCTGTATTAGACAAGAATGGGACAATATTCCTATTCCTAAACTTGAGCAACTTGTCTACTCAGTCCCCAGATGTTTGTAGACTGTTTTAAAAAGAAGAGGGGATGCCACACAGTGGTAAACATGGCCGTGTCCCAACTTTTTTGAGATGTGTTGATGCCATGAAATTTAAAATCAACTCATTTTTCCCTTAAAATGGTACATTTTCTCAGTTTAAACATTTGATATGTCAACTATGTTGTATTCTGAATAAAATATTAAAATTTGAAACTTCCACATCATTGCATTCTGTTTTTATTCACAATTTGTACAGTGTCCCAACTTTTTTGGAATTGAGTTTGTAGAACAAAATTACCATCCATTCACAATTCGTTATTGATTAGTAAAGGCGGGATAGGTGGAATAACGCTGAATGACACTGAATGAAGCGCTACCTCTCTCGCGCACTCTCTTTCATTGCGCGCGATCAGTTCTCCTTGCACCTGAATGGTAAAATGCAAGTTGTCAAAATGTCCATCGTGACAGATACTCCTCACGTAAATACAGTCGGTTATCTCTTAAGTGGACATAAACAGGTGTGTGAAAACAGGATATTTTTTCATGAATTTGGTCTTAAAGGGACAGTAGCCTAATTAAATATTTTCCTGCCATTAATGTTAATAAAACTGAATCTGAAAAACATGTTTATTTAATTTGCAACGTATTTGTTGTATTGTTTGTTAATTTCTTTTTTATATAACAAAATTTATATACATATATCAAAAAAAAACGTGGTCGTATTGCCCACCCCTTGCTCAAACTTGTAGGGTGACCAGATTTCTCATGGTGGAATACATCCCATATTCCACCATGAGAAATCTGGTCACCCTACAAATACAAAATTTCTGTTTGTGTGTTTTCAGACAAAAGGGGTATAACCTCCTCAAAAGACCCCCAAAAGATTGAACTCTCTCAGCTTTCCTTTTTACTTTCTAACACACACACATTCGGTTTTCATGTTTTATGGGGACATTCCATAGACAGAAAACTTTCTGCATTTTTACATTTTCAAAAAACAACTTAGTATGGTTTATTAGCTGTTTTCCTTATGGGGGAAAAATCCCCACCAGGACATGTATTCTGAATATTGCTATTGGCTATATTCAAAATACTTGCCATCTTAATGGGGACGTTTTGTCCCCATAGGGTATACCTGAACAACACACACACACACACACACACACACACACACACACACACACACACACACAAACAACTATAACGTGAGGTCACCTGAGGTCAGTAGAGCAGAAATGATCCATCCACATCCAACAGAGCAACTACTAACACACATAACAATCATATATGAACATACTTTAAGTAAAAATGGCATAATTTAATAGTGAATAATAGTGTATATATAAATGTGACGTCACATGGCAATGCTGTGCCTCAATTGAGTTCCTTAATTATATTATTATATGTACAATACATTTTAAAATTTATATTCATTAAAGAATCCTGAAAAACTTTCTTAAACATTAAATCATCATATTAGAATGATTACTGAAGGATCATGTGACATTGAAGACTGGAGTAATGATGTTGAAAATACAGCTTTGCCATCACAAGAATAAATTACATTTTAAAATACGTTAGAAAAGAAAAGAGTAATTGTAAATTGTAATAATACTGTTTTTATTAAATTTTGATCAAATAAATGCAGAGATGTTTTTCAAAACATCAGAGATGTTTTTCAAAAGTGTTTATAGTAATATAACTAGCGTACAATTATGAATTGTATTTCATGTGTTCAGAATGCATGTGTATTTCATGTGTTCTATTCAGATGCAGTTAAATTCTAAAGGGAAGATATTCAATGGTTAGAAAAGAGGCTTATGTCCCTACAATACCTCACCTACATGAACTTTATCTTTCTCTCTCAATAAAAGAGGCCACTATTCATTATAAGTCATCTGAATTCTCAAGTTAGTCTGATATTACATCTCATGTTTGAGCAAAACTAGTTAAACTAAAGTCTATTAAACTTAGAACCATTTAGAACATAATTTAGATAACTTTTGAAACAATATTAATCCTGTGCTTTGTTTCAAACCTTTTGCATCTCAAAACATTATTATGTTATGTCAACAAATCATTGAAACATATGATCCATAAAAGGTGTAACCTAACACGTGAGAATTAGTTTTATATTTCAAACATCAGGGTGGAGTCCTTACAGAATTATAGAGTTGACGTTGTTCGAAAGCCAAGTGTGAAACCTCAGTTCCAGTTCTCCAGCATAGCATTTAGCATTCAGAGGGTTCAGAGTTTAGAAGAGGATGGAGAAGAGAGAGAAAGAGGGTCAGGTGAGCCAAGAGGGATGCTGATGGAAGATTAGAAAGATGAGACAGTTAAACCCTCATCCTCCCCCTGTCAAGACACATTCTGCATCATTTGTTTTGCTTTAATGTTCAGTGTAAAGTACGAGTCCAGTGTTGTGTGTGGGATTTACAAGCTATCAATTATGTGATCATGTTTTCTCCAAGACTTTCAATACATGCAGTCTGAAATCTTTTGTTATGTCAGATTATCTGATTGAAAGTTTTCTCTGTCATTAGGTCTAGGAGACACTCCTAGCGATCAGATAAATGACAGGAGATCAAATGCATCTCAAGTGCTCACATCCCAAATGTGTATGACCATTCAGGAAAAACAGACTCTTCAACAAGTTGTTCAAATGGCAAGGGTTGTTAAAAGGATAACTGCAATAAAACAAACCTCAGCACCAGTGCAAGTCCTTCCCATTGGGGTGAAAAGGTTATTCTTTTAAGTTGAGACAGTTTATTGCTTATCTGACATTGCTGATAAAAATAAAAGGGAGCCTGAATCTCAAAGTCATTTTATTCAAGCCACAGACATATTTGCAGACTAAAATAATCAATAAAAATCAGACTCTTAGACAAAAAGACAAGCCCATACCGAAAGCGTGAATTCTGAACCAGTTATGCTATTTTTTGAACTAATAAGTAACTAGATAAGATGGTTTGGGGTGTGAGTGTGTGCAATTTACATGTAGAACAAAATGTCAAAGTATCGTCAAGTTATGTTTACTACAGGCTTTATTTTACACATAAATTGAAAACCCCCATTATAAAACCCTATAGGAAAATCTTGAAGGAACCAGCGGCAAATTAGGCTGTGTCCGAAAACTTAGGCAGGTGACTTGTTACCTCACTTCCTTATCAGGCGATAACTTTTTAGGCTGCGTTTCGCACGAAGGTACCTCACAAAACTGGTTTACAGTTTAAAAATCCAGAGCCAAACAGAATACGCTTTGGTGATACACTCTAAAAAATGCTGGGTTAAAAACAACCCAAGTTGGGTTGAAAATGGACAAACCCAGCAATTGGGTTGTTTTAACCCAGCGGTAGGGTTAAATGTTTGCCCAACCTGCTGGGTAGTTTTATTTAACTCAACTATTGTTTAAAAATTACTGTATTGCTTAATTAAAATTAACCCAGAGTATGTTGGAAATTAACATTTATTAATGTTCAATGAATAATTATTAAACAAACATTTATTAAATTTCTTATTAATAAATTCATATTAATAAACTATTAAATTTATATTAATAAAATATTAAAGCTTATTAATAAACATTCACCTTTTGTCTATTATTGTTGTCTCTAATTGCATCTGGTTTTTTAATTTCCCAACTATTTTGGGTTCATTTTAAGCTAGCCATATAGCAATTTTTAAACAATAGTTGGTTTAAATAAAACTACCCAGCAGGTTGGGCAAACATTTATCCCAACCACTGGGTTAAAACAACCCAATTGCTGGGTTTGTCCATTTTCAACCCAACTTGGGTTGTTTTTAACCCAGCATTGTGTAACTAAGCAAATTACTACAATAGTATTTAATTACTACAGTAGTAATTTCTCACTAGAAATGGCATCAGTGATCATCTATGATGCCTTCAAAAATTGATCAGATGAAGGTATCTCAGGAGACAGGAAGTGAAGCTAACATTGGATTTGGACTTGCCTTTTTCCTTCCTACCTTGGAATGCATCCTCCGAAGGCAGTATTTTTAAGGTTTCGGATGCAGCATTAAGGCCAATTTATACTTCTGCGCCGAGTGTATGCCATAGTTTACATTGTAGGCTATGCACGTATAGTAGCTGACACTGTCATGGGCATTTATACTTCTGTGTTCTGTCTGCGCTTACACCGCCGAAACGCTAGTTGGCAGTGGGGTTTCTATGTTCCACTGAGTTGTTTCTTCACTACTGTTTTGAGTTTAGGCTACTACAAACAATGGCAACTGAAACTGAGTAGATCATGTTGGAGTTAGAGCTGATCTATGTTGAAAAACAGTTACTTTTAGTTTACAGTTACTCAAATTACTAAAACTAAAATGCAGAAACGACAGAATGTGATAGTAGGAGATGATATGTACAACCTGTGAACTGGTTGAGGCAGAAGGAGGCTGAATTTTCTGTGCTTGTCCGGCCACTGAGAGACATGGACAAGAAAATGCATTTCAGATATGCCGGAAATGCATAGGAGGAAATGTGATGCTACCATTCCGACCAATCATAGATCTTGCGGTCTGCGACTTGTAGTTACATTTCTGGGGAGGTGTGCATCAGGGTGCAGCATATATACAGCAACTATGTGTAGGCTACACCATACCTACCGCGTACACGCAACGCAGAAGTATAAATTGGGTTTTAGTTTTCTGGCTTCTGATGTCATATCTGCACCCCTCTATTACTTTAGTCAGAATAGCGGATACAAAACACGTGAGATGTCAGAACGTTGCTATGATTACAGTGTCAATCATTGCAGTTTCAAGAGTGAATTCTGTTCCTTACATGGAATGATAACTTGAAATTTTACAGTGTGTATGTGGCCATTGTCTTCAGCTTTGTGTAGGAAACTTTATTGTGTTTGAATTATTGGAACATTTATTCAAATAATCACAAGCTTCTGCCTAAATAGGTGTATTTTGTTGGCATGGTGATCTAACAGCTAGGTCATAGCCTGACCTGTTGTCGGTTGCAACGACAAACTCATTGTCTTGTTCAGCATCACTCTATGCTCAACCCTAAAGTGAGCAACTGTTGTTTCACTTTTGTCTTTCTTGTGTCAAACATTCACCTCTGTTCTGGTCTCAGTACAGTTCACCTCAGTAGAACTTAAGGTGTTTGATAAACAACTAAAAAAATAAGATTTTTTTAAATGTTTTTGAAAAAAGTCTCTTTATAAAAATACATTTTAATGCATTTTAAAATGTAGTTTATTCCTGTGATGGCAAAACTGTATTTTCAGCAGCCATTACTCCAGTCTTCAGTGTCATGTGATCCTTTAGAATCAATGAAATCAATGTTGAAAAGAGTGTTGCTTAATATTCTGTGATATATATATATTTAAGGGTTCTTTGATGAATAAAAAGTTCAAAAGAACAGCCTTTATTTGAAATACAAATCTCTTGTAACATTATAAATGTCTTTACCTTCACGTCTGATCAATTTAATGCATGCTTGCTGAAATATATTCATTTCTTTGAGAAAAACTGTACTGACTTTTGTAGTATTTTACAAGGTAGTATTGTGATGTATTTGGGGTCAACTTTACATGAACATCCAGACAGAACTACTACATCAACTTAGGACATCTCAAAATACAGCCAGTTGTGTTTGATAATTTGACTTTCTTGGATCTGTAAATCACTAAGTCAACTCAGGTTTACTAAAAATATCTTAAGACCACTAAATAATAAGAGATTTGTGCGCAGATTTATACGTTTTTTAGATTCTTTTTGGGATTAGAGTAGCATGATTTTTATGAAGCCCTACAGAGAACCAGAACAACTGAGATAATAAATCAATAAAAACATAAAACCTTAAATCTGGCGAATTACGTGGTCTGCCATACAAATGCATACTGTATGTCATGCATTTAACTGCACTGAATTCAGCTGTATGCCCTTTCTGCGAAATAAAACATTGTCTAACATTGTCTCGTCAAAAAAAAAAGTCTCATCATCATTACAGCTGTTTTGTTTTTACGATAATAAACTGCCATGAAAAAATCATTTTAATTTTTTTGGCCTAGATGTTTATCTTATGTTAGAGGTTTTCAGCTTTGCTTGGCATTCTGATACAGTTTCCACAGGTGCACCTACATAAAGTATAACAATGACTCTGCTATCACATCTTATAAATAAAGCATATAGAACTGTCCTACTCCAGTCGTGATTGCGAATCATTTCCTGGTTGATCCACTAATTGAAGGCCTCAATTGAACAGGCATGTTAAAGGGTTAGTTCACCCATAAATCAAGCCATCCTAGGTGTGTATGACTTCTTCTTTCAGATTAACACATTCAGAGAAATATTAATAAATATCCTGGCTCTTCCAAGCTTTACAATGGCATTGAAAAGGGGCTCCGATTTTGAAGCAAAAAAAAGTGCACCCATCCATCCATCCATCAGAAAAGTACTCCACACGGCTCTGGGGGATTCATAAAGGCCTTCAAAAGCGAAGTCAATTTGCACAGCATGCATACAGTCGTCTGCCGTAAGCTAGTTCTTTTATATTATACAGTTTTAAATATGGATATTTTACTAACAAAAACCCATCGGTTCACTCCAGAAGGCCTTTATTAACCCTCTGGAGCCGTGTGGAGTACTCTTACAATAGATGGATGTACAGTACAGTCCAAAAGTTTGGAACCACTAAGATTTTTAATGTTTTTAAAAGAAGTTTGGTCTGCTCACCAAGGCTACATTTATTTAATTAAAAATACAGTAAAAAAACAGTAATATTGTGAAATATTATTACAATTTAAAATAACTGTGTACTATTTAAATATATTTGACAAAGTAATTTATTTCTGTGATGGTAAACCTGTATTTTCAGCATCATTACTCCAGTCTTCAGTGTCACATGATCCTTCAGAAATCATTCTAATATGCTGATTTGCTGCTCAGGAAACATTTATGATTATTTTCAATGTTGAAAACAGTTGTGTACTTTTTTTTTTTTTTCAGGATTCCTCGATGAATAGAAAGTTCAAAAGAACAGTATTTATCTGAAATACAAAGCTTCTGTAGCATTTTACACTACCGTTCAAAAGTTTGGGGTCAGTAAGAATTTTTTATTTTTATTTTTTTGAAAAGAAATTAAAGAAATGAATACTTTTATTATGCAAGGATGCATTAAATCAATCAAAAGTGGCAGTAAAGACATTTATAATGTTACAAAAGATTAGATTTCAGATAAACACTGTTCTTTTGAACTTTCTGTTCATCAAATAATCCTGAAAAAAAATATTGTACAATTGTACAATTGTACACATTAAATGTTTCTTGAGCAGCAAATCAGCATATTAGAATGATTTCTGAAGGATCATGTGACACTGAAGACTGGAATAATGATGCTGAAAATTCAGCTTTGATCACAGGAATAAATTACTTTGTGAAATATATTCAAATAGAAAACCTTGAGGGTGAGTAAATCATGGTAATTTTCATTAGGGTTAGTGTGATTTTCAGTTTTGGGTGAACCATCCCTTTACATAACATGCAAGTTCCACTGAGGCTTTCAGCACCTAATAAACTGCAGTGTGTTTGCAGCTGAAGTGATATCAGCTGAATGTGTGATATCGCTCATATTTCAAACTGACCTGCCAGTCAGTTTTCCTCCGGTGTTTTTAAACAGTGAGAACATTATGCCCCTTCTTTTTTTCGTATTATATCTTTGGCTGACTTACATCCACATATTTTTTACTAAATGCCCAGGCAAATGACCCTAGAAGAGGAACACCGTAACCTAAACGCACACACACTGAACACACCCTCAGCAGTGTATTAAAGACAAAGACATCACTCCGGTCGTGCTCTGCTGCCTTTTAAGTCCTCCAGGAACTTTTCAATTCCTCACGCTCTGCTGCTCCTGTAGAACACTTCGTCTAGCAAAAAATTCAACCTGCAACTTTCCTCTCTTTACTACATCATATGATCTGCCCAGCAGCCAATCAGAGGCCTAGGAGGGGATTAGGTTATGGTTAGGCGGCCGGTCCATTGTGTTCGAGGGGAACTAAGTGGGCGAGTGGAGGTGTTGTCAGGCGCTGAGTGTCACCTGAGATCAGGTGTGTTCTCTGTGAAGTTTATGTTGTAGGTGCCAAACTGGGGGAAGGTATTAGGCATTCCACCGTAATCTGTCTTTTCATTGATCATATAATAGTTTCATTCGAATAAAGAGAAGAAATGAAACACAAGCACATAATCAGAGGCAGTGCACAGGGGCGGATTGCGTTTCGGTAATGCTCACATTCCACACTTAAACACCCTGTCTACACACATCTATACCTGCCAGAGGCCAACAGCAATTGCGTTATGCAAGAAAGAAAGGTGAAGTGAGTTGTTAAAAGTGGGTTAGAAATATATATTTTTTAAGTTTACCAGAGACATGCTCTGAGAAAAAAAAATGCTTTTGATTGTACATTGCATTATGTCTATACAGTACGGTTCAAAATTTAAGATACGTTCAAAAGGAAAGATTTCTTAATATTTTATAGATGTCTCGGTAGCACTTTATTTTACAGTCCTGTTCCCCATGTACATACTGTGTACTTATTATAGTAAGTGCAATAACTGGGTAATAACTAGGTACTAACCCTGAACCTACCCTTAAATTAACCCTAACGCAGGTAGTTACCTTATATTACCCAGTACTTTCTTAGATAGATGTAAGTGCACGTACTGTAAAATAAAGTGCAACCGATGTCTCTTATGCTTAACAGTAATATTGTGAAATATTATTACAATTTAAAATAAATTTAAAAAAATTAAATAGTGTATATCTTGTTTGAGATTAGTAATTTGACTCTTTAAGGCTAAACGTGTTTAATTGACATGCTTCGACCTCATTGTCTGTATAATGCGTTTAACCTTTTGTAAATGCATTGTACAAGTCAATATATTATTCGGCACCAGCAAAACAAGTTTGTCTGTTGAAATGGATTGGTTACTCAGATAGAATAAAGATTCCAGATTCCAATTTATGAATAATTTTATTTCAGATGTTATGTCAAAAGACAGTTATGCAAAAGTGGCACAAGGTTTCTAACATACCCTTAGAAATTACATAATGGCATTTTTCAGTTATAAGCTTTAATTTTAAGAGATGATATGAAAATGAAAATTTAACCTGATATATATGGTGCATTAGATACTGTACTTTTGCAGAGATTTACACAAAAAATCCAGAAAATGCACAGAATAAATAGAAAACTAACACTAACAACAAGTAACTCTGGTATTGTGGTTTAAATTCAAAAAGTAACATTACTTTTCTTGTTACTACAGTACTTTTGCAACTTCATGGAAGCTACATTGGAGCTTTTATAAATGGGATTTCTGCTCATCTTCTGGACTGGTTAAAACAATTAAACTGGCACCAACTTCGGCACAAATCTAAGAGGCACTTAATAATGGAAGGAGGTGCAAGTGACTGGAAATACTAAAGATGAAATCAGGCCTGGCAGTGGGAAAAGAGGGGGGACCATTAAACGGATGTTAGCGAGGCAAAGGGACGCTGCAGCACAGACACCGTCGGCGGTACTTTCATCTGTGCTGCGTCAGGTTCGGCCTGTGAGGGGGTCTGTATATATCCTGCCGAAACCAATATGGCTTTGCTCATGCCACACAAAAGGACCCCTGCTTAGGGCTGTCCTACATGTGCCTGTAGTGAAGAAAGGGGCGTTCGAGATCGGGCCGGAACATGGGCAGCCGCGGCGGGCGGGGATGCAGGAGAGAGCCCTGGGCTTAATTGGCAGCGTGTGCTCTGCTGGAGACCATTGTTCAGGTAAAAGAGGCTTAGCATCGCAGCACGCTAACAGTGCACAGAGTCTGCTTTGACACGTGTATGGAGCTTAATCTCATTGGAAGGGGGGCAATTTTCTCGATGGAGGGGGCTGGTAATAATGAGATAGGGTGAAGCAGGGAGGGGATGGAGGACCCCCATGAAGAAGTCAATGGCTCTGTTGACTTTGTTTTGACTTTACATCGACATGTGATTCTCAGTTAATTGGCCCGTCAGTGTTCCAGAGGCACTGCTCTTACTTACTGTGCAGCGAGTTTTATATCACAACACTACTTTACAAACTAGTTGATTTCGATCTCATTGGAAAGAAAAATTGTGAAACCTTTTAAATGTCTCAATTGTTTCTTCTAGACAGCAATGAGATTAAATAGAGTGCAAATGGAGATCTGTTAAACTGCTTCCTGTTTCATAGTTATTCTTCTGAAAACATAAAAGCACAGATATATCTTATCTAGAGTTCAAAAAAACATCTCAATGATATCATAAACAAAAGAAAGATGTTAGAACTGTTTTCAACATTGATAATATTGAGAAATGTTTCTTGCGCAGCAAATCAGTGCAACAGTCTTAGTCTGTTTAATTTCATTGTGTTCTCTGTCTTTATCCAGTTCTGTTTGCTACTCTGATCCCTTGGTTACTGATTACCTTCACCTGTTGTTCACTTAGTTACCTTTGTTATCTCTGTATATTTAAGCCGTCAGTTTCTTATATGCTATATTCTCAGATCGTTGTGTGCTCATTACAGCCACCACACATTACAGAACGCAGAACTTTTTTTGCTGCATTTTTCTTTTCTTTTTTGCCCACAATGTACTTACCAGCTGTCCAGTTGCTCTGTTTGGAGCAAGTAGATCGCTCACTTGAGGACCACACAAGGGACTTTTTATATCTGGCATGCCTCACTTACTATTTGGACTGCTCGATTTACATATTTTTCCACACCAGCCTCAGTGAGCAGTCCAAGGCATGCCTGCCCACGAATGGTCCTCGGGGGGGATTTCGCCACATTTGTGGAGTGGGTGCTGGTGAACAACGGACCAGCGTTTTATTATCTGCCCCACTTCAGATCCAGCCAGCCGCCTCCCACACACTGCATGGAGCCTACGCCAGAGCTCACCCCAGACAAAAAACTTGAGCATGCCGCGATGCCAACACCAGAGTGGATGGCTAAGACTATCATCGCCCCAGAATGAAAAGTCTGACCAGGCATAGGGCGGCGTCTGTCATTTTTGATGAGGATTTGAAAGAAGATTTTCCCCTTAGTCTAGTATCTCTGCTGATCCCACCCAGCTCCAAGTCTCCCCACTTTTCTACCAAAGCAAGCCAGTCCTCTGGTCCCACCTCTGCTGGTTCCCTTCAGTTTCTCGGCTCCTCCACTGTTTACTCCACTCTGCTCTGTGTGGAACTTCCTCAGGTCGTTCTGTCTCCAGTTATGCCTTGGCACTGGGATCACCTGGCTCTACCTCCAGCTTCCAAACTCCGTCACTCTACCTCAGCTCGAGCCTTGAGCCTTGGTCCTCAGTCACGTCGGCTCTACTTCAGTCCTCTGGCACCCTTTCTCCACCTCGTCGCTGTGGCTCCACCTTGGTCTCCAGATCGATCGCCCGGTCTCATCAGCTCTTCGGCTTCACCTGGGTCTTCACCTCCATCAGCTCCATGTCAGTCTGTCACCTGGGTCCACCTGCCAAGTCTCCACAATAGACTTTATTTTATGCCAAGTCTCCACAATAGACTTTATTCTAGCGCCATAACAGGTATGAAGGCGAGGCTGTGAAGGATAGACTTGGTGTGTTTTCAATTGCATCTACTGTAAAAAAGCTGTATAAAGCTACTAGATCACTTATAATTTTCCACAGCTCATGTTGTGTGGAGTTTTATGTCTACTGAAGTTTCTCGGAAAGATGATTTTGCAGTGTTTCGTCAACAGAACAATCCAAAAAACACTAAATAATAGTATAATCCACTGAAGACATGTACTGTATGTCTATCGCTTTCCTCTTTCTATCTATCTATCTATCTATCTATCTATCTATCTATCTATCTATCTATCTATCTATATATCTCTTCCTGCTTTCGTCTCCTTGCACCATTATCACCACCCTGGTTTCGCCCACCAGCCCCTCATCCTCCTCCAAAGCCCCCTCCCACCCTCCCTCCCTCCTCAGTTGGACTCTTATTGGCACGAGGATGTGTCTCTTAGTTCGAATATATACAAATGTCATTTACATATTTTAGTTTGTCGGGAGATTTTAAGCACCGTTTTTGAAGAGTATGCATGTGTGTACGTGCTCGAGAAAAATGAGAATTAGTCATCAGATGCCACGTCCGTAATTTATAGCAAAAAAAAAAAAAAAATGCATTAATTCATGCCCTGAATTAATTTTTTATCAGACAGGTGTTTCGTCCACACGGATCCTGCGTTTTCGAAAGGTGAAACCGCTATTTTTTGAAACCGGGTCCCAGAGTGGATAAATTTGAAAACGCCGTCTTTGCGTTTTTGTGTGGACGGGGCAATCCGTATGTTTTCTGAAACAATGATGTCATCACCCCACGTGTCGACCCTAGTCAGACACGTTAACACCACAAAACAGCACCAAAAACAGCAATAGCAGACTCTACATGCTTGTGTTCATGCTGCAGAAGCTACTGAACCAAAATAAAGTGTTATTTCTAAGCTTTGCTAAAGTTTGTATTCAGCGCGCAAGGTTTATGCGCATGCTCCAAGTCTTCTTCGTTGCTTTAAGTGCATTTCTGTGACAGAATTACAGCGCCACATAATGGTCTGGCATGTATATTACATCATTTTAAGTCGTTTCAGTGGTTTCGTTTTCGCAGATATTGTTTGAGACGGGGAAAAAAAAGATCGGTTTAGGGTAAGCTCCGGCTTCGTGTGGACGTAGCTTTAAACTCAAACAGATTCATTTAAAGAAGTTATTACTCCAGCACCTGCGTGACATCATCAAGTGGCTGAACGACAGGTTTGCGACTGTTTCGGGAAACAGTCATGACTAGCTAGTTGATTTGTTCATTGATGCATGGTACTATGGTAGTGAAGCAGCGAGTTACATTGTTGTATGGGAATGCACCCCAGACCCCTAAGTTACTGGTTACATTCACCTGTTGTTTATTTAGTTATTTTGTTAGTATATTTAAGCCCTCAGTTTCTTGTGTTGATTGTTCCTTGTCATATTAGTATTACGTGGTTGTGTTTTATTATTACTCCTGATTTTCTAAAGTGTGTCCCTTTTGGATTTATTAAAGTCTCTTAAATATTAAAATAGAAAACGAGTTATTGTAGTAATATTTCACATTATTACTGTTTTTACTGTATTTTTAATCAAGATTTGTCTTGGTAAGCATAAGAGACTATAAAAAAAAGATTATGACAAACTTTTGAAAGTTAGAATATACATTTTGAAAATACACAAAGAATGTATCAAAATGTGCTCAGATTAGCCATCTTACCAAAGTTTCCAACCAAATCTCATTATGAATTCAAATATTTCTTATGGATTTCATCCAAGACCAGTTTTAGGAAAAACATCTGAGACAAAGTCTCCTGCATGAAACCAAAACCTGATCAAAAAACTTTTCCTTTGGGATGATATTTTGATGCTTAACATATACATACATAGTTTTATACCATGGTATTTACTTCAAAGACTATGGTACATGTACAAAATACTATGTTTTCTTTACAGATTTATGTCTTGTTATCATCTTGCACACATATAACTGCTTAATGAGCTTTTTATAATTTATCTTGGTGAGTTTCAAGACTTTACCTTCATGTATGTGGGTCCCAACACTCACAAACAAATGCACACACACACACACACACACACACACACACACACACACACACACACACACACACACACAAACATTTAGCCTTTAACTAGTTTAGCGACCGCTTAACATATCTAACAGGTTGCAAGCCCCCATGTGTCCAGTTTGTTGGCCAACAAATCCTGAGCAGCAGTGGCTGGTTATTAGAGCACTCGGTGGGGAGCTGCACAAGAAAAAAGGGCCGGGACTCAGAGACAGCTGGGCCGGGGGCAGAGGGGTTAGACGCCCAGGTATCTCCACCTGTACCATCATCACTGGCCCTGAGAGAAGGCAATTAATTCTCCAACTGCTGAAAGAGGGAGGGAGAGAGTGGTGTCTATGGTGGTGGGGGTCAGATGGTGTGTGTGTGTGAATGAAAAGAGGATGAATTATTATATTTGAGTGTTTAGTGAAGTGCATATCAATTCATACCAGTTCTGTATAAACTTAAGGGACTTGGGATATGTCTAAATGAGCCACAACGGGTTTTGTATGTCGTGGTGAAGACTTTTGATTTCTTAAGCCCCCTGACCCTCCTCTTCACTCCCACTGTCTGTGCTGTGTCAGCAGGGGTCATACACACCCACACACACACACTCTTTGTTCCTATACATTCTCCTCTTATACATTAACATTCATTTAGCCGACACATTTATTCAAAACAATATGAAATGGGAAATGCAACAACAAACATTCAGACAGTATAATCCATCATGGAATCAATACAAACCTCCATAGCTAGTACTTGACATAACAATTTAACATGTCCATCAAAAACCATATTACACCATATTAGTTGACAGATTACATTGTATGTTTGTACTTTCAAAAACAGCAGTTTTTTCTTTTAAGAATAATTCAGATGCTAGTTTGTGAGTTGAGTCAAATGATCATAAGTTTCATATATATATATATATATATATATATATATATATATATATATATATATATATATATATATAATATGAAACTTATGATCATTTGACTCAACTATATAATATATATATATATATATATATATGAGTGTGTGTGTGTGTGTATGTGTGTGTGTATATAGTGATAATTTGTCATAGTTAAATGCAGAAAGTTACTTTTAAAAGTAATGCCTTACAATATTGCATTACTCCCTAAAAAATTAACTAATTGTGTACAGTTGCTTTTTATGAAAAGTAATGCATTACGTTACTTTTGCGTTACTTTTTCTCACATGGGCTGGGCTTGCTTGTTTGTTTTTTAATAACAACAAAAAAGCTATATTTTTTGGCAAATGTTAAGGCCCTTTCACAACAAAAATGAAATGACTTAGCATAAAGTGCAAGGAAATGTACATTTACGCCTGTACAGTAGAGGGCGCAGCTCAAACAATCCTTTCAGCTGTGCTGCCATTCTGGATTATAGAAGAATATGATACAGAAGTAAGTTCAACTCTCTTTTTTCTAAATCTAATTTAAAGTCATTTTTGCTTATTAGTATGGTTGAATTAGATCACTGAAGGTCAGCAGTAAAGACGTTGGTTAATAAAGTGAGATTAAATACATAAAGTATATTTCTGTAATTTAATATAGTTAATTATTACAGGTTTGCGTAAAATTCTGAGTTTGCATTTCACTGTTTTTATTCATTTTGAGGACTACAGGATTTTTTTGTGCAAGTGAGATGAGTAAAAACATGTTCATGTTTAGCCTAGAACTACAATAACCATCATGTTCACACAGCGCACACAACGTCTCTGCACTTTATGTCTCTCAACATGGTGACAGGAGAGCTGTCAGTCAGTTTTTTGTTTAATACTTCATATGCTTTTACACAAGTTACATAAGCCTGATTCACACACTTACAAAAGTGAAAGCATTTTCTCTTTCATTCACTGCTTCAGCATAGTTGATATTTAGCTCATCAGACATAATTCATGCTAAGGAATCAGTGTTCATTCATCTAAAAAAAGATAGCTGTAAAACCAGACCTGTCAACAGACAGAATGTTAGGCCTGCAAATGTCAGCTCTGCCAGCAGACAGATTGATAAACAGTCAAAGCAGCTGACAGCAAAGGACAGAGGCTGTTTAATAGAGGTAGGTGGAGAGTGACAAACTGCCATTCATGTCATAATGAGGCACCTGACAACAGCTCCGCTCTTAATTACCCAAGCTGCCACCTCTGAGTTTAGTTAGCACATAGAGGGGTGCACGAACACACACACCCATTTCACACTCTTCAAAAGCGGGCTTTCTTCAATAGACTCCCGCATTTTCTACCAGACACACTTAAAGTAATATATTCTATGGTTTGTGTTCTTTATATATGTATTGAAGAGTGCCTTTTCCAAGTCATGGGTTCATTAAATACACACACAAAGTGTGTACATTGACTGGACCTCATCACTTTATAGGATGTTACATAACCTCAAAGTTCACGTCCTGAAGCAGCATTCATGTGAAAGATTATCAAAATGATCATCCGTCATTCTGATGAAGCTTCACTGTACTTACAGTACCTAAAGTTTGGGGTTGGTAAGATTTTTTCTATGTTTTTGAAAGTTTCTTATGCTCACCAATGCTGAATTTATTTGAAAATACAGTAAAATTGTGATATATTATTATAATTTTTAAATGTTTTCTATTTAAAATGAAATGTATTCCTGTGATGCAAAGCTGAATTTTCAGCATCATTACTCCAGTCTTCAGTGTCACATGATCCTTCAGAAATCCTTCTAAAATGCTGATTTTGTGCTCAAGAAACATTTCGTATTATTATCAATGTTGAAAACAGTTGTGCTGGTTAATATTTTTGTGGAAACCATGATACATCCAAAGAATTGTATTATTTTCTGACATTATGAATGTGTTTGCTGCCACTTTTGATCAATTTAATGCTGCATCCTTGCTGAATAAAAGTATTAATTTCAAAATAAAAACGTATTAACAGAAATGTATTGCTCGCGTTTGCAGGTTATGACAAGAAACATCAGCAATGTTTCAGAAAAAAAAAAAAAAAGATAAGCTGTGACATCAATATATCACTCAGGTTGCCTGTTACTCATACATAAGATTGGTGAATTGTTTTCCATTTCTCCAATGCTTCATTTGAGTTCACCCCAACTGTTACTGGGTTTCTATATCACTGGAATCAGGTGAGAGAGGACTAGGAGAGAAAGACAGAGAGTGCGAGTGATCCTGGACAGAGGTTTCAGGTGAAATGACCTGTTTAATTGGCAGTTATAGTGTATTTGAATAAACACTATCACCATATCCGTCCTCTCCTACCTCCGCCTCTCAGCTCCTTTCTACAGACAAGCAAAGCTGCTCCCGAAACCTACACAAAGTCATTTTAAAACCCTGCAATTAGTGCCCACAGGCCCCATATATCCAAATTGGGACACATACATACCATAGACTCCATAAAGACACTATAGACTAAACCAAACCCAAATCTCTACTTCTAAAAGAAAACATTTTGCATTTACAGAATTAAATACATTTTTATGAATTATTTTTTACAATTAGACACATTCTCGGACGTCCCAAAATTAAGTTTTGTTATATTTTTGCAAATTAAGACCATTTGTATCCAAATTATAGCATAAAGACAGCAGCAGCCTACCTTCTTTCTAACTGTAAAAGTCCTTAGTTAATCTTCAATGTGTTTTTTAAAAATGCAATTACCCAATAAACACTGCATTTAAATACATTTTGCAACCCAATTACACTAATTTAGTCTAGCAAAATAAGGTTTCACCCTAAAGTCAATCAGTGCTGTGTAACTGAAATGTCAAAATATAAGAATGCTTTCAACTATCAAAGAACTCGTTACTATTCTGTTCAATTAGTTTTTCTTTCTTATTAAACAAAATGTTTAATTTTGACATAATTTTAAGAGAAATATTCACCATTAAAATGAACACTTGCACCAATCACATAGTAAATGAACTTTAAGTTCAAAATATTCTTATAAATCGTCAACATGTCAAAATGTTCTGCTCATCATCACATTAATAATGCCTTTAAAAAGTGAGTCCATGCAGCATTCTGACAGCATGTTAGGAAAAATACCCCCATAGCAGCACTTATATGTATTTATTCACATATCACCCCTTAATTAAGTTAATTTCTGACATCTGACCTGTATAAAGTTAATATTTGGGCTATTTACTTTGATATATCAGCAAGTTTCATCAGCAAATCTATTTCTAGACAGCTGCCTTTGGTGATGTCTTCCAAATGAAGTGCAAAGTACAAAAAGCCAGGTGAGTATTAAAATTACAATCTTTCAGTTCTTTGGGGGAAAAACACAGACTGACAGAAATGACAAAAGTATGTTAATGTGTCACTCTGTGGTATGCACCTTTCATTTAACTCTGAGAGGGGGTCATGAGCATGTCCTTTAGCTCGTTTGGTTAAATTAATTCATCATGCTTCTAAACTATCAGTTGAGGAATTATACATTAACCCACCGGACAGCGCACAGCACCCAGATGCTCAGAGGAACCATCTACCTCTCCATCCTAAAGCGATAAAACCTTGTGCGTGTTGCATTACATACTACAATCACGCCTCTTGAGGTGAACAAATCACGCGCATTGCCTTCTGCTCGAGCACTCGCTCATTGCGCATCTGCGATCCAACAGTTGAAAGTGTCACGTCACTAATCTGACAGCTTCACGCCGAATCAGGTTGCTGCTGCGCTCTGGAGAGCCGCGCTTGAGCGAGCTTCAAAGCAGTTTGAATGAAGTTTAGAGCACTTGCTTCTCTAGGTCTTTGGAGAGCTCGCACCTACCCGTGTCACCCTGCCCCAAGAGTTGGTAAGTGTTTCTAATACTAAATATTCTGATTATTGGGTAACCAAATATTTCTGTCACCTGTTATTTTAAAACATTTTATTACTTGAGGATCCTCATGGTGAGCTGGCTTTACGCGCACCTGTCAGTTGGTGTTTTATCAGGTCTCCATGTGCATCTTGATGTTTAGATGTGTCTGATAAATTGACAGTTATTTGACGTGCTTAATTAGCACACAAAAGCAATGCCAGCGCCAATAATGAAGCAATAGAGTAGCCTAGTTTGTTGCAGTGAGCGCAACACGTGGGTACTGTGAGGGCATAATGATTGTCAATTTCAATAAATTATTGAATGATGGCGCAGAAGATGGAAAGTCTTGCTCTGGTTTAGTTGAGGTTTTTGCCTCTGTTTTTAAGTGCAATGAACTTTTCACTGCAGGCTGTACATTTGGCACCAGTTGAAAGGTATGGTGTAAAAACAAGTAACCTATATGATACATAATAACAGCGTTTTTTTTTTTGGTGTTGGTGTCTTTTTTTAAAGTGGTCGCGACATGATTAAATATGCAAATAAATAATTGTCGTCTCTGTTATGATGGATTTTGTAGAGCACCATGCTGTCCTGCCAAGATCTGAGCTTTGCAGGAGGGCAGCGCTATGAGTACTCCGCCTCGACGTCAGCTGATGGTAATGTTGACGTTTCCACAGCGACGCTCGTCTCCCTCTGGGACGCCGGTCCCCTGGACAACGCTGCCCGCCAGCACGAGCCGCCGCGGCGGGGTAAGTCCTGCAATATGCCGGGATCAGCGGCGCGAGAGGCTTCCCGCCTTGGGAAACTGGAATTTTTCCATCTCGGACCTTTTTTTTTTTTTTTTTTTTTTTTTTTTTTTTGTGCTTTGTTAGAGTAGCAATGGACTGTGGAGTATCTGGCCACCTCCAAAGTGTTAGTTCTTTTGGGATCCTTCTTTTGTTTAAGTTTAAGTATTATTTATTTAATTTATTTTATTTTTTTATTATTATTATTATTTATTTTTTTTTCACTTTTCAGGTTGCAATTATCCCTAGACTATTACTAATCAAGATAATGACATTTATTTCAAATGTACCATAGATTCACTGCCTGTGTCTGAGCATGGATTGGGACATCAACCCACCTGGCCTGATCAACTGTCACCTCAACTTCAACGAAACAAGCAGGTATTTAAAAAGATCATATTCTAATTACTCAACCAAAGCTGTTGACATACTGTTAATGATAGTAAAAACATTCCCCCCTCACCCCACCCCACCATAAAGCTCCAAGACACCCTAATGCAAAGAGAAGAAGAGCTGGCAAGACTTCAAGACGAGAACAACAAGCTCAAAGAGTTTTTAAACTCATCATATGTGAAGTCTTTGGAGGAAAAAACTAAGGTAAGAAATCTCACAACACTGAATTATCACAGTTCAGGGTTGCCAGGTCTGCACAACAAAACCCACCCAAGCATGGCCAAAACTAGTGTTCCGGGAGATAAAAATCTTGTTCTGGGGGGAAAATCGCTTCAACTCATGGACTAAAAAAACAGCACACGGCAACAGTGTAAAAGTGGCCCGTTTTCGTTGGAAAACCGCAGACCTGGCAACACTGTCATAGTTGGATCTGTAAACTAAGGTGATGTGTGTGATTTTTTTTTCCCCATATTGAAATATTTCTCCTAATCCAATTGAAACAAAGAAGGGTCATCTACAAAACTAATATATATATATATATATATATATATATATATATATATATATATATGTTTTCTTTGTGTGCTTAAAGGGTTCGTTCACCCAAAAATAAAAATTCTGTCATTTATTACTCACCCTCATGCTGTTCCACACCCGTAAGACTTTCGTTCATCTTCGGAACACAAATTAAGATTTTTTTTTTTTTTTAAATCCGATAGCTCCGTGAGGCCTCCATAGCCAGCAATGACATTTCCTCTCTCAAGATCCATTAATGTACTAAAAACATATTTAAATCAGTTCATGTGAGTACAGTGGCTCAATATTAATATTATAAAGCGACAAGAATATTTTTGGTGCGGCAAAAAAACAAAATAACGACTTATTTAGTGATAGCCGATTTCAAAACACTGCTTCATAAGCTTGTGAGCGTTATGAATCTTTTGTGTCGAATCATGATTCGGATCGCGTGTCAAACTGCTGAAATCACGTGACTTTGACGCTCCGAACCGCTGATTCGACACGCTGATTCACAATGATCTAAAGCTTCCTGAAGCAGTGTTTTGAAATCGGCTATCACTATATAAGTCGTTATTTAGTTTTTTTTGGTGCACAAAAAATATTCTTGTCGCTTTATAATATTAATATTAACCCAATGTACTCACATGAACTGATTTAAATATGTTTTTAGTACCTTTATGGATCTTGTGAGAGGAAATGTCATTGCTGGCTATGGAGGCCTCACTGAGCTATCGGATTTCAACAAAAATATCTTAATTTGTGTTCTAAAGATTAACGAAGGTCTTACGAGTGTGGAACGTTATGAAGGTGAGTAATAAATGACACTATTTTATTTTTGGATGAACTAACCCTTTAAGTGTCCTTAGGCTATGAAAAGCAAATTAAAAATAAAGCTCAAGCATTTAAAGCGACAAATGAAATAACAATGCATGTTTACAATACGCTTTGGTTTGACTATCTTTATAGTTGTGGCTCTTGGTGTGAATGGCCCTTTACTGTCGCTCATGTCAGATCTTTCCTCAAAATACATGTACAAACAACTTCTTTCACATTAATTTTACCGCTTTCTCCCTTCTTCAAACTGCAGAAACTTATTTCTAACCACAAGGTTCCAGATGGGTCAAGACACCGGAAAAGAACACATGGTGATTTCCAGAACCTGAGCCAGTTGCTTCACAGCGGCGAGGGGAAACGGACCTGCCGCAATCTCTCTTTGGAGTTTTGTTCTGCAGAAGAGCTGGCGGCCACCCCACCTCTAGACTCATGGATACTAGAGACTCTCGGTCTGCAAGACGAGAACACCGTCGACCCAGCCCGAAGTTTCAACACTCCTTCTTTCATCTGTCCGCTTCCTACAGAAGATCATTACAGTACGGCAAATGTTGACATTGGCTTCAGCCCTAATGCAGAGACACGCTGCGACTACAGCAGCATCATAGACTCATCCAGCAACTGCAGTCTTGACACCTCCAGTGGCTATAGCACCTCCCAGAGCTTGGGTTCAGATTATTCAACTGTTGACCCCACAGCTCTGTACACCATCACATCTACAGGGTCGCTAGTCAGCTCTCCACCAGCGATGACCACAGCTCAACACTTCACGCCACCACGAGCTGCCTCCACTCCATATCGGCCCCAGGATATAAGCCCTGGTCCATACTTCAACACACCAGGCTGTGGTTCCTCCAGTCCACCAGGGGGCGACGGTCAACTTTTCTCCACACCTCGTATGTCACGTTGCAGGACAGATTTAGCATTTAGCATGTCACTAAGTCCACAAAACAGTGTAAAGACGCACAGTTTCCCTCAAGGACAAGCTTTCACACGCAGAGATGCACAAGGGGGGTGGAACTTCACCTGGGTGCCTAAACAATGTTCCTAGAGACATTTTTGAGGATTTTGGGAGAACAACAGACTTTTTAGCCATTTTTGAGGACTGATAACCCAATACGCCCCATAAGTGCAACTACTCTTCATTTTTTTTTTTTTTAATTTACGGGTTTTATATATACATATATTTTATCATTTTATAGATTTGTGATTTTATTATGTCATTTATGAATTTGTATATAATGTTTTTATTCATTGTGATTGAAAGACTTTGATGTTAAATGCAGGATCATGACTGAATTCATTAAAATCACATGTTTTTCCGTAATTATTTTTTTTTGTTACTTTCAAATTTTACAAGAAAACATTTAAGATTCGTCCAATTAAATTAAGATTGTCACCACACACCTTGATGTTACAAAGCTAAGTAATACACAAACACAGCATATGTCACTAACTCTAAGACACCTGGAACAAAAACAGTTCACATATGTCTTCCATTGAAAATACTAGCTCACCTTAACAGAACAATTGTCTCTTTAATTGTGAACTGATGCATTGTAAGTATCAATGTTGTGATTCCCAAATTTCCTTGCGCTACACTGTTAGCCCTAACCTGTCATTCTCACAGCTGTCCCGCTTCCCTTCCCTCCTTCCCCTATCACTTTCCCTCCCTCTGTTTCTCTCCGGTACGTCTTCTCCTTTCTCCCGCCTCTGTGAGACAAAAGAGAGGGCCGGCTGGTCTCGAGGGAGACTTCCTCCCCGACCCGCCTTGCAGGTCTGAGACCCCCATGGGGGTCCAACATGGGATACTTACACCCCTCCATCCCTCCCCTCTGCCCAGCCTCTCACTCTCTGCTTTGCCCTAAGGGAGCTGGGGACGGCAGGGAAAGTTTGGGCCTTGAGTTAGCCATGGAGAAGCCAGGGTGAGTGGTCTATCTCTAATGACACGGTTAAGCCCCCTGCAGATGGCCTCCAGATTGAGGGGTTGACAGGAAAGAGCACCTTGAGAGGTACAGGAGTCTGGAAAATAACGGTTACAGGTGAAAGAACAAGGAAAAGGAGATGATACATGGTTGGGGGTGACGGAAAGGGAATTTGTCAGGATGTGTTAAACAATCAACAGGTTAAAAGAATTACAATGACATAATTCAGAGATTGTCAGTCTGCAATTCAATATTTTACTTTCAACTTTAGGTCTTATATATTTGGTCTCAGATTAAATGATAGCCTCCCATTCAACCCGAATGCTCAATTTTTTGAAGTTCAATGGGAAATAAAGCACTGCAGGGATGATGTATTTTTGTAGGCCAAAACCTGCAAACGATTTTTTAGTACTTCTGTTTCCATCCTCTTGAAGGGTTTTTTTGAATGGATTTTTGGTTAATGCCTGAAATCCTTAAACAAACTCTACAGATCAAATGAGTCAGAGACGCGGTCCACGTTCGTGAAGGCGGAGCCTCAGCGCACACCTCCTGTTACGCTATCGTCACTGACCAATGGTAGTACGAAGATGTTTTGGTGCTGGAACGAACTTTTCCTGAAAGTTCGCTTTGGCAAGCCGTTTCGAACTTCCAAAAAGAACACAAAACGAACTTTGTTTTGGCCTGATTTTGTTTGACACATGACATCACATCACATCACATCAGTTCTTTTTTCGATTTCGTTTGAAGTATACCGGGGCCTTAAGGCCTGTGGTGAACACAAGCTCAAGATATTTTTACATTACTTGTCTTGGAAAAGGGGGTTGCTATCAAGTCAAGTGGCAAATTGGGACATTAAACGTCATCAATTGTAAAGGTGAAGTCATCTACTTACTAGTCCGTTTTTACAGCCTCGTTGTGCTCTTGCAAACTCAAACTCTCAATTTGTTTAGCTTTTTACATCTGCCTACTGTGTGTTTATTTGTGAAGATCATCATGATGAACAAAAAGTGTAAAAATCATGAACTTTTATTGGTCACAGAGCTTATTTTATGCAATAATCCAAAAGCCAATGGAAATATTCTGTTGGGTTTTTGTCGAAGGAACCAGGGTGATGCTAACTTCCAAGTTGGGCTACAAAAATAAGTCATCACTGCAGTACTCAATACAATGGATATGAAAAACACTACAAGCCAACTGGTACTGATTGTCTAGGGTCTTGGTAACTTCACAATTTATTTGCAAAGACGGGGTGGATAAAGGTGTGTTTGCGGTTTGAAAAAAATCATTCAAGCATTAGAGTATGGAAACTAAAAGATGGCCTGTTTTTGAATGTCATACAATTTGTAGTTGTTTGGCATCATTTCATTACAACACGATCAGCTCAACCAGGCCAATTAAAGCGTACGTCATTATTAATAGTAATTTTAAATGGATTTTTTAACAAATTCCTGAAGACAGCCTCTGGTTAACTATGTAGACAGAAAAGTGTAACATTAACAGCAGGTCTCCATAAAATTTACACATAAATACAGAAGAACAGGCATTAAAATAAAACACACTAAGACTTGCCCAAACCCTATACCTATATGAAGACTTTCACACTTTTCTGAATAAAACATTATTTTATGATAACTTTATTTGTTATATTTAGCTAACTTCTGGGGGCAATTCAAATACCCCCAAAAGATAGCGAGGTCAACCACACACACGCTGACTATCGATGGTTATTCATTATCTGCAGGCTCCCGGCTGTTCCTTGCACCATTTCTGTTATAACAAGAACACCATTTACACTTCAACAGCCATAATACAAAAAGTACTCAATAATTCTACTTCAGATTATGCTGTCAAACTAATATGAGTTTCCCTGACAGAATAGAACTAAAATGTTCTAAGACTCCTAGAATCACTCAGCTATTGAGAGGCAAACTAATTCAGAAGCAACAGCTATGCTTAAATGTTTGAGCATAGGCAAATAATAAATCATAACTGTATCTATACAATGTTAAAGTAAATGTAGGTGTTAGACATTAGAAGAATACTCAACAGAGATAAAGTTAACGTTTAAACAGGCCGTGTGTGCCTCTCTAATTAAGGAAGCCCTGTTATCTTGATCTCTAATAGGTCTGCAGTAATACATGATGTATAAGGTAGAGAGAGTATGCCGGAATGCCGCTCTGCCTGGTGCGATAGTTAATGTGTGTCTATGACTGTGAAGCTTGAGTAACTGTACACTGTAAACTGTAGCTTCAGCTGTAAAATCTCTTCAAATATTACTGTGATTTTTCTCTCATTAAGGTCTCGTTGGATACGTTTCAAAATTTCCTTAGTAAATACAGGCTTGGCTCTTACTAAGAATAGTAAGTGAAACAGTAGACATCAAGTTAAACAGTTAAATATTACTTCATTGAGATTTATGAAAAATAAAGTTATTCAGATCATTGCAAATTGTAGGACTAGAGTGCAACATTGCCCACCCCCCTTTTTCAGCAGCAGACTGTGAACTTGAGGAAAAGAACTACAGCCCCATGAAGCATTGCAAACAGTGTAATCAAATTAAAAATGGTGGAGAAATATAAAACTACTCATTTACAAAATGTGGATTATATACACCAATCCGGCATAACATTATGACTATTGACTTATTTACTTACGCCTATTATCCCTACTGTGGCATAGGCCGCCGACAAGGGTTCTCCAGGCTTCCAGGTCCTGGGCCAGTCTCTCCAGCTGTCCCCAAGTGCAGGCTGTACTCTTGACATCAGCGTCCAGGTCTTGGCACCAACTGTTTCGAGGTTGGCCACTGACAGGTGAAGTGAATAACACTGATTATCTCATCATCACAGCACCTGTTAGGCAATTGAACATTTTGTCCTCAAAGTTGATGTGTTAGAAGCAGGAAAAATGGGCAAGCATAAGCATTTGAGCGAGTTTGACAAGGGCCAAATTGTGATGGCTAGACAACTGGGTCAGAGCATCTCCAAAACTGCAGCTCTTGTGGGGTGTTCCCGGTCTGCAGTGGTCAGTTTCTATCAAAAGTGGTCCAAGGAAGGAACAGTGCTGAACCGGTGACCGGGTCATGGGCGGCCAAGGCTCAATGATGCACGTGGGGAGCGAAGGCTGGCCCGTGTGGTTCGATCCAACAGACGAGCTACTGTAGCTCAAATTGCTCAAGAAGTTAATGCTGGTTCTGATAGAAAAGTGTCAGATTACACAGTGCATCACAGTATGATGCGTATGGGGCTGCAGAGCAGTCAGGGTGCACATGCTGACCCCTGTCCACCGCCAAAAGCAAAAACAGTGGGCACGTGAGCATCAGAACTGGACCACGGAGCAATAGAAGAAGGTGGCCTGGTCTGATGAATCACATTTTCTTTTACATCACCTGGATGGCTGGGTGTGTGCATCGCTTACCTGGGGAACACATGGCACCAGGATGCACTATGGGAAGAAGGCAAGCCGGCGGAGGCAGTGTGATGCTTTGGGCAATGTTCTGCTGGGAAACCTTGGGTCCTGCCATCCATGTTGATGTTACTTTGACACGTACCACCTACCTAAGCAGACCATGTACATCCTTTCATGGAAACGCTATTCCCTGGTTGCTGTGGCCTCTTTCAGCAGGAGCGCATTATCAAATGCCACAAAGCAGAAATGGATCAGGAATGGCTTAAGGAGAACAAGAACTAGTTTGAGGTGTTGACTTGGCCTCCAAAATTCCCTGTCATGGGTTAAGTTTGACCTAGTCCAGCTCCACCTCTGTGGATCTAAAGGGTGGAGGGATATAGTTATGGGTAAGGTTAGGGTGTGGTTGGACCTTCTAGCTCCACCCATTACACCAAAATTACATCCATAGAGGGGGAGCTGGACTTCAAGCTCCACCCATTTTGGCACGTTGCTTTTTATGACACTCTCATTGGTGTAATTTTCTGTACAGCATCATGGGTATTGTAGATTTTCACCAATTCACAAATCAGTTTCCCTATTGAGAAAATGAATGTAGTCCAGAACCCATTTGCTGCACATTTTCAGTTGTTTGATATATGGAAATTTGTATGTACATGTTATCTGTACATATTTAACATTTGATTGAACTTAGTATTTAATATATATATATATATATATATATATATATATATATATATATATATATATTTTTTTTTTTTTTTTTTGACATTTGTATTGAAAGATGCATATTTTATATTTATGTTCTTATATATGTTCTGCTCATTTCTAACATTTAAGTTTCTATCTTGTTTTGCCTCATTTGTTGTGTATTCATAAATAAATGCTATTAAAATACATACTATATCAGCAATACAATAATATATGACATTCTGAGCATCAAAATTTGAGTGTCCAGCTCAGAACTCCACCTACTGGACACAGCTGCACACATACTATTAGCAAAACAATCTGAAACGACGCGATCCTGATCCAAGTAACTACTACAGAACAGCACTTAGATTAGGAGAGGCCGAGATGAGGAAGTGAGAAATAAAGACATAGCGTTGGTGGAAGATGGAGGCGTTTAGCTGACAACACAAAACAGACAAGAGGTGTAGCTGTAATATAATGAAACGAACAGGGACAGCGTGACAGAGAACAGTTAAACTATTGTGTGTGTCGGGGGGTGTATGTTGTGTTCCGCTCGGAGGATCGTGTTGCTGCTGACGCGTGGCAAGTGAGTCTGGAATGTGATGTGACCACATTACTCAAACCATCACGCTGCTGGAGAGCTTACTCAAATTAACACATATTCACAAATACAAATATTGCAATTGCATGAATATTACATAAAAAAAAGAAGAACAAAAAAGTGGCATTGTGCAACTGAGGCCTTCATCATTGTAGTCAATGATTGGCTGTTGCAGAAAGACATTTGCAGCCTTGATCATCAGTCCTTAACCATTCAGCTGTCAATCAAATCGTTCATCCTTAACTGCCACAGAGTCTATTGCACAATAGTGGCAGCTTATAATATCAACTATCAACCTTAAGCAAACACCACACAGACCACACACACTTACTACATATAGACAAAAACACAAATATGAAAAGATAAACTCACACTTGCACAAGCCCAAATGCACCTTTGATCCTGAGAAAGTCCCTTAAAGGTGCCCTAGATTCAAAAAATGAATTTACCTCGGCATAGTTAAATAAAAAGTGTTCAGTACATGGAAATGACATACAGTGAGTCTCAAACTCCATTGTTTCCTCCTTCTTATATAAATCTCATTTGTTTAAAAGACCTTCGAAGAACAGGCGAATCTCAACATAACACCGACTGTTACGTAACAGTTGGGGTGTACACCCCC
Organism: Chanodichthys erythropterus; assembly: GCF_024489055.1. Classification (NCBI taxonomy): domain Eukaryota; kingdom Metazoa; phylum Chordata; class Actinopteri; order Cypriniformes; family Xenocyprididae; genus Chanodichthys; species Chanodichthys erythropterus. The sequence goes on from NC_090237.1 coordinate 27,020,242, forward strand.
AATATTTGCATATGCCAGCCCATGTTCCCAACATTATAAAAAAAATTCACTGAGATATATTTTCATTTTTAAACACTTGCAGTCTGTATAATGCATAAACACAACTTCATTCTTTATAAATCTCTCCAATAGAGCTTGGCAAACTACGTCACTGCGCGTTGCATTCTGGGAAGTCGCCGCCATGTTTTAGGTCACGCTCAGGAGCGTACAATGACAATAAATACAACTCACCAGATAAAAAAACGACTGTAATTACGTTATTTTTTTAAAGAGCTGCTTGTACTTGCTGAGAATAAATGGACTAATATTTGAATCTCTTGTGTTCTTTCGATCGCTCAGTCGTGTGGCCAGGACACGATATAGACACACATAGAAATCATACTGACGCCTTCTATCAGACCACACACAGGACAAAAGAGATTTCTCTATTTCAGTTTTTAATAACTAAGTGTCACCGATATATCTGCCAGATAAAATAATAAACAAAATATAGATTGATCTCAGCCAGCATATCATCATATCGCCCTGATTTCTTCATGTTAAAGCATTAAGGGATAGCATGATCCTCTGTAATGCAGCTCTGAAATGAATTATATTGTGGAGTCGCTACACCAAGTAAGTTTTACTGGACCTAAATGGAATAAATACATGATTTCTTAGCTTAACCATGAATCAAAGATGTGCTGCTTTATGAACACGGAGAGTGATCGCAATGAGCTATTTCACAAATAACATTTCTAAACGTGTTTTCGTACATTATTAATGGTGTGAGCACGTACATATTCAAACAGATCAGAAGTTATGAATCTGTAATAAATACAAATGACAAAGCCACATTTTGGTCAAGTTTATTTTCATTGAGTTTCACTTTCACCATTGTGTCGTTTCTAAGCTGAAAGGCAGAAAATGAGGGACATTATAGCATGCTTAACGTGGCTTAATTTACCAAGACAAACAAAACTTAGTATTCTTTATTAGTTTGGCGTTTACTACAGAAAAGCAGATGAGCCCAGAATATGAACGCAACACATTTAACACAAGCATTTTCCTCTCATAAAGAAAACACTTAATGGACAGTGACTTAACGTGTAATAAGACGGGTTCTGTTCATATTCTGGGCTCATCTGCTTTGCTGTACATGGTTTCTATGGGAGGAGAACGTTTAACGTGAAATTAAACGCGTTGCGTTCAAATTCTGGGCTATTAGTATGATGTTTACTTACATTATGCCAGCATTACGCCACGTTAAGCTTTTTATAATGTCCCGAAAATGGGACAAAATGGCGCTTCATTTCACATCCGTTTTCCACGCTGGTCAGTATATGCAGATAGTTCATAACACAGCCAGCGTTCACCATTCTAATATGTTTTTAACTGTATAATATAAATTTTAACATCTTCCTCCACTATTTCCCAGTCTCTACTGTACTGTCCGTGACCTAAAGTCCCAGAATGCAATGCGTTGTTGACGTCACGTTCCCAGACTCTATAGTGTAGCATTAGCCGTTAGCCACAGAGCATAGTCTCAAACTCATTCAGAATCAATGTAAACATCAAAATAAACACTGTACTTACGCGATTAGACATGCTGCATGACGAACACTTTGTAAAGATCCATTTTGAGGGTTATATTAGCTGTTTGAACTTTTTTATGTTGTTTAAAGCAAACGCCAGCTCTTGGGGCGTGGAGCACCAGATTTAAAGGGCCACACACACTGAATTGGCTCATTTGTAATGATGCCCCAAAATAGGCAGTTAAAAAAATGAATTAAAAAAAAATATATGGGGTATTTTGAGCTGAAACTTCACAGACACATTCAGGGGACACCTTCGACTTATATTACATCTTTTTAAAAAAAGTAAAACTTGAATTTACCTTGGCATAGTTGAATAACAAGAGTTCAGTACATGGAAATGACATACAGTGAGTCTAAAACTCCATTGTTTCCTTCTTCATATGTAAATTTGATTTGTTTAAAAGACCTCCGAAGAACAGGCGAATCTCAACATAACACCGACTGTTACGTAACAGTCGGGATCATTAATATGTACAACCCCAATATTTGCATATGAAAGCCCATGTTCAAAGCATTAGACAAGGGCAGCCAGTATTAATGTCTGGATGTGCACAGCTGAATCATCAGACTAGGCAAGCAAGGACAATAGCAAAAAATGGTAGATGGAGCAATAATAACTGACATGATCCATGATATCATGATATTTTTAGTGAAATTTGTAAATTGTCTTTCTAAATGTTTCGTTAGCATGTTGCTAATGTACTGTTAAATGTGGTTAAAGTTACCATTGTTTCTTACTGTATCCATGGAGACAAGAGCCGTCGCTATTTTCATTATTAAACACTTGCAGTCTGTATAATTAATAAACACAACTTCATTCTTTATAAATCTCTCCAACAGTGTGTAATGTTAGCCTGTTAGCCACAGAGCACTATCAAACTCATTCAGAATGAAATGTAAACATCCAAATAAATACTATACTTACGCGATTAGACATGCTGCATGACGAACACTTTGTGAAGATCCATTTTGAGGGTTATATTAGCTGTGTGAACTTTATGCAATGTATTAGAGTCGTGAGTTTGTGGGCGGGGAGCACAAGGATTTAAAGGGGAAGCAGCCTGAATCGGCGCATATTTAATGATGCCCCAAAATAGGCAGTTAAAAAAATGTATTAAAAAAATCTATGGGGTATTTTGAGCTGAAACTTCACAGGCACATTCAGTGGACACCTTATATATCCATATTACATCTTGTAAAAAAGCATTCTAGGGCACCTTTGACAATTTTAAGATATGCTAAGTTACTTAATCAATCTACAAACAATGTCCAACAGTGGATTTACATTTGCAAGCACAGAAGTCAGCTTTTCTCCCTGGGCTGTTATGAACAAATATCTCAATTAACTTTTCGTTTTGTAGTTGAAATTATATTTTAAACATTTTTTTGAATAATGAATGATCCCTTTTTTTGCTAATGCTAATTTCACTGTTGGCACTTTATGTGTCTAAAATGTGTGTCAGATTTATATGTCTTTATATCACTGTTTGCTTGGATTATCTTTAAAAAAAAGATTGAAAAAAAGGGTGTGGCAATTCTATACATTAAAAAGTAGCAGAAATAAAAGCTTACATAGTAAAAAGTTTCCAAAACTTGTTAATGTGATCTTTAGATAACAAAAAGTGACATACAGTGACTGTAGTTGAAGAAACACAGATACATCTCACTGACATTCAGTGGTTTTATAAATCCTGGATGTTATCTTCTTCAGTGTACCGCTAATAGTTTAGATGAGTCACCGCCATTCATTCAGCCGTCAAATTTTACTGTACCTAAAGGACACGCTCATAAATCTGTACTGAGAGTCCCATGGGATAAATGTTACAGAGATCATGATGGGACAAAGCTGTTGGTATTTGCATAGGCACACACACACACACACACACACACACACACACACACACACACACACACACACACACACAATACCTCAATAAACATTTATAGGTTGTGATTGACAGAGAGGAAGTGGAGGAGAGGAAACGGATGCAAACCAAGAGCCTCAGGAAAAAAAGGCATTTTGAATAATCTGAGCGATGATAAGACATGCATTGATCTAAGTATTTGTGTGTGTGTGTGTGTATTTTGTGACCCTTCCCAGAGTAACCTGACCAATGCCCATACAAAGATATATCTTATAGCACTTTTTGTTTGTTTTGCCAAAAATGTCAGTATTTAAAATCACAAAAACAGAAAGTTGTAGGGTTTTGAAAAATGTAATACAAAGAAATGTTATGACATAATAGAATAAGAAGTATTTTATATTCTGCACTATTTCAAGGTATTAATCAAATTAAGTCATCTTTACACAGCCGAGTTAAGGCTGATCTGCTCAAAATTCTGTCTAAAGACGCAATGCAGTTAATAGCCAGACTAATTTATGCCTGCTCTGACCCACATAAGCTCCTTGTTAAAAAAAAAAAAAAAAAAAAAACTTACACCTGTCATATACAACACGTACTGTATGCATCCCTTCTATCTGCTCATCCTCATTTGGTAACACTTTACAATAACAGTACATGAATAACCATGAACTAATACCTGAGTTAATAGTTACTTCAACATGAACTCATGATTAGTTGAGATATGAACTAATGAAGAGTGATCCTTAACTACGACAGGAGTCATAGGGATTCATGCATGAAAACAGAAGCCTTAACTATGCGTTAATACATGTTTGATAATTAATGCATTAATTAACATTTAGGGTAAACTAAATCAAACAGTCTCTATAAGAAGGAATAATACATATTTGGACTTTGAAATAAATTTAAACAATTTATTATTGTCAGAATTTAAACTACTGACATCAGCAGCTTCATTATAAACATTACTGAAAGGCACAGGATTAGTTTGCCATTATTTTCACTTATCCTCATCAAACATATAAAATACTAAATACACTATTTATCTTAAAAGGTCTTAACATTTTTTTGTGATATTCTTTCCTATCAAACTAAACTACTGTGACTTACATCAGTTCCTGAGGAATCGGTTCCCAAAAAAATAACCAAACAGGAAACATGAACTAAGGTCAGGGAGTGTTTGCTGGGATCAGATTCAGAAGTTCACTCTCCATCCAGACGCAGGCCGTGATCATACTGTACCTCCATTCTCTGACTTTTTGAAAAGTCACACAACATAACTTAACTGGGCTGAATACTTATATAGTTGTGTTAGTACAAGTGTATTTGATAGTAAGTTAATGATAATCATGAGCTGAATTTGGTAAGTTGTTAACAGTGAGTTAATTATGATTGTGCCCCCTCAAGTAAAGTCATGACATAAGTATACATTAACAAACCATTAGTTGATGTTAGTATATGCTTAGTTAATAATGAGTTAATTATGATTGTGCCCCCTCAAGTAAAGTCATGACATGATGCACATATCACACATCATTAACTAATATATGAATTAACACTATAGAGTGCCATCCTTATTCCTTTACACCCCGGTACAAAAAAACTAAAATAAAAAGTATTTGTATTTTATTTTTATTTATATAATTAAACATATATGGACTTGAAAGCAAGCCATAAACATACCTGTAAAGACACACATAAGGCACATTTACATCTAAAATAGCGCGCGTCCACAAGCTAATGCTAATCAAAGCATATACATTTAAACGACAAAAATACAAATACAGTTAATAACTGCACATAACCTCCTGAAAACCCCAATAAAACATACATGTAAATATGTCTTTAATTATTAATTCGGCTTACCAAAGCAGTCAACATTTATTAGTTTAAAATGCCAGCAACACAACAAACGCGCCAAGAGAAGAGAACACCTAGTGTGCGCCACTAATGAGTGTCCCGCCAGAAACAAACCCTACATACTTTAGATCCGGGAATAAACTAGGCCTATGTCTATTTTAGCTATGACTAAATGTAAATGAACTATAAAAATCAGAAAACAGTTTAGATCAAATTAAATTTAATAGTGGTAGTTAGTCTATTTTCCTCATTTGATTAGACAGATCTATGTAATTAATGGCTAAATAATCATGTGCCATTGCAATTATTTGTCACAAAGCTGCAGATGGCAGATTATGATATTACAGTGTAAATTATGACAGTATTAAATCACGTTTAATTCAAATTCAGAGTACTTCTTGTTTACTCTTATGGAGGCTGATTTATTTAGTTTACCCCTAAATGTTAATTAATGCATTAATTATCAAACATGTATTAACGCGTTAAGGCTGCTGTTTTCATGCATGAATCCCTATGACTCCTGTCGTAGTTAAGGATCACTCTTCATTAGTTCATATCTTAACTAATCATGAGTTCATGTTGAAGTAACTATTAATTTATGTATTAGTTCATGGTTATTCATGTACTGTTATTGTAAAGAGTTACCCCTCATTTACACAGCCTATCATCCTGATCCTTTTCAACCAATAAACCTCACAGAGTGTGTTATCCTCAATAATGTCTAATGTTACACCTAGGTTCAAATGACTCCATAATTTACTGAGATCTTAATTAGAAATATCAGCGTCACATATAAATGATTACTAATTGTATAGAACTATCGTCTTTACAGTTTATGGTCAAGTTAGAGTGAGGTTCCTCTTACGTAAGATAGAAGTGAAGCTTTAAAACTCTTAATATTTGATAAACATCTCCCTCTAGTGGAATTATATGTAATTGCTTCAAATTCATTGAATGTCAATGAAATGATACAGACTGCAAAAATGATTAAGGAGTGCCTAAAGAAGTTTGTTTTCTTCAGTATGTGCACCTGTACTGTCTATATGTATTAGAAAAGAGAAATACACAGTCATGTACCGCATAATACATAACACAATAATACAATTCAATTCCCTTTCCTGACATCCCAACTTAATGTAGGTTGTGGACAGTTTAATCTAAGCAGTCTTTAATTTTACGTATGTTTTAATCTTAGGTCGTTTCACTTTCGATTTTCTCAATTTAAAGTGTTGGTTTTTTTTTTTTTTTTTTTTTTTTTTTTTTTTGGAAGGGGTGCGGGGTAGGGGGAACAAAGAGATGAGGTGAAACTTTTCTGACGGGATGTGGCACCAGGTGACAGCAGATATCACTGCACCGTTCCACAGCGGGACTAGAGAAAACTAAGGACATTTAGGCAGCAGGTAAGTATTTTTATTATTATTATTTTTTTTAATTTTTCAAACGTATGTTTGGTTTGTGACGGGTATAATTTTGGGTAGTGTTTAATCATCGTGATTCCATAAAACAATACTTTCGCTACGGTTGCCATTGCCAACTTCTGCCAGGAAAACGTTATCCCGTTTTGCACAAATGCATTTTTTTTTTTTTTTTTTGCCTGTTGACAAACAGCTTTGTTATACATGATCTGTAATGTAAACACCATTACACACATATCAGTTTAGCTTTTACATACACAAATTGATAGCTTGCAATGTAGTTTGTATTTCCAGTAAAGATAGCTATAATAATCCAGAAAAGTAAAAAAATGTAATAATAAAATTTTAATAAACAGTTAAGTGCAGTAATATCTAGCTAGCTACAGTCCTTTCTTGATACATCCTTCCCAATGTGAGGACTCTCATACAACTCGCACCTTGTCCATGTTTCACATCCATCTCCTGATTTGTCTGTGGCTTTGTAGCATGAAGAAGAATGTGGAAATCTGACAGTGTTTAGCCTGAACTACAATCACTGGTGAAAACCAAAGGTGATGATCAGAGTGGAGTCAATTTATCAGTCATACAAAATTAAGCTCAGTGCAAAGATGCATGATCAATGTCTTTACATGTTCATACATGCAAGGATCATTTCAATACAGAAGAATAACAAAAGCTTATTTCTTTAAAAACTGGGTTTCTAACAATGATATGATTAATATTGTAGCGTTTGCAGTTGTAGTTTTTGCAGTGTAAAGTTTGGGTCATCCTTCAGAACAGACAACAGCTGTTTTCCTGAATCTCCGAGGTTGTTCATGTACAGATCCAGCTCTCTCAGGTGTGAGGGGTTTGATCTTAGAGCTGATGCCAGAACAGCACAACTTTCATCTGTGAGACCACAATGTTCCAAACTGCAAATACGAAATAAATAAATAAATAATAAAACCCCTGAAGCTTCAGAATTGATTGTAGTCTAAGTGTTGGTTCACCCAAAAATGAAAATTCTGTCATTAAATACTCACACTCATGGCGTTCTACAACTGTAAGACCTTCTTTTATCTTCAAAACACAAATTAAGATATTTTTGATGAAATCCAATGGCTCAGTGAGTCCTCCATCGCCAGCAAGATCATCAACACTTTCAATGCCCAGAAAGCTACTAAAAACATATTTAAAACAGTTCATGTGACTACAGTGGTTCAACCTTAATGTTACGAAGCGACTAGAATACTTTTTGTGTGTCAAAAAAACAACAACTAAATAATGGCTTTTCAACAATATCTAGTGATGAACAATTTCAAAACACTGCTTTGAATCTTTTGTTTCAAATAAAAGGTTCAGAGCGCCAAAGTCATGTGATTTCAGCAGTTTGACTGGCGAACCACTGATTCAAAACTAAAGATTTAAAGCAGTGTTTTGAAATCAGCCATCAATAGATATTGTTGAAAAGTCATAATTTTGTTTTTTGGTGCACAAAAAGTATCCTCATCGCTTTATAATATTAAGGTTGAACCACTGTAGTCACATGAACTGTTTTAAATATGTTTTTAGTAGCTTTCTGGCCATCTGAATGTGTTAATTATCTTGCTGTCAATAGAGGCCTCACTGAGCCATCGGATTTGATCAAAAATATCTTAATTTGTGTTCCGAAGATGAATGAAGGTCTTACAGGTGTGGAATAACATGGGTGAGTAATAAATGACAGAATTGTAATTTTTGGGTGAACTAACCCTTTAATGAGACACCCTATCTGAGAAGGTGCAGACTAAAAATGTCTTACCGCAGTATCTCCAGATAACAGTCAGGCTTTTCCAGAGCGGTACAGAGCATTTTCACCCCTAAGGTTCTCAGTTTATTTTGAGAAAGATCCAGCTCTCTCAGGTGTGAGGGGTTTGATTTCAGTGTTGAAGCCAGAGCATCACAACCTTCCTCTGCAATGTTGCAATCTCTCAGTCTGTAAAGAATAAAGAACAAAATCCTAATGATGTTGTGAAAAACTATATAAATGTACAGTGGGGACCAATGTCTAGGATGACATTGAAAATCTTGATTGTTTTTTTATTTAAACGTGAAAATGTTTTAAGATTTTAAAAGAATTTAACAAATTGAAATTGTACAAAAGGTCACATTTCTCTTGAATTGTCTTCAGTTGTAATACAAAAAAAAAAAATGCAACTTAATATATTGAATATATAGAAACAATACTATAGAAAAAATGACATGAATTTAAAAGATACCGGTATCTATTCTGAAAACTCAGAAAATAATCAGACTTTTTGTTAATGCGATGACTGGTAGTGAAACCTTACTTACCGCAGAACTTTCAATTTACAGTTTGGATTTTCCAATGCAGCAAAAAGTGGCTGCACACCTGAGTCACCCAGTTTATTCCACCCTAGATCCAGCTCTCTCAGGCTTATAGGATGTGATTTCAAAACTTCGGCCAGAGCAGCGCAGCCCTCACTAGTGACATCACAATTGTTTAACCTGCTGAGAGAATGACACATTCATTTCTGTCCATAGCTTTCTCACACAAAACTTATTTGACAAAAGTGGTGACTGCTGATCTTGCCCGAGTATCTCAAGATTGCAGTCTGAATTTTCCAGTTCATCAGAGAGCCTCTTTACGCCAGTGTTTCTGAGTTTATTCCCAGACAAATCCAGTTCCTTCAGATGTGAGGGGTTTGATCTTAGGGCTGAAGCCAGTGCTACACAACCTTCATCTGTGATACCACAGTCTCTCAACCTGCAGAAAAAAAACAAAAAAAACAATGTTATATAATATTTACTGTGTCATTTATTACTTCTGTGACATACAGTAACCTTACCTCAGTATCTCCAGCTTACAGTGAGGATTCTCTAGTCCATCAGCTAGGTTTTTCATTCCCAAATCTCCCAGTTTATTTCCAGATAGATTCAGTCCTCTTAGATGTGAGGGGTTTGATTTCAGAAACAAAGCCAGGGAATCACAACCTTCTTCTGTGACACCACAAAGTCTCATCCTACAGAGAAAATGGCAGCAGATATAGGTTAAAGGACACACAATTCCTAAATTACAAATAATAAAAAAAAAATCTAAATATAGTATGCATTCCTTAGCTAAAGGTACAGTAGGGTAATATCAAGATGTTTTAGTGAGGATAATTAGAGAAGTAATCTCACCACAGTTTTTCTAGTTTACAGAGAGGATTCTGCAATTCAGCAGAAAGAATCTTCAATCCAGAGTTACTGATTTTATTTCCGCACAGATCCAGCTCTTTCAAATGTGAGGGGTTTGATCTCAGAGCCAAAGCCAGAGAAGTGCAACCTTTATCAGAAACACCACAAGACTCCAGTCTACGTAAAAAAAAAAAGAAGTTTGCTCATTTAATACTTTAAGACTTCTAGTTTTGCAAAACATTCTTTAAGATTATATAGGGGCCTTAAAACAAGCTAAATTGACATGAGATGCAACTTTTTCATAAACTGTATCCTAACTGAATTTTCGTCTAATTTCTAATTTGCTTTAAAGATAAAATACATGTACAACTAAAATATTTCTTTTTTTTTCTATAAACAGATGAATAAACCAAATGTAGTCAAATAAAGAAAGAAAAGAAGAAAATAAAAACAAAAAGATGAATTTACCTCAGCCTCTCCAAATGACATTGAGGATTTCCCAGTCCAGCACAGAGTAGCTTTAGTCCTAAATCATTTACTTTACTCCTAGACAGGTTCAACTCTTTCAGGCATGAAGTCTTTGAGGTGAGAACAGAACCTAAGCTGGTATAACTTTTCCTCGTCAGGTTATGCTCACAAAGCCTGCAAAGAAAAAAAATGTTTTTTTTTCCTTAGCATATGTATGTATAAACATGTGGAATTACACTAATCTTTTAGATTACACTGTTTTCATTAAAATAATCGAAATACTTCAAGATTCATTTAAATAGATTAGTGCAAGAATAATCTTGTGCCATATTTAACACAAGAAAAAAATACAATTCCACTGTATTATATAATTTTTTGAAATTATATATTATTAAAGGGTTAGTTCACCAAAAAATGAAAATAATGTCATTAATTACTTACCCTCATGCCGTTCCACACCCGTAAGACCTTCGTTAATCTTCAGAACACAAATTAAGATATTTTATTTGAAATCCGTTTGAAATTGCTCCATAGGGAGCAATGACATTTCCTCTCTCAATATCTCTCTTCAATATTAATATTATAAAGCGACGAGAATATTTTTGGAGCGCCAAAAAAAAAACAAAATAACGACTTATATAGTGATGGCCGATTTCAAAACACTGCTTCAGGAAGCTCTGGAGCATAAATGTCAAACCGCCAAACTGCAGAAATCACGTGACTTTGGCGCTTTGAACAGCAGATTCAATACACAGATTCACTCTGCTCCGATGCTTCCTGAAGCAGTGTTTTGAAATTGGCTATCACTATATAAGTCGCTATTTAGTTTTTTTTTTGGCCACCAAAAATATTCTCGTCGCTTTATAATATTAATATTGAACCACTGTACGCACATGAACTGATTTAAATATGTTTTTAGTACCTTTATGGATTTTGAGAGAGGAAATGTCATTGCTCCCTATGGAGGCCTCACGGAGCTATCGGATTTCAACAAAAAATCTTACTTTGTGTTCTGAAGATTAATGAAGGTCTTACGGGTGTGGAACGGCATGAGGGTGAGTAATAAATGACAGAATTTTCATTTTTGGTTGAACTAACCCTTTAACTTAATTAGTACTAGCATGACATACATTGCAGTTCTGGATGCTTCAAGCACTGGCTGCAGCCTTTGAAGACATTCATCTGGCAAGACTTGTGTCCCGATGTATTCATTTAAATCAAACACATCTAGCTTTTGTCCTGAGGTCAGCAATACAAAGACCATTGCTGACCACTGCGAGGCTGTCAGTGTGGTTTTTATTCTTGACCCTGATTTTAGATAATGCTGTATTTCCTCCACTAGGGAATTATCATTCAGTTCGTTCAGACAGTGGAACAGATTAATTAATTTCTCTGGAGAAAGATTTTCTTTGATCTTCCCCTTTATGAACGTAACTATTCGTTCTTTGTTGTCAGAGCTGTCTTCCGTCTTTGACAATAGGCCTTGTAAGAGAATCTGATTGGACTCCAGTGATAAGCCCAGAAGGAAGCGAAGGAAGAGGTCCAGATGTCCACTGGTACTCTGCAGAGCTTTCTTCACAGCTTTCTGATGGAGGTCAAATATTGAACTTTGTGCAACACAAAGTGGAACTTTTGGTAGAAGACTTGGTTGGTCTAATTCATTTGTGTTTTGATTCACAAAGGAGAGGTACACATATAAAGCTGCTAGATGTTCCTGAACGCTCAGATGAACAAAAGAGTAAACTTTCTCCTGAAACAGCCCTGATTCTTCTCTGAAGATCTGAGTGCACAATCCTGAGTACACAGCTGCTTCTTGCACGTCAATGCCAAATTCTCTAAGATCTTCCTCATAAAAGATCAGATTCTGTTTCTCCAGCTGCTGAAAAGCCAGTTTCCCCAGTTTGAGAACCATGTCTTTGGCTTTCACTTTCTTCTCATAGTCCTTCTCACGTATGAAGTTAATCTGAAGGATCAGGAAGTGTGTGTACATTTGAGTGAGAGTCTTGGGAATCTCTCCACAATCTTCTCCATGAATCATCTTCTCTAGGACAGTGGCTGAGATCCAGCAGAACACTGGGATGTGGCACATGATGTAGAGGCTCCTCGAGGACTTCAGGTGTGAGATGATTTTATTGGCTAGACTCTGATCTCTGATTCTCTTCCTGAAGTATTCCTCCTTCTGTGGGTCGTTGAAGCCTCGTACCTCTGTCACTCGATCAACACACTCAGAGGGGACAAGATCAGCTGCTGCTGGTCTGGAGGTGATCCAGATGAGAGCAGAGGGAAGCAGATTCCTCACAATGAGGTTCGTCAGCAGTACATCCACTGAAGCTGATTGAGTCACATCACACAACCTCTTGTTGTTCTGAAAATCCAGAGACAGACGACACTCATCCAAACCATCAAAGATGAAAATGATTTTGCATTCATTTGGAGAGATTTCCAGTTGTTTTGTGCCCATGAAAAACTCTAGAAGATCTTTAAGACTGAATGTTTGGTCCTTCAGCAAATTGAGCTCTCTGAAAGGAAGTGGGAATATGAGGTGAACATCCTGATTCGCTTTCCCTTCAGCCCAGTCCAGAATGAACTTCTGCACAGACACTGTTTTTCCGATGCCAGCGACTCCTTTAGTCAGCACAGTTCTGATGGGTTGGTTTTGTCCATGTAAAGGTTTGAAAACGTCATTCAGCTTGATTTGAGTATCTTCTCTCATTCCTCTCCTAAATGCAGTTTCAATCCATCTGATCTCATGTTCATTATTGATCTCTCCACTTCCACCTTCCGTGATGTAGAGCTCAGTGTAGATCTCATTGAGAGGTATGGGGGCACTGTTTGTTGATTTCCCCTCATGAAAACACTGAGAACTGCTCCTCAGATTTGACTGGACTTCTTCTCGAATTTTATCAAGGGGTGAGGCATTACTGAAAATCCAAAATACAACCCGTTATTCTTTAAATACATTTTAAACCATTACTCACAGAACGTCTTTTTTTTTTTTTTTTTTTGGCTCTCATGGTAGAACAAAAGACTGAAAAGTTATATAAAAGAGAGTTTAATCTTTTACCTGGATTCTTTTAAATCCATCGGTTCATCCTTTGAATGATAACTCCTCATTGACTCATGGCTGGGACATGGAGAACATCTCCCCATCTGTACTGAGCTTCATAGGAAAAGAGATATTACACCATTAATTCAGTGGAGTTTCCTCTCATGTGAGAGAAAGAGTCAATATTAATAAAATAAATGTGAAATTGCAATATAAAATTTAAATGTAATAATAATTTAAAAGCTAAAAAGTGAAGGAAGGAGGATTTAATTTTATAACATAAAACTAAAAACCCAAATCTTTAAAACTAGCTAAAATGGGTTTTGATCATGATCATTTATCTGGACTCAAGAAAAGTCTTTTTAACCTTGAGTTGATCCATTAAATGATTACTTTTAATGACCAAATATTAAAGGGTTCACCTAAAAAAGAAAAAATGTCAATTACTCACCCTAATGTCATTCCAAACCTGTAAGACTTTCATCTTTTTGATGAAATCTGAGAGATTTCTGTCGCATTGTTGACAGCTAAGCAACTGACACTCACGCTTCATAAACTTCATAAAGAGATTGTAAAACTAATCCAAATAAATTGAGTGGTTTAGTCCAAATGTTCTAAAGAGACACAATCACTTTATACACTGAATAAATAGTTTTACAATTTCTTTATTAACTTTTTGAGGCATCAAAAGTGGTAGTCGCATAGCTGTCTATGGAGTTTCATCAAAAACATCTAAATTTGTGTTTCAAAGATGAACATAAGTCTTATAGGTAAGTCTTAAGTCTTATAGAATATGTCTGCACATAACATTATCATTTTTGCATGGAACTAAAGACTGAAAAGTTATATAAAGGAGGGTTTAATCTTGCTGATCTTTTACCTGGATTCTTTTAAATCCAATGGTTTATTCATTGACAGATCACTCCTCATGGATTCATGGCTGGGAGTTGGAGATGCTGATCTCCCCATCTGTACTGAGCTTCAGAGAAAAAGAGACATTACAACATTCACTCAGTGGAGCTTCATGTCATCCAAGTATGGCACAATTAAGTAGGTGCAATTGTGAGATAAAGAGTCAATATTAATAAAATAAATGTGCAATTGTGAGATATAAAATAACATAATTTAAAAAATAAAAAGTAAAGGAATTTTCTTTAATTTATTACATAAAACTGAATCATGCTCTTTTACCTGGGCTCAAGAAGAGTCTTTTTAACCTCGAGTTGATCCATTGAATGATTACTCCAAATGATCGGGTCTTGTTAAATCAGATCTCCCCTGTTAGATAGTGCTTCAGTGAAATAGAAATGGTGGTAACATTATATTAAGTTACCAGACATAAAGTAAGAAACAAATTTCGCAGCCTCTATGATAGATTAATAGTGTATTTAGTTGCCAACCTGCGTACAGTAAGCCAAGATTTTATTTTTAGCCAGCAAATAAAGTATCAGTTACCTTTTTTTTAATAATAAAATAAAAACACTTACTAGTTGGCCACAGTATTAGTGGAGCATTTGGTTGCAACATTTTCAGAACTCATTCCAGCTATAATGACTCTGCAAATAAGCCAAACAATAGTCATAGTAATAAGTGAACAATATAAAAATGTGGCTAGAAAGTTACCTAATTCATTTGAGACACTATGAAACACCAAATATAAATGCAAAAAGGCTATAAATGCAATACAAAATACTAGACAGTAGTCACGTAGTGTAAACATTTGTATTGTTTTTTTGTTTTAACCAATCTATTGATCTCTCAAAACAACAGTTGTTTTTGTCACAGTACAAGGCAAACATGTCACCAAACTACTTCATGGTATTTACCTTATTCTTTCAGTCAGGAGAACTGATCATGAGACTGCTTTCAAATTCCAAATTCAAATCTAAAAGTAAAATAAAAAACAACCAAAAATCATTGTATCATTCAAATAAACAAAATTGAATGTACACCTACTTTATAGTGTTAACAAATGTAGTTTGGTTGAACCAACTCTTTTTGCTTTTGTAGGTTTTTGAGGAAATTACAGATGCAAATTATATTCAAAAGAATTTGACAATTAAAAAGCTGATAAGTGAAAAATGTTTCATAACAAGCTAATAATAAAAAAGAACTGCTACAAAAATAATTATTGTAAAAATAATTTAACAATATTATAACATTAACAAGTTTGTTTATACTCACTTTGGCATCTTTGTTAATGAGAGCATTATCTTTAGGAACAGAACTTCATTCTTTACCTTGATTTAGTATAAAACAGATATATTCTCTAGCCCAGATGGCAACAACCCCGCAAATCAGTCACCTACGATTTTTTTAGGCAATTTCTAACTTTCATTTCTGTTCACTGGTCTGACAGCTCTTAGAGCACCACACCCACCCTCATCCCCAAGATCACTAGAGTATGCAGGTCAACAACTGGCAGAAATACAAGACAGACCACTTTCTGGTAGAAACATTGAAAGCCTGGAGTGGTTTGACTGGTCACGGATCGCTTTGATTGGAAGAGGAAAAATACCTGTGGCTCCGCTCAACTCATTCCAGGCCAGCTTTTGTTTGCTTTGCAACAGTTACTGAAACTACTAAAACACAAAACTACAAAACACATTAATAAATGCATAAAACTAAAAAATAACCACAGCCTAAATTTTCTAGACCTTCTTCCTGAGCACAATGTTTTCTTTCTCTCTTTCTTTAACTTTCTGATTGCTATAGATACAGCTTTTCATTCAAATGTCAGCTCAGTGGGCGTACACTATTATACCTGCCACATAAAAGGCAGTACAAACCATAGCAACATTAAAACAAACCAGAGTCCTTGAGAGAAGAATACAAAGTTAATGTTAAAAATGATGGTAAATCTTCTCTTTAATTCACATAATTTGAATTGCCAGAAAAACAGCAGATTTTTTTCCTTCAAAAATGTCTTGTTTATGCACAAATATTTTAATGGTAATATATATATATATATATATATATATATATATATATATATATATATATATATATATATACATATATAATTTAGATAAATTGACAACAATTGGAATTAACTGCACATTGCAGCTTTATACCAATCTGCAACATTTACAATATAATTACAATATAAAATAAGCACAAAACCTATTTTTAATGCATAAATAACTAAATGGTAAAGATCATTTAACCCTCAAGGAAATTTCATAGAGAACATTAATGTTTACATATTTATAATGAGAATATCGCCATCTGCTGGAGAGAATCTAAAACATTCAGAAAATAGTTCCATCACCACCACAATGTGTTGGACAGACTTTATCAAAATAATCATCAAAACCAACTTAATTTCAGCTCAAAATGAATGGGTCTTCATGTACTTTGGAAAGTAAGTTGTGAAAATGAATGAAGAATTAAAACGCTGTGTATCAGTCACTGGTACAGCTTTACTGCAGCAACAAATCCACTTCATCAGTTCACCACTTCTTAGCTGGACTCTTCAAATGAAGCTTAAAAGAAAAAAAAAGTTTTCATTTCGGATAAAAGTATATTTCTCCTGTATGTTGAATACATTATTCTCCCAACGTTTAAAGCAACAATTTTCCCTTAGTTAATGAAAATCGAGTTTAAAAACAAAAACTCAAACTTACTGTAATTTCTCCAGTTTATAGTGTGGATTGAACTTTATTGCAGTGAGCAGGTCAGTGCCTGTCCCTGTGAGTTTATTATTAGTCAGATCCAGCTCTTTCATGTGTGAGGGATTTGATGTCAGAGCTGAAGCCAGAGCAGCACAACCTTCATCTGTTATATCACACTCCCTCAGCCTTAAGACAGAAAAAGTACACAGTATTTACACTCTCATTTCGGATATACACTTCACTTTTCCTTAGTAGGATTACCAATCCTAAATAATGATCTTACCACAATATATCCAGGTTACAAAGAGGATTCCTGAGTCCATCAGAGAGAAATTGTATGCCTGCATCTCCCAATTCATTCTCGGACAGATCCAGCTCTCTCAGGTGTGAGGGGTTTGATCTCAGAGCTGACATCAGAGCTGCACAACCTTCATTTGACAAGTTACACAATCTCAGTCTGCAGAAATAACAATGGGACATTCATTAAAAGATACATAAAATACACAGTTTCGGCCAATCTCATGTTAATCTTGAGTACCTATAGAGTAGTATATCATCCTTCTTATATCCGAAAAGTGATGTAAGTACATAGTAATTAAGGCCGCTTAATATAAAGTGGGACACAAGTTAATGTGCTGATATTCCTGGTAAACCATCAAAACTAAATGGATTTCTCTATATATGCTAATTTCTCTATATATGCTAATGTAATATTACTTTGTTAGCAGACAGTGATGACTCTTAGAACATCTACTTTTTTGACTAGCTTCCTAACTGGACTAATTACATATTTTACCAACATCAGACCATTTAATCGTCTTTTTTTTTTTTTTTTTTTGTAGGTCTTGAAGAACTTACTTCAGTGTCTCCAGTATGCACTGAGGACTTTTTAGTGCATCAGAGAAAAGTTTCATGCCTTGATCTCCTAGGTTATTCTCAGACAGATCCAGCTGTCTCAGATGTGAGGGGTTTGAATTCAGGGCAAAAGCCAGAGCAGCACAACCTTCATCTGTGATATCACACCGCCACAACCTGCGGACAAATAAAGAACACTTCTTAATTCCAGGAATACAGCGCAATATGCAGTATAAAAATACTAATAAAACTTCAAGGATGATTATAAAACTTCAGACAAACATTTTATACTGTGCAGATTGTGTTAGTAGTTCAGATAATATATGAAGGACAGCTGAAGTGTTAGCAATATTGTTTATAATAAGATCTCATGCTATTAAAAAATAAAGAGAGTTAAAATAAGTCTAAAAAAGTTTTACCACAGTGTTTCCAGTTTGCAGTGAGGACTTTGCAGTCCAGCACAAAGTAACTTCATGCCTGAACTCTTCAGATGATTGAAGTTTAAGTTCAGTTCTCTCAAACATGAGAATTCTGAGCCGAGAACTGAAGCCAGATCAGTACAGCAATTCTCTGAGAGACTACAACAACCAAGCCTGAAAATAAAATAAGATCATTTTTGTGCATTCATTATTCAGTTTATGCAAAAATACTCTGAACCTGCAGTTTTTCAATAAAATATCAATACCTTGATGGCACCAGGAAATACAATTTAATGCTTTTATTAATGAGTTCTAGTCAAATGCACACATCTGTACAAACACATATAAGCACAAATAAAAATATGCACAAATCTAAATATGAGATTATACATTATTATTAAAATATAAATTATAAATATGCTTTTAAAATGTCCAAACTTGTTTAAGACAAAGTATAGCAAGTCATTCTGCAGGGCATTACTTCATGTAAACATATACAACCCATATACACGTAGACTGTCAATCACACATCCATGTGGTTTAGAAGCTCTATAAACACTTGACTTCACGTATTTTTAGCACAAAATGCAGATTTACTTCATTATTGTGTTCATAATGTGAAAGAGCCATTCACTTACTGAGCTGATCTGGATGCTTCAACCACAGGCAGTAGATTATGGAGAACTTGATCCTGTGTGATGTTTATTTGGTTGAACTCATCCCTGATGTATTCCTTTAATTCAAACTCTTCCAGCTGCTCTGAAGTAAGCAACACAAAAACTAGAGCTGACCACTGCGACGGAGACAGAATGGCATCTTTTATCGTCCCTGAGCTCAGATACTCTTGGATTTCATTTTCCAGAGTATGATCACCTAGTTCATTCAGACAGTGAAACAGATTGATGGATTTATCTGGATAAAGATTTTCTCTAATCTTCTTCTTGACATACTGTATAATGTCCTCTGTATTGTGAGTCATTCCTCCTGTTTGTGTTAGTAGGCACTTAAAAAGAGTTTGATTGGACTCTAACGAGAGACCCAGAAGGAAGCGAAGGAAGAGGTCAAGATGGCCATTCTTACTTTGCAAAGCCTCTTCAACAGCCCTCTCATAGATTGTGAAGCATGCTGGGGACTGAACATTGTATTTTAAGCACTGGTATTCACTGAGAACATCTACATTTTTCAAACTGAATGAAAACAACACATACAGAGCTGCGAGATGTTCCTGAATGCTGAGGTGAACAAAGCAGTAAACTTTCCTCTGACACAGACCAGACTCCTCTCTGAAGATCTGAGTGCACAATCCAGAGTACACTGATGCTTCTGTCACATCAATGCCACACTCTCTCAGATCTTCTTCATAGAAGATCACATTGTGTTTCAAAAGCTCTTGAAAAGCCAGTTTCCCCAGTTTGAGGATCATATCTTCATCTGTCAATTTCTTCTCATAGTCCTTCTCATGTTTGATGTTGGTCTGAAGGATCATGAAGTGTGTGTACATTTGAGTGAGAGTCTTGGGAATCTCTCCACTCTCTGCTCCACACAACATCTTCTCTAGAACAGTGGCTGAGATCCAGCAGAACACTGGGATGTGGCACATGATGTAGAGGCTCCTCGAAGACTTCAGGTGTGAGATGATTTTATTGGCCAGACTCTGATCTCTGATTCTCTTCCTGAAGTATTCCTCCTTCTGTGGGTCACTGAAGCCTCGTACCTCTGTCACTCGATCAACACACTCAGAGGGGATGAGATCAGCTGCTGCTGGTCTGGAGGTGATCCAGATGAGAGCAGAGGGAAGCAGATTCCCCACAATGAGGTTCGTCAGCAGCATATCCACTGAAGCTGATTCAGTCACATCACACAACCTCATGTTGTTCTGAAAATCCAGAGACAGACGACACTCATCCAAACCATCAAAGATGAAAATGGTTTTACATTTATTTGGAGAGATTTCCAGTTGTTTTGTGCCCATGAAAAACTCTAGAAGACCTTTAAGACTGAATGTTTGGTCCTTCAGCAAATTGAGCTCTCTGAAAGGAAGTGGAAATATGAGGTGGACATCCTGATTCGCTTTCCCTTCAGCCCAGTCCAGAATGAACTTCTGCACAGACACTGTTTTTCCAATGCCAGCGACTCCTTTAGTCAGCACAGTTCTGATGGGTTGGTTTTGTCCATGTAAAGGTTTGAAAACGTCATTCAGCTTGATTGGGGTGTCCTCCGCTGAAGCTTTCCTGGAAGCTTTTTCAACCCAGCTGATCTCATGTTCATTATTGATCTCTCCACCTCCACCTTCTGTGATGTAGAGCTCAGTATAAATCTCATTAAGGAATGTTGGGGTACCTTGCTTTTCTATTCCCTCATAAAAACACTGAAACTTTGTCTTCAGGTATAATTTCAGCTTGTCGCGGACTTCAGCATTTTGACAGTCAGAGCTTCAACATACATTAGAAAACACAATATTAGCAAATAAGCAAGCACAGATTTATACACTCAAATATAACTTGATTTGACTATATCAAAGTAAATGTTATAAAACTTAGCAATATTTATTTGATTTTTTTACAGTGGCTTCAATTTACTTATTTAAATACCTGAACTCTGTACTGATCTCATGTAGTGTTGGGTTTCTCCTCTCCAAACTCTGATCCCGTTTTCTCACATGTGACTGGAGCATTTTACAGACTTCAGCATGTTGACAGTCATTACTATGAGTAATTATGACACAGACAAAGCTTTAATATTCAGGCTTTACATTTTATAAATGCCTCCAATGTTTTCCATCTTCATTTTTAAACATACCCGTGTTCAGAGGTGTATCCATCCTTAAAGAACACTGGATGCTCTATTGACTGGCCACTGTTTATGGACACACAGCTGGGAGCTGGTTAGTCTGGTTTCTTAACCTTCATTGAACTTTAACAAAACAAATTAATGAATATTTTGTTCAGAACTGATTTTATCATGAAATGTTCTTTTATTCAGATAAGACTTTATCAATAAATATGCAATGTTCAAAAGTGACCTCATCTGTCTTTAAATTTACAGATTTCCTAAAGCATTTCTGTTGTACCTGTTATCTTTAAAGCATGAGCCATGTTTGCTTGACCAGCACCTTTTTAGGGACCCACAGCTTGGCTCTGATGACTCAGGTCTCTCTGGCTCCATTGATCTGTAAACGAACTAATAAAGCACTTTGCATGTAAAATTTTCCTTTCAAAGTTGTTATTTTGACAATATTTATATCAAAATTTATAAATGCGTTTCATCTCAATATTGACGTGTGTTCGAGACTACACTGAATTTAAATATCTAATTCTTCGTTTACTTATTCTAATCTTACGATGACTAAATGCAAATAAGTAACTTCTTAGTATTTATTATATGCTGGTGTTACTTGAGAAAAATAAAGTGTCTATTTGTTAGTAGTAAGATTTGTAGACAAGTTTATTTCTATAGCAGCAAAGCAGCTTTACAGAAATATATACATACATACATATATGTATATTTATTATTTATTATCTTGCGATAGATCTGTGCCACTTTTAATAAACAGAACTGCATTAAATTATTTAAATCATGTTTTACTAGCACCGTGTAGTAAACTGATATAGTATACAGTAGCCATTTTGACTAGGCATTACATAGAAAAAAAGTGTAATATAATACACTCTCTCGACAATAACCTGGGCTTCATTCTGTAACCTAAGATCAACACTGTGTTGTGAATGAGGTGGGAGTCGGTCCTGTACAGAATGTTTGTGTGATCGTGCCAGTTTACTTACCTGTGTCAGGTGGATCTCGCTCCGTTTCGATTGTTTGTCTATCCAGCACACCGGCGTCAGTACAGTTCAAGTTAAGTTACAATGTATAGGAGTGGTGAAACAACATCAAACAACTCCATTAAAGACAAAACTTAATTAAAGTTGGCCGCATATTCTTAGATTCGAATTTCCCAGATCAATAACTCGAGTACTAAACGCTGTTGCTACACAAATAACACTTCTTTTCAATCGCAGTAACGTAGAGAAGCAGCTACAACCTAATTTTCCTCAAAATCAGCTTTCCTCCGCAGTGGACAAAATACATGGATCTCTATGCGCAGACGGCTGAGAGACAGATCCGAAGGGACCGTCTGCAAAGTGCAAAACCCGAAAAGCAACAAAACAGTCATCTTAAAGTCCCCTTATTGTAATTTTTTCCACCTTAAAACTCATGATCACCAAAATGACATATTTCTTCATGCCTTAAAATAGCTTGTCTCATTTAATACACGGATCAGTGAATATGTAAATTAGCCCCGCCTCCACTCGCTCAGCCGTTTTCCTCTGTGAACAATGGATGTTTGACAGTTTCGTTGCTTTTAGTTTTCAGATTTAAAAAAAAATTCAGATGAAATCTTGCAGGCGCCCGTGCCTTCTCCTTACATGAAACAAATGCACATCCTTGAATAAGCGCGGATTTCCAGCGTATTTACTTGAACTTATCAGGTAGGCTAATATCTATAGTTTGATCCATTCCAGAGGTGGCCGAAATCAGAATTTATAATGGACTGAATAGCCAAACGTGCGAGGACACACTGACTGAATATGCACACGAATCACAGTCACACGCACACGCTTAGAGCAATATTGTTTTAACTATGTGTAACACAGTTCGTATATACGGGAAGAAGGAGGCGGGAACTGGCGAACATTCAACAAAACTTTAATCTCAAAATAAACAAACAAAACGAAAGTAATGCCGGCAGACCCTCGCGGACGTCTGCCGGCCACACAAACATAATAAAACATAATGTAAAGTCCAGGTCTGGTCCTCTCTCGTCCTTCACTGACGTCGCTCCTCCTTTTATGCTCCCGGAGCTCCTCCGTGAGAGACTCAAGGCCGGTGCGCCTCCCAGGTGTAGCTCGTTAACTCTCGCGCCACCGCGGCTCTCACCCGCCCTGGTCGCCACACTATGTTAGCTATATAGTATTAAAATATTTCGAAGGACAAAATCATGAACTTTATTGGCTTTACTTCAAGTCAGCTGTCACTTTACTTTTTGCGCGAGCCCCTATGCGCTCATACACTTGGTACAGCCCCTGCGACAGTTCTGTCATTCATTAATATGAATTAATATAATTAGCCTTTTGCTTGACTATGTTATCAAACAGCTAATAATGTGTTGCTAATGTTACACAAACCATGTTCCCGTTCTTCATCTCAGACAGGGTCAGACAGCTGCCTTCTAACAATCAGTATCCTTACAAACGCTTTGAACAACTCAGAACATCAGTGGAGAAAGGCATATAGTTCATCATAACATCGTAATAGACTGGCTATATTGCTAAATCTACACAATTGTTCATATCAACAGAAAATTTACCAGGATAATCTGGCTTCTCTCGAGACTTTCCTGCTTCAGAGCGCTCATAGTTAATGATATGCTAAAGCCTGCAGGCACGTTGTTGTGATTGGTTACAAGGTAGACTGTGACGTCACAAACACCACCGATTTCAAACCGCGGGTTTTTGGTTTACTGCAGTTTTAAACATAAAATACTCAGCAATGGTGCTGACTTATGAATTTGCACATGGTTTGTCTTAAAGCATATTAAAAACTACATAGACATATTAACAACATTAAAAACTTGATTTTCACCACAGGGGGTCTTTAAATGTTACACACTGTAGTGTCACCAAATTCAGTTCACACATCAATGCAGTCCTGATAGTTATACTACTACACTTATTTTGGAAAAAATTTGCATAATTTTTATGATTTTTTTATAATAAAAAATATTCAATAACTTATGGTTATTTAAGTTATTTGATTATATTCACTATAAAAAAATCATAAAAATTATACAAAAAGACATTTTTCCAAAATAAGTGTTGTAGCATAACCATCAGGACAGCAGTGATGTGTGAACAATGTTTGGAGACACTACAGTTTTTTAGTAACGCTTTTCGGGTTTTGCACTTTGCAGACGGTCCCTTCGAATCTGTCTCTTAGCCGTCCGCGCATAGAGATCCATGTATTTTGTCCACTGCGGAGGAAAGCTGGTTTTGAGGAAAATGAGGTTGTAGCTGTTTATCTTTACTACGATTGAAAAGAGGTGTTATTGTGTACCAACAGCATTTAGCTCACGAGTTATTGATCCGGGAAATTCGAATCTGTGAATATGCGGCCAGCTTTAATTAAGTTGAAAACTTTCACTATCCCAAGTCTGAAGAAATGCACCTGTGCACTCGATTTCAGGTAGCTTAAGTTACGTAATCAGACTTCACCGGTTCGCCAGTCCTATCTCTAACCTTTAATCTCAATAAAAGACACATTTCTGAAAAGTGCACACCTTGACACACCACAAAGTTAAAGTTTAAATATAATCTGCCTAATGAGGTTTGATAAGTTGAAAAGAACATAACGAATCTGAAAGTAAAATAATAGGTCTGACTTTGAAAATAAGCTAAATAATAACAGCATTCACATTCAGCATGCACTGAGACCATAAACATAAAATAAGTAGTTTTAACAAAATTTGAATGTTTTAACCTGCTCCAAATCTATTTTGTGTATAATGTATTTTAATTAAGAAAAATAGGAAATGGTGCATTTTACTAGCTTACTCCTGTGCAGATACTGGTGGCTTCACTGTTGGCTAGGCACATGGATCTAAAATTGTTTCATTTGCTGAACAAAATTTGAAATTTACCAAATTTTAGTCTACCCTGTAATAAAATAAAACATTTATTGAACATTGACAAACGTATGTGACATAGCTTTTGTAGTATATGAAAAAGTTGAGGTTTGAATGTTAATATTTGTTTCCAGCGGAACATTTTCCCGCAATACAACTATTACTAAAAAGAGAAAATGCAATCTGTATGCAAACATTTGTACCCAAGTTATTGAATACATGAGTAAACAACCCTAGTGAAAAAAAGTATACTTTATTGTATTTTAAATATATTCCCTTTTTCTATAGTACACTGCAAATATACTAACAAAAAATGTACTATCATTAAATATATAAAAAGTATATTGCTATCATATTTTCACAATACAACTTTTAACACACTTTAAAATAATTGTACTTTAGTATATTTTCTAAAAAATATATATTTTAGAAAAATATACTTGAAGTGTAAGTTGTTTATTTTTTAAAAGTGTATTTATTTGGACTTTATAAAATATATATTTGAGGTATATTTTAACTGTGTGCTGAAAATGATCATTGTAACAATGCACTGAAAGTATTTTTAAAAAATACATTATTTAATATCCTGAAGTTGTAGTGTATCTAAAGTTAAATTTTCAGTATATATTTTTAAGTTTACTTATTCATCCTTGGAATTCATTATATTACTTGTGCTTATTTATTTCAGTATGAATGCATTACAAGCCCATTTAGTATATGCAGTGTAGCCTATACAATTTCCAAATATGTGTAAATGTTTATTAAGTTTACACTGGCAGAATCATTTTACAATCGAACACACAAATCTATATTAAACAACACACCAGCAGCACAAGTAACGTTACATGCGAAAACATGTTGAGTGGTTAAACTTATCGGAATTCAAATGTCTCTTCAGCTTGGTCTGTGACCAATCAGATTTTGTTGCTCACTGCCTTTAGCCAATCAGAATTGCTGACGTCACGGTCGTCGTCTGAATCCCCTCGCTCAGTCACTCAGGTGAAGTATAATGTCGCAATGTATAATTTATTTAATAAAACACTGAAAGCGCAATACATCGCTCAATCTTGGGGATTCTGACCAGTTCAATCAAGTGACATCGCAGACTGACCGTGATGGCGACGACAACCGGCTAATCTAATTGCCTACGCGATCCTGAAAGAACCGAAGAAAAGTGCTGCTATTTGGAGGTAAGCTGTAGTCTACCAGTTAACAAACTTTATTTTATTTTCTTTAACAAACGGAGAGCGATATTTCGGCTTGATATCTCCTTTTTGAGTTTTTGTGTGGTGGTTTATGGCACGTATGCAGCACCAAAACATTCATATGATTGGTCAAATCAGCCTGTATTCTGGACGATATTAATTCATAAAGTGTTGAATGCTTGACTGTGTACCGAAAATATCGACATGCCATTCTGATACAGTTCCCTGCTGCTAATCACTTGGGTAGGCTAAAGTTGGTTTTATATTCGCACATTCGGATATCCGTATTCAATAGCCTTGTTAATCACACTACATTGGACATTCAGTGGACATTCACAAGTAAAAATGCCATTAAAACAATACTTGCCTATTTTGATCGACTGTGAAAAATGTTGTAAGTTGACAATCGTTGGTTGTCAATATCATGTCGCTGCTTAAAATTTGCAAACATTAATTTATTGCACATTTATTGGAAAGTCTGAATTTATCAGAAGTCCGAATGTGCGAATATAAAACCAACTTTACCCAAGTCTGCTAATCCTCATTTACTGTTCAAAAATAGTATTGGTTCAATGTAGGATTTAGACAGACTATTGTAAACGTGAATAAAGAGTTGAACATTGTGTTATATCTTTGGCATATTCTGTCAACAGATGCTGTTCTTCACGAGTCTCTGCGGTCATCATTGTGCCATCAGACACAATGAGAAGCTCATCAGAAAATGGAATATAATGTGTAATTTGTATTTGTGTATAGAGGGTCACCATGGTCCAATATTTTTTTTTCTTTAATGAAAAACATGGTAAGTTTTGCTGAATCTTATGTTAAGTTTAAATAAAAACTATTGGATTTGTTAATGGAATATGTGTCAGGGTTGGAAGGAGCGAGGACTCAATTGCAGGGAAGAGGGCTTTTATTAATAATAAAAAAAAATAAAACAAAACACAACAAAAACTACCCCATGGGGAAAAAACAGACTTAACAAAACAGGACTCGACTCGACTCGACTTGCACTCGACTTGCACTTGACTTGCACTTGACTTGCACTTGACTTGCACTTGACTTGCACTTGACTTGCACTTGACTTGACACACAAGGGAAAATACGGCAGAAAATACAACAACGAACCAGCACAGGACTGCAAACACAAGGAGAATAAATAGGAGAGCAAACAAGGCAGGTAATGAGGGAGGACAGGTGGGGCAAATCAACCAATAATCAGGTAACAAGGTGGGCGGGGTCAAGACAATAGACGAGAGCACATGGCACAAAGAAACACGACAAGCCATGTGCTCACACCAAACAAAACAAAGACACAAGCACATGGCCAATGAAGACAAATCACAAGCCATGTGCTTACACAAGACGAGACATGAACACGCAACTATGAGAACTCATAAGAACGCACGCTCCCAACATGAAACAAGGCACGCAGACAAGAGAGCGCACGGCTCGAGAACACTCGAGACCGTACGCTCACACAAAACAGGACAAGAACGGGAGTGTCAGAGCTCTGTCACGAGACCGAGAAATAAACTAGACAGAAGTGACAGAACCCTGACAATATGTCTCTTCATTAGTGATGTTCTTATATTTAATTTAATTTAGTGGCCTTGAAAACAAATGCATTCAACTTTGGGAAAATGTGTTAAACTGTAACTTTAAATAGTAGCACAACTGTATTGTGTGAGATTATGTAATTCAAAGTACAGTAGTCAACATTTGAAGTGGATCAAAAAAGTTAGGACAACTTTATTATACAAAGTATAAGTAATAACAAAGTGTATTGTTATTGACTGCAAAGTGTGTAATGTTTAATATTTGGAATAAGCCAAAGGTACTGAGCATAGTATATACTATAATATATTCAGTGTATATTGCTTGTGTTTTCTGAAGACACTCGTAATTATTTTGTAATGTACTTAAATCACAAATAAAGTGTACTTATAACACAAAGTGTACTCATAACAGAAATAAAGTATACTTATAACACAAATAAAAGTAAACTTATGACAGAAATAAAGTATACTTATAATACAACGTATATTATAACAAAAAAATATACTTATAACACAAATAAAGTACACTTATAACACAAATTAAGTACACTTTAATATCACTAATCAAGCATGTAATTAGTCCCTACACAGACATATACTTAAAGTGTACTAAGTATACTTGAAGTTGTTCCAATTTAGCACACAAAAGTATACTAAATATACTTAAAGTTGTATTTTAATACTGCTTAATTTCAACTTGAATATACTTAGTACAAAATTAGTTGTTTCAAAATAGCACACTTTAAATGAACTAATCATTAACACACTTGAAATATACTAATAATTAGTCTTGCTGCAAGTATACTTAGCATACTTTTTTTTCCACTAGGGAACACTCTGTTCTGCACTGTATGTACAGACCTAAACAGCTCATGAAAGACAAGAATTTAATAAGGTTATTATATTATTGGAAATCATACCAGAACAACAATTCTTCACAAATGTTGACTGTAACTACAACAATAATAATAATAGTAAAATAAATCCAATAAAGTTTAGACAGTGTTAGACTGGTTGGGTATCTTTATCTGAATTAGGTTCTCCATCAGACTCAAGAGACTCCAATCCAGAGCAGATCAAAATGCAGGCAGATCAAAAACATTGAATATCAAGTTGAATGTCAAGTGTCCCCAACTAAGCAAGCCAGAGGCAACCCTGGTGAAAAAATAAGTACTTTATTGTATTTCAAATATATTCCCTTTTCAGTAGTACTTTGCAAATATACTAACAAAAAAGTGTACCGTCTTTAAATATACAAAAAGTATATTAGCATCATACTTTTACCTATTTTCACAATACAACTTTTAACATACTTTAAAATAATAATATATTATCAAAAATATATTTTAGAAAAATATACTTAAAATGAACGTTCTGTGTATTTTTTTAAAGTGTATTTATTTGATCATTACTTTAAAATATATTTTAAACTGTATGCTCAAAATAGTAATTGTAACAATGCACTGAAAGTATATTTAAAAAGTACATTATTTAAAGGCGCTCTAAGCGATCTCACGCATTTTTAGCCCAAAAAATTTTTTTGTCACATACAGCAAACATCTCCTCACTATCCGCTAGCTGCCTGTCCCCTGAACACACTGTAAAAAAACGCGGTCTCTGTAGTCGCCACAAGCTGCAAAAACGGACACAAAAGCAAACTGGTGCAGCCTGGACCACTGAACACAATAAACAGCGCCAAGCAGAGTCAATACACAAGCTACTTACATTTTAAATGCGCGTTCATGACTGTTTCAGGAAGCACGGAGGGGAGGGGCAGGAGGAGTAGGAGGGAGGGTCTAGCTAGCCTCTGTTTTGTTTGACAACACTTCGAACGTCAACAGGAAGTTACTCCGCTCAGGATCGCTTAGAGAACCTTTAATATCCTGAAGTTGTAGTGTATTTAAAGTTAAATTTGAGTATAATTTTTAAGTTTACTTATTCATGCTTGGAATTCATTTCATTACTTGTGCATATTTCTTTCAGAAAGTGTTAAAATGTATGACTGATGTGCTAAATATATGCAGTAGCCTACAATTTTCAAATATGTGTAAATATGTTTAACAAGTTTACACTGGCAGAAAAGAATCATGTTACAATCGTACACACAAATCTATATTAAACAATTCAATTCAATTCACATTTATTTGTATAGCGCTTTTCACGATACATATCATTTCAAAGCAGCTTTACAGAGAATGCATGTCAACATCACAATTTAAAGAATGCAGTTAGCAAATAATGTAATAATTTAGGCAATTAATTTTACAATGACTGTTAGCAGTTTAACTGAACGTAGAAGCAATGAGCTCCTGGAAAAATGAATTACATTAACAATAATTAGGATATAGAAATTGTGCAATGTGCATGTTGATCCAGATGATTGCGTCTTCTGAAATCCTCGCAGGAGTTGGCGCCATCTCTTCATAGGTGTTGGTCATCTGAGGCCTTCTTAAGAGGCTGGATCCAAACTGAAGCTGATGTCCTCTCTAGTCACCTCGGGACGAGTGTCCCGAGGTAAAACAGAAAAGAAAATGGAGAATAATTAGCGTAGCTGCTGTTCATAACATTAAGCAAAGATAGTCATGTGCAATTGATCTGATATGAGATGCATTATGTGAATGCTTGGCTAAAGAGATGCGTCTTTAATCTAGATTTGAACACCAGCAGCACAAGTGCATGCAAGAAAATTGAGTTGAGTGGTTTATTGGAATTTAAACGTCTCTTCAACTTGGTCTGCTGGTGCATTCAAGTCATGTCGGAAAGATCGTATTGTACTGAGTGCACATGAACACCACCACAATGTCGTAAATATGAGTGGGGAGCTCAGGATTTTCTTTAAGCCCCAATCTGAACGAGTTGGGGCGTGTCATTGAGAAAAATTTCGAAATACCACAATACTTATAGGTACATTGTCAGGCTTTTCTATTTACAATGAAGTAAACTGATTCCCAGCAAAAAATATGATAGCATCATAATATAGCAATATAATATGTAACGATAAAGTTTACAATGGCTTCATAAATTAATTAAAAACATAAAAAAGCAACATACAACCAATGCACATTCTTTGCTCTACATTTTCTAGAATTAGAAGTGTTGATATTTTGTGTAATTAATTTAGAGAAGGCACACCACCATCATACTCCAACGAAAGTGACTTGTCTGGGAAGTTCGTATTTACGAGGTGGGAAGTCGTGTTTACGACGGTAGGTGCGTTCAACTTGAACTTGAACGCACCTACCATCATAAACATGACTTCCCACCTCGTAAATACGAACTTCCCAGGAGGACTTGAACGCATCATGTGACCAATCAGATTTTGTTGTTCACTGCCTTCAGCTAATCAGAGCTGCTGACGTCACAGTACTCGACTGAATCCCCCTCGCTCACTCACAGGAGGAGGCTTGCAGGTGAAGTACAATGTCGCAATGCTTTATTTATTTAATAAAACACTGAAAGAGCAATACATCGCTCAATCTTGGGAATTCGGACCAGTTCAATCAACATCACAGCCTGACCTTAATGGCGACGACTACAGCTAGGAAAAAAATGGCCTACGCGATCCCAGAAAGAACTGGAGAAAAAGAGTTAAATTGTAGTCTACCAGTTATTTCTGATCACTAAATTATTCTTCTCAGTCTCACAAACGAAAAACTGACGATGCTTAGTTTTCACTTTAACAAACGGAAAAGGAGGTTTTGGCTTGATAGGCTATCTCCTTTTTGAGTATGTGCTTGGTGGTTTATGGCACATGCATGCAGCACCAAAACGGCCCATTCATATGATTGGTCAAATCATCTCGTATTTTGTACGATATTAATTCATAAAGAGTCATATATTGCTATATACTTGACTATGTACTGGAAACAATATCGACATACCATACTGTTACAGTTCCCTGCTGCTAATCCTCATCTACTGTTCAAAAATAGTATTGGTTCAATGTAGGATTTAGACAGACTATTGTAAACGTGAATAAAAGGTTGAACATGCTGTCTGACCATACATCTTTTGTATATTCTGTTAACAGATGCTGTTCTTCACAAGTTTCTGCAGTCAGCTGCCTCTGTGTAAGCGGCCATCAGACGCAATAATGAAGCTCATCAGAAAATGGAATATAATGTGTCATTTGTATTTGTGTATAGAGGGTCAGTATGGCCATTGGTCCAATAACGTTTTTTTTTCCTTTAATGAAAAACATGGTAATTTTTGCTGAAACCATGTGACGTTTAAATAAAAACCATTGGACTTGTTAATGAAATATGTCTCTTCATTAGTGATGTTGTTACATTTTATTTATTTTAATGGCCTTGAAAACAAATGCTTTCAACTTTAGGAAAATGTTTCCTAAGTAATTCATTAAAACTGTAGTTAAATTGTAGCATGATTATAATACTGTATTGTGTGCGATTATGTAATTCAAAGTACAGTAGTCAACATTTGAAGTGGATCAAAAAAGTTAATCAAAGTTGTCATAAGAAGAAGTTTTGATGAAAAGTTTTGATTCACTTCAAATGTTGACTATATATTGTACAAAGTATAAGTAATAACAAAGTGTATTGTTATTGACTACAAAGTGTGTTTTTAGTATCTGGAATAAGCAAATGAGCATACAGTATACTATTACCTGTGAAATAATATATTCATAGTATATTTCTTGTGTTTTCAGAAGACACTTGTTATTCATTTGTAATGTACTTAAATTACAAATAAAGTCTACTTTTTAACACAAATAAAATGTACTTATAACACAAAGTATATTTATAACACAAAGTATAATAACACAAATTAAGTATGATTATTACACAAATTAAGTACAATTTATTATCACTAATCAAAGCATGCAATTAGCCCCTACAGGTATATACTTAAAGTGTACTAACTTGAAGTTGTTCCAATTTAGCACACAAATGTACAGTAAATATACTTAAAGTTATGTTTCAATACAACTTTATTACAACTAAAATATACTTAGTACAAAATAAGTGCTTCAAAATAGCAAGTTAACTAATCATTAACACATTAAGTATACATTAACACAATATACATTAAGTATATTGATAATTAGTCTGGCTGCAAGTATAATTAGCATACTGTTTTTCACCAAGGAACAGCGGCAAGGAACTCCATCAGGTGAAAAAAAAAAACCTTGGGAGAAACCAGGCTCAGTCTAGTTCAGGGGTTCCCAAACTTTTCAGCCCACAACCCCCAAAATAACGATGCCAGTGACTTGCGACCCCCAATATCCTCGGAGGTGGTTAAAGTATACAAACGTTGTGCGCAATGGCGCACACGTACTAACGCCTGTTTCACACATACTTTGTTTGCAGTGCGATTTTTTTTTCTGTGCCTATATCAACGGATAAAGCCGCGCACACACTTAACGACTGTAAGGCCGATTATGAATGTAAATTGATACTTATGACTGATCGCGCTCAAACACGTCCAGTCAGAGCCAGTTGCGTTCAGTCGGCGATTACAGTCTCGCGATCCCTCCCTCGCTGTCTCGCGACCCCCACTTTGGGAACCACTGGTCTAGTTCATAAAGACATCCTCTGTTTCCTGCCACAATCTCCTCGATCTCCAGCAGTTCTGTGACTTGAGATCCATCACCCCAGTTCTTATTGTTGAGAACATGATTTCTTGTGTCTCTTAACCAGAACCAGTCAAGTTCAACAATCATGTGATCACATATTTTGGGACCATGACAGGGAGCATGCTCCTCCACAGCCCTTCTGTACACTTCAGTGAAAGAAACGTCCACTTGTATGACATTTATTATTTCCTTAGGCTTGTATGTATGCAGTTTAAGCACTTTAATTGTAACTGTTCTATATGTACAGATCTAAACAGGTAATGAAAGATATATAAACTTATTAAATGAAGGAAACTGTTCTTATAATCAGAATGAGAAAAGAAAAGAATCATGCAATAAAGTTTAGACAGTGTTAGACTGCACATGTATCTTCATCTGAGTCAGGTTCTCCATCAAACTCAGGAATAGAGCCAAGAGACTCCACTCCAGAGCTCCTTTTTGAACTTGACATGAAATGCTTCTCTTTAGGTGTTTCTTGTGATCTCTGGGACACACATGCTGAACTGATCCCTGAGGAAGGACTGCATCCTTCAGCAGCTGGAAGGAAATAAATAAACACATCATACAAACGTTTAAATATTGCACAATATGCAAAAAAAAAAAAGGAAAAAAGAACAACTTACGATTTAGTGGATCATCCATGCTCTGCGCTCTTTTAATGGGTACAGCAGCTGTTCTTTCAACTCTCTCTAAAATCTCTTCATCTAGTTTACAAAGACATCCTCTGTTTCCTGCCACCATCTCCTCGATCTTCTCCAGCAGTTCTGTGACCTGGGATCCATCACCCCAGTTCTTATTGTTGAGAACATGATATCTTTTCCCACATTTCTCAATGAGCCACTGCAGAGCATCTCCTTCACTTGCTATGAATAACTCTATAGGAGTGTCTCCTAGTTCATCTCCAACAGCGAACACAACCAGTGAGTGATTCCAGACATTTTCACCAAGAGGCTCCATGATTTTCTCTAGTGCGCACTTCTCTTCATCCGCAAAGGAAGACTCAACACTCCAGACTAAAATGAAAGCATGTATTCCTGAAGAATCTTCTATTACACTTCTCAAAATGTTGAGTTTAGCATCCTCAAGTCCTTTTCCAATAAGATAATCTTTCTCAAAACCTGGAGTATAAACCACGGTGAGATTCCATCCAGACACTTCCCCATTTTCTTTTAAATTCTCTTCTATTCTTCTGTCAAATGCTTTTCTTCCCAAAATTGTGTTCCCTGTTGAACTCTTGCCAGAATAGTGTGGTCCAAGTAACACCAACCTCATTTCAAAAAGTTCAGCACCTCCTTTAAAAAGACAGAGCACAGACCATAAATATTTTCCATTACTTCACCAATAAAATAAAAACTATGTTTCCACTGTTTGCTCACCTGATGTTGAATGTCTCAATTCATTTCTTTTTTGCACTTCATCTCGCATCTGTTTTGCTCTTTTCACTACTTTGCTCCTTCTGTTTTTCACCTCTTTTAAAATCTGCTTGTTTCTCTGAAAACAGCTTCCTTTGTTTCCTGCGACCATCTTATCAATCTTTTCAAACAGCTCAATCACTTGATTATCATCTTCTGTGTTCTTGTTGTTGAAGACATGATATCTGTTTCCACATTTGTCTATTATCCACTGAAGAGCTTCTCCTTCACTCTCAATGAACAGCTCAATGCTTGTGTCTCTCAACCAGTCGCCAAAGGTAAAGAGAACAATCATGTGATTCCAGACATTTACACCAAGATAGGCAATATGTTGCTCTACTGCCCTTCTGCACACTTCAGTGAAAGAAACACCTGAGATCCATCACCCCAATTTTTAATATTTAGCTTATGATACCTGTTCCCACATTTCTCGATGAGCCACTGGAGGGTTTCATTCTCCAACACTTGAGTTGTTTTATCTCCAGGATGATCTGTATAGGTGAACAACACTGTTGTGTGCTTCCATACTTCATCCCCAAAGCATCTAATATTATCACACAGAACATCATTTTGTTGAAATAATGTGTCTACATTTAAGACCAGAAGCAGGACATGAGGTCCTGGAGGACATTTAGTCACACTCAGAACAATTTCCTGTTTGTACAGTTCAGGATTTTCCTCAAAGGGTAAATTTCTCCACCAGCCTGGAGTATCAACCACAGTGATCTTCGTGCCAGCTATTTCACTGTGTATCTTCTTACAGTGCAAAGTCTTCTTCAAGTCAAACTCCTTTTTGCCCAGGATAGTGTTTCCTGCCGAACTTTTCTCAGCTTTTTTGGTCCAAAAAGGACAATCCTCAGCTCTGTTAAGAAAGAATCAGGGCAGAGGTATGAGCATGTACTATAAAAAGTCATAAAACATATAAACTGTTTAATAACATCAAGCTGTTTATGTTAATATTGCATTACTATAGGGTTGGACAATTAATTAACAAAAATGCCATTACAATAATGGCTGCAGCGATTAACTAATCATGAAAAGTGTTGATTATAACATTCTATTTCAATCTACACCAATTGCTTCAATCGTTTTTTTGCAGCAGTGTTGAACATTGTAGCCAATCATAAACATGTCTGTTGAACATATGAATGCAATCGATAACCATAGACTTTTAAGTCACAGGCGCCAAACAAATCCACACAAAACCAAAAAATAAATGCTATAGTTTTCTTCACTAAGTTCTTCACTCTGGTGAATGCTCTCAGTATAAGGTTTGCAGGCATAAATGTAAATATGAGATTCATTGTGCAATAAACTAATCAGTTCTCTGCTTATTTTGGACACGTACCCTATAGCTAAAGTATTTAAACATAATCAAGAGCAATAATCGATTATAAGCGGACAGCCATAATTTCTAGAGTAAAATTTGATTAAAATGACTAAAACAGATCAAAGTGTGCAATAATCAATATTTATCACACTCACCCGAGGAGCTATGTGAACTGCTTGGATTCATGACGACACTCAAATCCCTCTTCTTCCTCTTTTCCAAAATTCTTTATTAAAGGGTAAAAATTAGCTCTAGTCCTTTAAAATAATGCATCAACTGCAGTTATATTCAGTTAGTACTACAAGCATTGTCAGAGACACAGTTGTGTTGCACAGTACAACTTGTTTACAGAGAACAGCAGAACTTTGCACCCTTATTACTGTTTTATTGAGCCATATATTTTACACAAAGGACAAAGATCAGTCAGGTGTGTTGATTCCACAAGAATATATCCATAATAAAGGTATCAATATGCAAAATACAACATGTAATCAACAACTGGTAATAATAATAATTTTTAAAAAATGATTTATTCACTTTATTTTTTACTTACGATTACTTGCCGCTATTTGACTATAAGTTAATGAGAAGAATAAATTGTTGTAAATGGTAAAATATTTAGCACTTCAAACCAGTGTTTAAGATTATGATTTTTTTTTTTAATAAAATGATAATAAGAAAGTTTGCAATATCAAGCAACA
Organism: Chanodichthys erythropterus; assembly: GCF_024489055.1. Classification (NCBI taxonomy): domain Eukaryota; kingdom Metazoa; phylum Chordata; class Actinopteri; order Cypriniformes; family Xenocyprididae; genus Chanodichthys; species Chanodichthys erythropterus. The sequence goes on from NC_090237.1 coordinate 27,057,002, forward strand.
TGACAGTTTTTGTAGAGCTAAAATAAATGGAAGCGGATAAGACTGGAAATCGTACTTGGTAACGAACGTAACCTCGGTTCCCTGAGATACGGAACCAGTACTGCGTATGGGGAAAAGCTCCTTTTTCCTCGATGCTGAAGCCTTTTTCTATAGCGCAGTGTAACTGCACGGCCATTGGTTCAAACTGGAGAACTTTTTGAACCAATGACGGCGCGGCAGAGCTGCGCGAGCCTATGACGATGCAGCGCGCCAAAGCCCGTCAAAATGGGTGGGGCGTATGGCTATATAAGCGGGCATTTTTCCATATGATTTCAGGTCATTCGACTGAAGCAACGACACTGAAGCTGCAGCCTCGTGGCATGGCACAGAATGCAGTACTTGTTCTGTATCTCAGGGAACCTATGTTACGTTTGTAACTGATTATGTACCCTTTTGATACTTCACTCATACTGCGTATGGGGAACGAATTCAACCGTGCTGTGCACGGCAGGGAACGACTAGACTTTTCTTGGGCGCCTTGGGGCCCAGAGGACAAGTGAGAGGGCCGGAGCCGTCGAACCCTTTATGTTACACTGGAGAGGGAGGTAGCTCCCTAGAAGTGGCATGATGACGGAGCTCGACAGAGGCCGTCGCATCACACCGAGAGGACCCAAGCATGCAAGGTCGGGATGTCCAAGTTATAAGATCTGACAAAAGTGGATGGCAAAGACCAGCCGGCCGCCTCACAGATGTCTTGATAGAGACACACTAGACCAGGCCCATGAAGAGGCCATCCCTCTAGTGAAGTGGGCTCTCACTCCAATGGGGCAATGAAGGCCCATAGAGGAGTAACACAGAGCGATAGCATCGACTATCCAACGTGAGAGTCGTTGCTTTGAGACCGGAGACCCTTTGGTGCGGCCGCCAAAGCAGACAGAAAGCTGGTCAGATTGCCGGATTGGCTGTGACCGTTCAATGTAGGTCCTCAATGCCCTTACTGGGCAGAGTAATTCCAGCTCTGAGGGAGGCAGCGCTGAGAGGAAAATGACCTGTGCTCTGAATGGGGTGAAGAGCACTTAGGGATGTAGCCATGCCTGGGTTTTAAAGTGACCTTTGAGTCATTGGGCCCAAACTCAAGGCATGCAGGGCTCACAGAGAGGGCCTGCAGGTCGCCAATATGCTTGGCCGAAGGTCAGCTGACTCCAGCGGCTCAAAGGGAGGCCCTTTGAGTACTCTGAGGACTGTGGAAAGGTCCCAGGTGGGAAGAGTGAGAGGACGTGGGGATTCAACCGCCTAGAACCTCTCAGGAAACGCACAATGAGGCTGTTTCGTCCCACTGATTGGTCAGCAATGGGAGCGTGGAACGCTGCGATGGCTGCTACGTACACGTTGAGCATGGAGGGGATGAGGCCCTTGTGCAGATGCTCCTGGCGGAATGACAGTATCGGAGATACGTCACAGTTAACAGGGTCTACGTTTCGTGCAGAGCACCAGTCAATGAAGACCGACCACTTCTGGGCGTAGAGGCCTCTCGTAGACGGGGTTCTCGCCTGAGAAATGGTGTGTAGCACGTCCTGGGGAGGCTTAAAGGCTCCCATCGAGGGACCATAGGTGCAGAGCCCAGAGTTCTTGCTGGGCAAGTTCTTGCTAGTTCTTGTCCTGTTCGCCTGAGAGAGGAGGTCCCGTCTCAGGGGGATCTGCCATGGGGCTTCCGTGGAAGGCCTGAATAACTCCGAGGACCAAACTTCGCTCCTGATTTGTCTGATGACCTGAGGGATCAGAGCGATTGGGGGAAAGCGTAAAGGACGAGTTGTGGGCCAGCGCGTCCATATCCTTCAAGAAATAAGTTGGGCAATGAGAGTTGTCTTCTGAAGCGAAGAGGTCGACCTCTGCCTTCCCGAAGATCTCTCAGGTTCTGAGAACCATCTGGGGGTGGAGCATTCACTTGTCCGAGGGAACATTGCTCCGAGATAGCATGTCTGCTCCCAGGTTCGTTCTGCCAGGTATGTGCGTCGCCTTGAGCGATCATAGCCTGGGTAATGCCCATTCCAAAAGGCGCTTTGCCAGTGGACAGAGGCGGCTGGACGAAAGGCCGCCTTGGTGATTTATGTAGGACACCACTGTCAGGCTGTCCGATTGGACTAAGACGTGGCGCCCCTTGAGTGGTTTCATTTTCCGAATAGAAGGAATAATGGCACTCACCATGGGACGAGGAGGTCGTGTAGGGCATGCAGAGATCACATGCCCGGGCGTGCCACAGTACAAACAGAGGTTCAGGGTCAGCCGACGTTGGCGCTCAGAAGGAGTAAGACGGGAGTTTTCTACTTCCATGGGTTCGTTGGCTGGTTCTGGGGAGCTGACGGGTTCGGACCGGCAGAGGAGTGAGTTGGAAAGTGACTGGCCCTGGTGTTCTTGAAGACACGCATGCATACGAGTGGCGCAGCGGATGGAAAGCTGGATGAATTTCTCTAAGCCGATGGAATCCTCGTATGCAGCGAGATGCAGCCGCACCCGAGGCTCCAATCCTTGGCGGTAGGTGGTAATCAAAGCTTGTTCATTCCATCCACTGACAGCAGCAAGCGTTCTGAATTGCAAAGCATAATCATAAATAGACATTGATTCTTGTTTAAGATTATAGAGTTTCTCACCAGCAGACGAATCAGAGATCAGTTTCCCAAATACCTCCCGGAAATGGGAAATAAAGGCAGAATACGACTGAGTGACAGCACCGTGTTGAGACCAGATGGAGTCCGCCCAGGACCAGTTCACACTGCAGGAGAAATCCGCTGCAGTCCTCTGCCGATCCTGAGTAGGACGCTGGCTTGGCCATGGGACTGGTGTAGACAGGTGGAGAAGGGGAGATGACCGTGTTGACGGTGGTAACTGCTGGTGCCGGTGAAGGAGAGGTGACTGTTGGTGACGGTGATGGTGGATTGTCGGTGAGAGTGCGGTGTAGTGCATCCACAAGTGCTTGGAAGGGATCCGGTTGGCTCATACTGGTTTTGCGGTATTGGTCCAGTCTTCTGTTACGTTACAGAGGGGTCGGACACAGAGGATCACAGGTAGGTGTTGTTTATTAAAACCAGTGAGCATAAACAGCAGTGCAGGAGTGAAGGAATGGTAAATATGATGTTTATGATGAAGCGTAGAGATAGTTACAGTCCTTTCTGTTTTCAGATGAATGAGTCTTTGGAATCGCTGGAGCTGGAGATCGCTGGAGACAAAGGAGCACTCACACATAGACGCAGGAACACACGGGGAGAACAGGACACACTGGAGACTGGTAAGTAGAGAGCAGGGAGTCCTTGAGGTAAGCATACACGTAAGTATCTGCGAACGAGACCGGACATGGAGTGCTGTGTGTGAGTGCTCTTTGTAGTGGTGCTGATGAGCGTGTTAATGACGTGCAGGTGGCGGTGATCAGTATTCCGGTGATTGAGTGCGTTGTGATTGGTGGATGGTGGAGCCTGACGTGTCTGTGACACAAAGAGCTACACATATTTTTTGAACAAATAAACAACAAATAAATTTGCTTTAAAAACAATCTGAAACCAGTATCAGAATCGGTCAATTTGCTTCTATTGGCCATGAAAAATCAAAATAGGTGCATCACTAATAATTAAATAAATAAATAAAGGATTATTTAAAAAATCTAATATTTTTTTCTTTGCTGTTTATATGGTTAATATTAATGCAGCTATCAGTGCACTAAGGTTAAATATTAGTATAAACATATTTATACTAGGGATAGTTCACATAAAATGATCATATGTTTTTTCCAAACCTGTAAAATGTGGTGGTGGAGAGATGAAAAGAACTGTAGGAGTCACCTTTGAATATAGGCCTTCTCTCGAGATTATTGGGTAGATCATTTCATTTCATTTCATTTTCTTGATATACATTCTTAATGTTACAAACTTTGTTAATAAAACAATTTAAACCACTGTGTCAATTCGACTCTATACACCTATAAAACAACCTTTATTATTAACAATATTTTATTGTTATTAGTAGAGTATCATATACACTGTGTCAGAATAATGATTTATTACCCTAATTTATGGCTTAATTTATGACCCAAATTTCTGTGTGTTGTCAGTCAAGCTGACTGGACAGTGGATGTCAAATATGTTTTATGAGGGGTGTGAGCCTTGATTGGCAGGTCAGTGGTTGTCAATGGTTATTTTTTATGGCTGAATTTATGGCTGTTGCCCCCTGATTGGCAGGTCAAGAGTGTCAATGAGATATAGGGTGAGTTGGATTTATAGTTAGATATATGGGTAAATTTATGGAGGTTGTATCTCAGCCCAGATTTGGCATTTTTATGACATTTTGGTGAATCCTGGGTATCTGGCTCCTTTCAGTCTGTTGGGAACTGATGGTTGCCATGTTTTTCCTTTGATTGTGGGATGGAAGTCACCCTAGCAAATTTCACACCTCAGTGTTAAAATCAGTGCTGTTTGGGGTCAGTGGTGTATATGTTAATTGAGTCAGAATATCTGAGTCAAGACATTAAGGATGTATTACCCCTACACCACACTGGCTATATTTATTTAAAATTACATGTCTGGGCATGTTCTTTTAGAACAACTGTGTGTGTGTGCGTGTTGGCACCATAGGATGATCAGTAATACCAAAACTATAGATTAATGTTAGTTCCTAAGACAAAGAATCAGGAATATTCATCAAGCCAAAGAGTCCTCATTAACCACACAGCCCCAGAATAGGTGTTGTTTGGAAATGTTCTTTCTGGAGCATCTGTATCTGTGTTTCCAAACTCACCGATATGATCTATGTTAAAAAGACAAAAGAATGAAAAACATTTATTTAACTCACAGTGAAGGTGATTCTGAGTCAACCCGGTGGGGGGATCCTCTGTGTTTGTGTTAATGGTTTTACGACATTGCTTAGATGTCTTCATCAAAACCTTTCTGGTGATTCGCTGGGCTCTCACACAAAAACATCTTATGCTGATTTAGTCTACATAACATTATTCAATTCAATTCACATTTATTTGTATAGTGCTTTTCACAATATGCATTGTTTCAAAGCAGCTTTACAGGGAGTGCATGTCAACGTTTCAATAATCTGGTAACAGAGTGTGCAAGTTGTGCAATTTCAGAAATGTATATACAAATCATCCAGTTAGCTAAAAATTTATTAATTTAAACAATGTATTAAATTATGGCAGAAACAATGTGCTCACTGAAGTTATGAGAATATGTTAACAAATAATTAGGATATATAGAAAAATTTAGCACTGGTGCATGTTGATCCAGAGTTTGGGGGTCCTTGCAGGGGGTTGGGGTCATATATCCACAGGGGTTGAGGCATCTGAAGTCTTCTTCAGATCTGAATGTGTCTTTACTTTTGATACATTTGAAATGTTTTAGTTTTAATAGTTAGTGTGTGTGTGTGTGCGCGCGTCTGTGTGTTGCAAAAGAACAAATACATACAAATACAGTAAAATAAGACACACAATTTTAAACGTTTAAATATTTATACATTTGTTTGCCACAAAAGCAAGACATGTTGTCTATTTTCTTTAAACTTTTTACTTTTATTTTATTCTTTAATTTCTTTTAAAACAGTCTGATGACCAGCATTTTTATAACTAATGTAGCTGAGTGGTTTCCTCACACGAGCAAAAACTAATCTAGGTGTTATCTTTGTGAGGGCAGAACACAGAAGTTTGTGTTGAGTGATCAAGATTCATACTAAAAGAAAACTGAGTATGCTTAAACATGTAATTATACAATATTCTCAATTATACAACATTTTCAATAGGAATATTATGTTTTCATGTTGTCAAGTTTAGTTTGTTTGTTTTTTACTATCACTTTTTTAACTTCAACATACAGCACAAAATTAAAGAGATGAGTGTAGAATGTTTCAACTATTACCATCGTCTTTGACCCCAAATAAACAGGTGTTTTTCTCTATATATATGTGTGTGTGTGTGTGTGTGTGTGTGTGTGTGTGTGTATGTGCGTGCATGCATGCATATGTGCGTGTGTGTGTTGCAAAAGAACAAATACACATTTACTTCAAATTTCTGAGTTAAATAAGACATAAGTGATTTTAATCATTTAAACATTTATACAACTGTTTGTCATTAAAAGCAAGGCATGTTTAAACAAAACTTTTACTTTATTTTATTCTTTAATTTCTTTTAAAACAGTCTGATGACCAGCATTTTTATTACTAATGTAGCCGACTGGTTTCCTCACACGAGTAAAAACTCTTTATATTTGTTTGTGACAAATACATAATTCCCACTTAGAAAACTTTTTTAAATGTATGGATGAACCTTTTTTCTTTTGACAAAACTACATTTAAAATTATTTACCTGAGGTGTTTAACAACCACAAGGGAATCGTGTTGATCATTAAGTTTTAAGCATATAGTACAAACTTGCAAGGCTCAAGAAAACTAATCTAGGTGTGATCTTTTTGAGGTCAGAACACAAAACTTTGTGTTGGGTGATCCAGACAAAGCTTTATACTAAAAGAAAATACTATGGAAGTCATTTTCAAAAAACTGAAAGTATGCTTCAACATGTAATTATATAACTCAATTATACAACATTTTCAATAGGGATATTATGGTTTCATATTGCTTTTAAAGTTTAGTTTGTTTGTTTTTTACTAACACTTTTTAACTTCAACATCCAGCACAAAATAAAGAAAGTAGCTTAGTATGTTTGAGCTATTTCCATTTTCTTTGACCCTCAAATAAACAGGTAATGGAATGTTCAATGAAAGTGACAATATATAGTTAGATATTTTTCTGTGTGTGTAAATAGTTGTGCTAAAATCTATGTGTGTATTTTTACACATGGACATATTTTATCAGGGCTATGTCACACCGCTGTGATGCAAAGTTCCACACTTTTGCAAAAGCTATAGATAATTTTCAAACATAATCTTTATATAGAATTATGTGTATCCAAAACACCAAAAAAGAGGAAATCACTAATACAGGGTACAGCACACATTGAAAAGTATAGTTATAATAAAAATACAAAAACACATTCGTGAGCAGTTGTGAAAATTTGTAAATGTAGTTTTGCAAATTTTTATTACTCTCCTAGTTTTAGTCATCTTGTTCAGATAGCAGATGACACTGTTCACATTATGTTTGTTAGACTGTGTTTTGTTTTTTTGCTGTCAACATTCAGAATAGGAATAAAAATGAAGAATTTAAGTGATAATCTTTCTGCTTGAGAGTGAGAATTAAATTGATGTTTCTTTTAGTGCAACTTTCCAGCTATCTATGATATGGGATCACATGAAGCATCAACACGAAAAGTAAGTCTTGCTGTTTTAAACTTAAGTACACTATCACTTACACTAAGCAACGCCCTGAAATCAAAAATCAAAAACCTGATTTCACACTCTGGTAAAACTCAAAGATAAAATTAAAAAATATATGCACAAATCACCATGTAAATTCAAGTGTCAAATCACTAAGAAAAGGGTACAACATACAAGAGAAGCACCATTTATAATAAATACAGAAAACAGAAAAAGCCAAATGACGTTTTTATTACTCCACTAAATTTAGTCATCTTGTTCAGATAGCAGATGACACTATTCACATTGTATTGGTTGGGATGTGTTTTTGTTTTAGGTGAAGACAAACCAGTGTAAGTGCTTTTCCTCACATGAGAAAGCATGTGTGATGAAACTTTTTAAATATATGACTGAACTTTTTATTTGACAAACCAGCATTTCAAATTATTTTCCTAAGTTGTTTAATGTCTGCAGAATAATTTCTTTCAACATCCCGCTTGAGGTGAAAGATTATAGTATGTTTTCGAGTATTATCACCATCTTCTCTGTCTCAAATAAAGCTATTGTATGTGCTAAAAATCTTTGTACATTTTTGCTCTTCTGTCAAATTTGTTAGAGGGACTATGCTGCAAACACATTAAGAACCATAAAGTCACATGTCCTTGTAAAGGCTATATATAAAATCAAACAATCTTTGTACAGGTATTATATTTGCATAAAAGTACATTCAAGAGACTAATTTACTATGAACTTGTGTAAGGCATATAGGAAAAAAACAATTAGCTATAAAGAATACAGAAATCCTCTCTCCTGGTCTATTGTGAAAGTTTATGTTGTTTTGTAAATGACATTTTTCCACTAGTCGATGATGTTGTTTACATTTTGTTTCTTTGTTTTTGTATGTTTGTACAGTTTGTAAAGACTACTCTCAGAACATGGTCAAACATGTTCACAGGAGTTAATGAAAACACTATCGAATACAGCATAAAGAGAATTAAACGGCTTCTTCTAGTTCTTTGACATGACACTGCTTAAGACTAAACAAATGATATTTCTTTTAGGTCATCTTTCTGGTCTGTCTACGATGTGGGATCACAAGACACAACGCCTCAACATGAAAAGTGAGTCTTGCTGTTTTTCTGTTATACAGCTATTACACTTCAAACTTTTCTAACTATTACACTTAAAGCTGTCAGTTTCATGGCACAGTCATAGATACACCGTTCTTTTGTGTTTGTCTTTAAGTAAATTAATTACACTTGATAAGTAGTAGTTTTAAGTGAAAGGTGGGATAATTCAAGCCCTTTTTTATTCTGTTAACACCAATAATTTGACACACGTGTTTTTTTGGTGTCTGTCCTTTAGATCTGATCCAGAAATCAGACGTTGTGTTCTATGTCTATACCATTTGTTATTCTTTTTACGAAAACGTGATAAGCAGTTTTTGTCCTCAGCACCAAATTACTAAAATGTTCTAACATATCGTAAATGTTAATAGTTATAACTAGCAAATGCAAGTGAACTGTTTTTACTGAGATAATTTACAGTTATATGTGAAACAAACTCAGTCTCAGTCAGTTGGATTCTTGTTTCTGTTGAACATTGTTATTGTACCGCATGTTTAACAATGCTGGTGTTCTCGGCCTCATCAAACTTCACACAAGTCACAAGGTTTTTCCCAGCAGTCAATTGACTCTGAAACCACCTCAAATATTAGGATGTAACAGTTTGGAGACATTTGTGTTTATTATGCTTCTTCAATTTGTTTGCACTTTTCCTGAAACACACTGCTTTCAAAATGGTTTACCAATTTTTAATATCAACATTTTCAGCGTATTGCTGTGTGCTTGTATTGTTTGTGTGTGTGTGTGTGTGTGTGTGTTTGTGTGTGTGTGTGTGTGTGTGTGTGTGTGTCTGCTTTCCTTACACATGGCAAAACAACTTTGAAAAACAATTTTTTTCCTTGAATCTGGTGTAATATTAGTGAACTCTAGGTGTTCTTAGCTTGTTTGTCCATGTACGTTCCCCATGAATTTGCTTGACTTAATAAAATAATGGTTAAATCTTCGTCTTCGTCATCCGAGTTTTTAAATAGCGCTGAAATAGATTTTTTGGGGCGGTATGTGGATACTGAATATAGCACAAGGAACTCTGAAATATGTTATCTTGTAAAACACCTAAGTATTGTTTTTAAAAACGCTGTAAAACAATGGTATGAAGACCTCTTTCTATCAGCGACCCCTGACTGCTGAAGGTGTCACATCCTTGGAGCATTACATCCTTGGATGTTTCACACCTATACAGGCCCTATCTCCTGAATTTGGCATTTAAATAAGGTTTAAGATAAAGTAACTAAAACACAGAGACATTCTACAGCTCTAGCATTACAACGGCTACTCCAAAAACTCTTGAAACATCTGTGATGTCTGTAACACCGACAAGAAGTTCTGTTGAAACGGATCAGTTTCATATAGATGTCCCAATCTCTGTGTTCATTGCTATATGTTTGTTTTTGTTTAATAAAACTGTGATCGGATCTAATGTCCCTGACTTCTAAGAATCTCTGTGTTATAGAAATAATAATGGTTTATTCAGATTGCAGAATACTGTTTAAAAGTGTTTGTATATTTTGAAAAACACTAAAATTACCAATATGTAGTGTTATATTCAATATGTACAGTGCATTTTAATTTTTCTCAAAACAATTTAATATGACAATGTTACTAAAAGTCTTAAACTGAACATCTTACCATTATCTTCAGTATAGATGTTAACTTAAAGTTGCCATAGAATGAAATTCCATCCTATCTACATGTTATGGATCTTATTGTGAACAATTCATAAGCGCTTGTTTTGTTTGTTTTGTTTGTTTTGTTTTGATCATTTTATTTTGTTTTTTAATCAAAATATCATAAGTAGATTGAATGAGTGTGTAAACTTCTCTCTGGTGATGTATGCAGGACTTTTACATTTTGCTATTTCTGTTGCACATTGTGTCGTAAATTTTATATCATTATTTATGACTTCCTGACGACAAACCCCCATACACCCTGCACAACAGGGGGCAAGGGCGGTCCCCAATCGGCTGTCCTGATAAGTTCTACAGAGAGCTCAGTTATCGCAAGAAATCTGGGTTTCCTAACCGATCTGTGTATGGGAGCTGGTTCTGCAACCTATAGACAACTGTACCAACGTGGACTGCTGTGCTACTGCAAACATCTCTTTGAGCAAAATTTGAGGGAACATTGTCTGGTTGTTACATGGACCGCCAAAATCAGTTTCAACATTCCTGCTTGTCTGAGCCTGACGCTTCTTCGACTCACAATTTGGGGGATCAGACCCAAAAACCTAAACTTCAAACTGTGAATGCAGAAGACCTACGTTTAAGGACTGACTCACAGGAAATTCCAGGAACTATTAGAATCTTTCAGCATCGAATAGGGGACAAAGTTTATACCATCCACCAAGTTGAGTTCTGAAAAATCCATCTTCAATGCAGAGGATTTCTGAAATGTCTACGCAAAAGCTGATGGAGAACGACCCACTTTTGAGTTCTGATGAGGCTGTGCACCGACACCCAGCGTGCCAGTGTGCCACGGGCAATGAGTGCCCTCTAAAAGGGATCTTGGACTGTATGTTTAAAGATTATTTCAGAGGACAGATGGTTAGCTTGATGCACCAGATCATCGATGCTGCATTTGATTTGAATAAGGACTGTGAGGGGGATACCAAACGTGTAACAAATCTCAAAAATGAGATGGATGTAGTAAGAGACCTGGCAAATTCATGGTATTCTGATGTGACGAGCATGTGTGTTTACACCAAAGAGCCAATCTGTGTAATAATAAGAAAAGTTCTGGATGTGATGTCTGGATGTACTGAAGAGTTAGGAGTTACTGTGATTCTCTGTATGTGTACAATTGTTACAGATGTTTGTGTCTCACTGCGTTCAGACAATGCTGTTGATACTACCATCGGCGAAATTGTCGAGACGCTGGTCAATTACACCCTAGACCGAAACATGATAGCCTGCCGAGATTTTCTTTTATGGTTAGACCACTTGTAATTTCATGATTACGGTTTTACTTATGTATGTAATGTCATTCTTCAAACTTCAATGTATATTCAACAATGTTGAAATAAAAGTTTGAATCACTTGTTATTTTATGACCATGTCTGAGCTCATTAAAAAAGAGTATTACACAACTTGCAATCCTGATTCTATATGTGGTAAAAAACAAAATAAAATGATCAAAACAAAACAAACAAAACAAGCGCTTATGAATTGTTCACAATAAGATCCATAACATGTAGATAGGATGGAATTTCATTCTATGGCAACTTTAAGTTAACATCTATACTGAAGATAATGGTAAGATGTTCAGTTTAAGACTTTTAGTAACATTGTCATATTAAATTGTTTTGAGAAAAATTAAAATGCACTGTACATATTGAATATAACACTACATATTGGTAATTTTAGTGTTTTTCAAAATATACAAACACTTTTAAACAGTATTCTGCAATCTGAATAAACCATTATTATTTCTATAACACAGAGATTCTTAGAAGTCAGGGACATTAGATCCGATCACAGTTTTATTAAACAAAAACAAACATATAGCAATGAACACAGAGATTGGGACATCTATATGAAACTGATCCGTTTCAACAGAACTTCTTGTCGGTGTTACAGACATCACAGATGTTTCAAGAGTTTTTGGAGTAGCCGTTGTAATGCTAGAGCTGTAGAATGTCTCTGTGTTTTAGTTACTTTATCTTAAACCTTATTTAAATGCCAAATTCAGGAGATAGGGCCTGTATAGGTGTGAAACATCCAAGGATGTAATGCTCCAAGGATGTGACACCTTCAGCAGTCAGGGGTCGCTGATAGAAAGAGGTCTTCATACCATTGTTTTACAGCGTTTTTAAAAACAATACTTAGGTGTTTTACAAGATAACATATTTCAGAGTTCCTTGTGCTATATTCAGTATCCACATACCGCCCCAAAAAATCTATTTCAGCGCTATTTAAAAACTCGGATGACGAAGACGAAGATTTAACCATTATTTTATTAAGTCAAGCAAATTCATGGGGAACGTACATGGACAAACAAGCTAAGAACACCTAGAGTTCACTAATATTACACCAGATTCAAGGAAAAAAATTGTTTTTCAAAGTTGTTTTGCCATGTGTAAGGAAAGCAGACACACACACACACACACACACACACACACAAACACACACACACACACACACACAAACAATACAAGCACACAGCAATACGCTGAAAATGTTGATATTAAAAATTGGTAAACCATTTTGAAAGCAGTGTGTTTCAGGAAAAGTGCAAACAAATTGAAGAAGCATAATAAACACAAATGTCTCCAAACTGTTACATCCTAATATTTGAGGTGGTTTCAGAGTCAATTGACTGCTGGGAAAAACCTTGTGACTTGTGTGAAGTTTGATGAGGCCGAGAACACCAGCATTGTTAAACATGCGGTACAATAACAATGTTCAACAGAAACAAGAATCCAACTGACTGAGACTGAGTTTGTTTCACATATAACTGTAAATTATCTCAGTAAAAACAGTTCACTTGCATTTGCTAGTTATAACTATTAACATTTACGATATGTTAGAACATTTTAGTAATTTGGTGCTGAGGACAAAAACTGCTTATCACGTTTTCGTAAAAAGAATAACAAATGGTATAGACATAGAACACAACGTCTGATTTCTGGATCAGATCTAAAGGACAGACACCAAAAAACACGTGTGTCAAATTATTGGTGTTAACAGAATAAAAAAGGGCTTGAATTATCCCACCTTTCACTTAAAACTACTACTTATCAAGTGTAATTAATTTACTTAAAGACAAACACAAAAGAACGGTGTATCTATGACTGTGCCATGAAACTGACAGCTTTAAGTGTAATAGTTAGAAAAGTTTGAAGTGTAATAGCTGTATAACAGAAAAACAGCAAGACTCACTTTTCATGTTGAGGCGTTGTGTCTTGTGATCCCACATCGTAGACAGACCAGAAAGATGACCTAAAAGAAATATCATTTGTTTAGTCTTAAGCAGTGTCATGTCAAAGAACTAGAAGAAGCCGTTTAATTCTCTTTATGCTGTATTCGATAGTGTTTTCATTAACTCCTGTGAACATGTTTGACCATGTTCTGAGAGTAGTCTTTACAAACTGTACAAACATACAAAAACAAAGAAACAAAATGTAAACAACATCATCGACTAGTGGAAAAATGTCATTTACAAAACAACATAAACTTTCACAATAGACCAGGAGAGAGGATTTCTGTATTCTTTATAGCTAATTGTTTTTTTCCTATATGCCTTACACAAGTTCATAGTAAATTAGTCTCTTGAATGTACTTTTATGCAAATATAATACCTGTACAAAGATTGTTTGATTTTATATATAGCCTTTACAAGGACATGTGACTTTATGGTTCTTAATGTGTTTGCAGCATAGTCCCTCTAACAAATTTGACAGAAGAGCAAAAATGTACAAAGATTTTTAGCACATACAATAGCTTTATTTGAGACAGAGAAGATGGTGATAATACTCGAAAACATACTATAATCTTTCACCTCAAGCGGGATGTTGAAAGAAATTATTCTGCAGACATTAAACAACTTAGGAAAATAATTTGAAATGCTGGTTTGTCAAATAAAAAAGTTCAGTCATATATTTAAAAAGTTTCATCACACATGCTTTCTCATGTGAGGAAAAGCACTTACACTGGTTTGTCTTCACCTAAAACAAAAACACATCCCAACCAATACAATGTGAATAGTGTCATCTGCTATCTGAACAAGATGACTAAATTTAGTGGAGTAATAAAAACGTCATTTGGCTTTTTCTGTTTTCTGTATTTATTATAAATGGTGCTTCTCTTGTATGTTGTACCCTTTTCTTAGTGATTTGACACTTGAATTTACATGGTGATTTGTGCATATATTTTTTAATTTTATCTTTGAGTTTTACCAGAGTGTGAAATCAGGTTTTTGATTTTTGATTTCAGGGCGTTGCTTAGTGTAAGTGATAGTGTACTTAAGTTTAAAACAGCAAGACTTACTTTTCGTGTTGATGCTTCATGTGATCCCATATCATAGATAGCTGGAAAGTTGCACTAAAAGAAACATCAATTTAATTCTCACTCTCAAGCAGAAAGATTATCACTTAAATTCTTCATTTTTATTCCTATTCTGAATGTTGACAGCAAAAAAACAAAACACAGTCTAACAAACATAATGTGAACAGTGTCATCTGCTATCTGAACAAGATGACTAAAACTAGGAGAGTAATAAAAATTTGCAAAACTACATTTACAAATTTTCACAACTGCTCACGAATGTGTTTTTGTATTTTTATTATAACTATACTTTTCAATGTGTGCTGTACCCTGTATTAGTGATTTCCTCTTTTTTGGTGTTTTGGATACACATAATTCTATATAAAGATTATGTTTGAAAATTATCTATAGCTTTTGCAAAAGTGTGGAACTTTGCATCACAGCGGTGTGACATAGCCCTGATAAAATATGTCCATGTGTAAAAATACACACATAGATTTTAGCACAACTATTTACACACACAGAAAAATATCTAACTATATATTGTCACTTTCATTGAACATTCCATTACCTGTTTATTTGAGGGTCAAAGAAAATGGAAATAGCTCAAACATACTAAGCTACTTTCTTTATTTTGTGCTGGATGTTGAAGTTAAAAAGTGTTAGTAAAAAACAAACAAACTAAACTTTAAAAGCAATATGAAACCATAATATCCCTATTGAAAATGTTGTATAATTGAGTTATATAATTACATGTTGAAGCATACTTTCAGTTTTTTGAAAATGACTTCCATAGTATTTTCTTTTAGTATAAAGCTTTGTCTGGATCACCCAACACAAAGTTTTGTGTTCTGACCTCAAAAAGATCACACCTAGATTAGTTTTCTTGAGCCTTGCAAGTTTGTACTATATGCTTAAAACTTAATGATCAACACGATTCCCTTGTGGTTGTTAAACACCTCAGGTAAATAATTTTAAATGTAGTTTTGTCAAAAGAAAAAAGGTTCATCCATACATTTAAAAAAGTTTTCTAAGTGGGAATTATGTATTTGTCACAAACAAATATAAAGAGTTTTTACTCGTGTGAGGAAACCAGTCGGCTACATTAGTAATAAAAATGCTGGTCATCAGACTGTTTTAAAAGAAATTAAAGAATAAAATAAAGTAAAAGTTTTGTTTAAACATGCCTTGCTTTTAATGACAAACAGTTGTATAAATGTTTAAATGATTAAAATCACTTATGTCTTATTTAACTCAGAAATTTGAAGTAAATGTGTATTTGTTCTTTTGCAACACACACACGCACATATGCATGCATGCACGCACATACACACACACACACACACACACACACACACACACACATATATATAGAGAAAAACACCTGTTTATTTGGGGTCAAAGACGATGGTAATAGTTGAAACATTCTACACTCATCTCTTTAATTTTGTGCTGTATGTTGAAGTTAAAAAAGTGATAGTAAAAAACAAACAAACTAAACTTGACAACATGAAAACATAATATTCCTATTGAAAATGTTGTATAATTGAGAATATTGTATAATTACATGTTTAAGCATACTCACAGTTTTCTTTTAGTATGAATCTTGATCACTCAACACAAACTTCTGTGTTCTGCCCTCACAAAGATAACACCTAGATTAGTTTTTGCTCGTGTGAGGAAACCACTCAGCTACATTAGTTATAAAAATGCTGGTCATCAGACTGTTTTAAAAGAAATTAAAGAATAAAATAAAAGTAAAAAGTTTAAAGAAAATAGACAACATGTCTTGCTTTTGTGGCAAACAAATGTATAAATATTTAAACGTTTAAAATTGTGTGTCTTATTTTACTGTATTTGTATGTATTTGTTCTTTTGCAACACACAGACGCGCGCACACACACACACACTAACTATTAAAACTAAAACATTTCAAATGTATCAAAAGTAAAGACACATTCAGATCTGAAGAAGACTTCAGATGCCTCAACCCCTGTGGATATATGACCCCAACCCCCTGCAAGGACCCCCAAACTCTGGATCAACATGCACCAGTGCTAAATTTTTCTATATATCCTAATTATTTGTTAACATATTCTCATAACTTCAGTGAGCACATTGTTTCTGCCATAATTTAATACATTGTTTAAATTAATAAATTTTTAGCTAACTGGATGATTTGTATATACATTTCTGAAATTGCACAACTTGCACACTCTGTTACCAGATTATTGAAACGTTGACATGCACTCCCTGTAAAGCTGCTTTGAAACAATGCATATTGTGAAAAGCACTATACAAATAAATGTGAATTGAATTGAATAATGTTATGTAGACTAAATCAGCATAAGATGTTTTTGTGTGAGAGCCCAGCGAATCACCAGAAAGGTTTTGATGAAGACATCTAAGCAATGTCGTAAAACCATTAACACAAACACAGAGGATCCCCCCACCGGGTTGACTCAGAATCACCTTCACTGTGAGTTAAATAAATGTTTTTCATTCTTTTGTCTTTTTAACATAGATCATATCGGTGAGTTTGGAAACACAGATACAGATGCTCCAGAAAGAACATTTCCAAACAACACCTATTCTGGGGCTGTGTGGTTAATGAGGACTCTTTGGCTTGATGAATATTCCTGATTCTTTGTCTTAGGAACTAACATTAATCTATAGTTTTGGTATTACTGATCATCCTATGGTGCCAACACGCACACACACACAGTTGTTCTAAAAAAGAACATGCCCAGACATGTAATTTTAAATAAATATAGCCAGTGTGGTGTAGGGGTAATACATCCTTAATGTCTTGACTCAGATATTCTGACTCAATTAACATATACACCACTGACCCCAAACAGCACTGATTTTAACACTGAGGTGTGAAATTTGCTAGGGTGACTTCCATCCCACAATCAAAGGAAAAACATGGCAACCATCAGTTCCCAACAGACTGAAAGGAGCCAGATACCCAGGATTCACCAAAATGTCATAAAAATGCCAAATCTGGGCTGAGATACAACCTCCATAAATTTACCCATATATCTAACTATAAATCCAACTCACCCTATATCTCATTGACACTCTTGACCTGCCAATCAGGGGGCAACAGCCATAAATTCAGCCATAAAAAATAACCATTGACAACCACTGACCTGCCAATCAAGGCTCACACCCCTCATAAAACATATTTGACATCCACTGTCCAGTCAGCTTGACTGACAACACACAGAAATTTGGGTCATAAATTAAGCCATAAATTAGGGTAATAAATCATTATTCTGACACAGTGTATATGATACTCTACTAATAACAATAAAATATTGTTAATAATAAAGGTTGTTTTATAGGTGTATAGAGTCGAATTGACACAGTGGTTTAAATTGTTTTATTAACAAAGTTTGTAACATTAAGAATGTATATCAAGAAAATGAAATGAAATGAAATGATCTACCCAATAATCTCGAGAGAAGGCCTATATTCAAAGGTGACTCCTACAGTTCTTTTCATCTCTCCACCACCACATTTTACAGGTTTGGAAAAAACATATGATCATTTTATGTGAACTATCCCTAGTATAAATATGTTTATACTAATATTTAACCTTAGTGCACTGATAGCTGCATTAATATTAACCATATAAACAGCAAAGAAAAAAAATATTAGATTTTTTAAATAATCCTTTATTTATTTATTTAATTATTAGTGATGCACCTATTTTGATTTTTCATGGCCAATAGAAGCAAATTGACCGATTCTGATACTGGTTTCAGATTGTTTTTAAAGCAAATTTATTTGTTGTTTATTTGTTCAAAAAATATGTGTAGCTCTTTGTGTCACAGACACGTCAGGCTCCACCATCCACCAATCACAACGCACTCAATCACCGGAATACTGATCACCGCCACCTGCACGTCATTAACACGCTCATCAGCACCACTACAAAGAGCACTCACACACAGCACTCCATGTCCGGTCTCGTTCGCAGATACTTACGTGTATGCTTACCTCAAGGACTCCCTGCTCTCTACTTACCAGTCTCCAGTGTGTCCTGTTCTCCCCGTGTGTTCCTGCGTCTATGTGTGAGTGCTCCTTTGTCTCCAGCGATCTCCAGCTCCAGCGATTCCAAAGACTCATTCATCTGAAAACAGAAAGGACTGTAACTATCTCTACGCTTCATCATAAACATCATATTTACCATTCCTTCACTCCTGCACTGCTGTTTATGCTCACTGGTTTTAATAAACAACACCTACCTGTGATCCTCTGTGTCCGACCCCTCTGTAACGTAACAGAAGACTGGACCAATACCGCAAAACCAGTATGAGCCAACCGGATCCCTTCCAAGCACTTGTGGATGCACTACACCGCACTCTCACCGACAATCCACCATCACCGTCACCAACAGTCACCTCTCCTTCACCGGCACCAGCAGTTACCACCGTCAACACGGTCATCTCCCCTTCTCCACCTGTCTACACCAGTCCCATGGCCAAGCCAGCGTCCTACTCAGGATCGGCAGAGGACTGCAGCGGATTTCTCCTGCAGTGTGAACTGGTCCTGGGCGGACTCCATCTGGTCTCAACACGGTGCTGTCACTCAGTCGTATTCTGCCTTTATTTCCCATTTCCGGGAGGTATTTGGGAAACTGATCTCTGATTCGTCTGCTGGTGAGAAACTCTATAATCTTAAACAAGAATCAATGTCTATTTATGATTATGCTTTGCAATTCAGAACGCTTGCTGCTGTCAGTGGATGGAATGAACAAGCTTTGATTACCACCTACCGCCAAGGATTGGAGCCTCGGGTGCGGCTGCATCTCGCTGCATACGAGGATTCCATCGGCTTAGAGAAATTCATCCAGCTTTCCATCCGCTGCGCCACTCGTATGCATGCGTGTCTTCAAGAACACCAGGGCCAGTCACTTTCCAACTCACTCCTCTGCCGGTCCGAACCCGTCAGCTCCCCAGAACCAGCCAACGAACCCATGGAAGTAGAAAACTCCCGTCTTACTCCTTCTGAGCGCCAACGTCGGCTGACCCTGAACCTCTGTTTGTACTGTGGCACGCCCGGGCATGTGATCTCTGCATGCCCTACACGACCTCCTCGTCCCATGGTGAGTGCCATTATTCCTTCTATTCGGAAAATGAAACCACTCAAGGGGCGCCACGTCTTAGTCCAATCGGACAGCCTGACAGTGGTGTCCTACATAAATCACCAAGGCGGCCTTTCGTCCAGCCGCCTCTGTCCACTGGCAAAGCGCCTTTTGGAATGGGCATTACCCAGGCTATGATCGCTCAAGGCGACGCACATACCTGGCAGAACGAACCTGGGAGCAGACATGCTATCTCGGAGCAATGTTCCCTCGGACAAGTGAATGCTCCACCCCCAGATGGTTCTCAGAACCTGAGAGATCTTCGGGAAGGCAGAGGTCGACCTCTTCGCTTCAGAAGACAACTCTCATTGCCCAACTTATTTCTTGAAGGATATGGACGCGCTGGCCCACAACTCGTCCTTTACGCTTTCCCCCAATCGCTCTGATCCCTCAGGTCATCAGACAAATCAGGAGCGAAGTTTGGTCCTCGGAGTTATTCAGGCCTTCCACGGAAGCCCCATGGCAGATCCCCCTGAGACGGGACCTCCTCTCTCAGGCGAACAGGACAAGAACTAGCAAGAACTTGCCCAGCAAGAACTCTGGGCTCTGCACCTATGGTCCCTCGATGGGAGCCTTTAAGCCTCCCCAGGACGTGCTACACACCATTTCTCAGGCGAGAACCCCGTCTACGAGAGGCCTCTACGCCCAGAAGTGGTCGGTCTTCATTGACTGGTGCTCTGCACGAAACGTAGACCCTGTTAACTGTGACGTATCTCCGATACTGTCATTCCGCCAGGAGCATCTGCACAAGGGCCTCATCCCCTCCATGCTCAACGTGTACGTAGCAGCCATCGCAGCGTTCCACGCTCCCATTGCTGACCAATCAGTGGGACGAAACAGCCTCATTGTGCGTTTCCTGAGAGGTTCTAGGCGGTTGAATCCCCCACGTCCTCTCACTCTTCCCACCTGGGACCTTTCCACAGTCCTCAGAGTACTCAAAGGGCCTCCCTTTGAGCCGCTGGAGTCAGCTGACCTTCGGCCAAGCATATTGGCGACCTGCAGGCCCTCTCTGTGAGCCCTGCATGCCTTGAGTTTGGGCCCAATGACTCAAAGGTCACTTTAAAACCCAGGCATGGCTACATCCCTAAGTGCTCTTCACCCCATTCAGAGCACAGGTCATTTTCCTCTCAGCGCTGCCTCCCTCAGAGCTGGAATTACTCTGCCCAGTAAGGGCATTGAGGACCTACATTGAACGGTCACAGCCAATCCGGCAATCTGACCAGCTTTCTGTCTGCTTTGGCGGCCGCACCAAAGGGTCTCCGGTCTCAAAGCAACGACTCTCACGTTGGATAGTCGATGCTATCGCTCTGTGTTACTCCTCTATGGGCCTTCATTGCCCCATTGGAGTGAGAGCCCACTTCACTAGAGGGATGGCCTCTTCATGGGCCTGGTCTAGTGTGTCTCTATCAAGACATCTGTGAGGCGGCCGGCTGGTCTTTGCCATCCACTTTTGTCAGATCTTATAACTTGGACATCCCGACCTTGCATGCTTGGGTCCTCTCGGTGTGATGCGACGGCCTCTGTCGAGCTCCGTCATCATGCCACTTCTAGGGAGCTACCTCCCTCTCCAGTGTAACATAAAGGGTTCGACGGCTCCGGCCCTCTCACTTGTCCTCTGGGCCCCAAGGCGCCCAAGAAAAGTCTAGTCGTTCCCTGCCGTGCACAGCACGGTTGAATTCGTTCCCCATACGCAGTATGAGTGAAGTATCGAAAGGGAACATACTCGGTTACGAACGTAACCTCGGTTCCCTGAGATACGGAACGAGTACTGCATTCTATGCCGTGCTACGAGGCTGCAGCTTCAGTGTCGTTGCTTCAGTTGAATGACCTGAAATCCTATGGCGAAATGCCCGCTTATATAGCCATACGCCCCACCCATTTTGACGGGCTTTGGCGCGCTGCATCGTCATAGGCTCGCGCAGCTCTGCCGCGCCGTCATTGGTTCAAAAAGTTCTCCAGTTTGAACCAATGGCCGTGCAGTTACACTGCGCTATAGAAAAAGGCTTCAGCATCGAGGAAAAAGGAGCTTTTCCCCATACGCAGTACTGGTTCCGTATCTCAGGGAACCGAGGTTACGTTCGTTACCAAGTACGATTTCCAGTCTTATCCGCTTCCATTTATTTTAGCTCTACAAAAACTGTCATGTTGCTTGATATTGCAAACTTTCTTATTATCATTTTATTAAAAAAAAAAAAAATCATAATCTTAAACACTGGTTTGAAGTGCTAAATATTTTACCATTTACAACAATTTATTCTTCTCATTAACTTATAGTCAAATAGCGGCAAGTAATCGTAAGTAAAAAATAAAGTGAATAAATCATTTTTTAAAAATTATTATTATTACCAGTTGTTGATTACATGTTGTATTTTGCATATTGATACCTTTATTATGGATATATTCTTGTGGAATCAACACACCTGACTGATCTTTGTCCTTTGTGTAAAATATATGGCTCAATAAAACAGTAATAAGGGTGCAAAGTTCTGCTGTTCTCTGTAAACAAGTTGTACTGTGCAACACAACTGTGTCTCTGACAATGCTTGTAGTACTAACTGAATATAACTGCAGTTGATGCATTATTTTAAAGGACTAGAGCTAATTTTTACCCTTTAATAAAGAATTTTGGAAAAGAGGAAGAAGAGGGATTTGAGTGTCGTCATGAATCCAAGCAGTTCACATAGCTCCTCGGGTGAGTGTGATAAATATTGATTATTGCACACTTTGATCTGTTTTAGTCATTTTAATCAAATTTTACTCTAGAAATTATGGCTGTCCGCTTATAATCGATTATTGCTCTTGATTATGTTTAAATACTTTAGCTATAGGGTACGTGTCCAAAATAAGCAGAGAACTGATTAGTTTATTGCACAATGAATCTCATATTTACATTTATGCCTGCAAACCTTATACTGAGAGCATTCACCAGAGTGAAGAACTTAGTGAAGAAAACTATAGCATTTATTTTTTGGTTTTGTGTGGATTTGTTTGGCGCCTGTGACTTAAAAGTCTATGGTTATCCATTGCATTCATATGCTCAAAAGTCATGTTTGTGATTGGCTACAATGTTCAACACTGCTGCAAAAAAACGATTGAAGCAATTGGTGTAGATTGAAATAGAATGTTATATTCAACACTTTTCGTGATTAGTTAATCGCTGCAGCCATTATTGTAATTGTAATTTTTTTTTTTTTTTTTTATTAATTGTCCAACCCTACTAGTAATTCAATATTAACATAAACAGCTTGATGTTATTAAACAGTTTATATGTTTTATGACTTTTTATAGTACATGCTCATACCTCTGCCCTGATTCTTTCTTAACAGAGCTGAGGATTGTCCTTTTTGGACCAAAAAAAGCTGAGAAAAGTTCGGCAGGAAACACTATCCTGGGCAAAAAGGAGTTTGACTTGAAGAAGACTTTGCACTGTAAGAAGATACACAGTGAAATAGCTGGCACGAAGATCACTGTGGTTGATACTCCAGGCTGGTGGAGAAATTTACCCTTTGAGGAAAATCCTGAACTGTACAAACAGGAAATTGTTCTGAGTGTGACTAAATGTCCTCCAGGACCTCATGTCCTGCTTCTGGTCTTAAATGTAGACACATTATTTCAACAAAATGATGTTCTGTGTGATAATATTAGATGCTTTGGGGATGAAGTATGGAAGCACACAACAGTGTTGTTCACCTATACAGATCATCCTGGAGATAAAACAACTCAAGTGTTGGAGAATGAAACCCTCCAGTGGCTCATCGAGAAATGTGGGAACAGGTATCATAAGCTAAATATTAAAAATTGGGGTGATGGATCTCAGGTGTTTCTTTCACTGAAGTGTGCAGAAGGGCAGTAGAGCAACATATTGCCTATCTTGGTGTAAATGTCTGGAATCACATGATTGTTCTCTTTACCTTTGGCGACTGGTTGAGAGACACAAGCATTGAGCTGTTCATTGAGAGTGAAGGAGAAGCTCTTCAGTGGATAATAGACAAATGTGGAAACAGATATCATGTCTTCAACAACAAGAACACAGAAGATGATAATCAAGTGATTGAGCTGTTTGAAAAGATTGATAAGATGGTCGCAGTAAACAAAGGAATCTGTTTTGAGATAAACAATCAGAATGTAAAAGAGGTGAAAAACAGAAGAAGGAAAGTAGTGGAAAGAGCAAAACAGATGCAAGATGTAGTGCAAAAAATAAATGAATTGAGACATTCAACATCAGGTGAGTAAACAGTGCAAACATTTTATTGGTGAAGTAATGGAAAATATTTATGGTCTGTGATCTGTCTTTTTAAAGGAGGTGCTGAACTTTTTGAAATGAGGTTGGTGTTACTTGGACCACACTATTCTGACACACTATTCCGCTGGATGATGGCCCTCTTGAGATCGTTGAAGTCCAGGAGGCTCCGCACCGGAAGCTGCTGTGCCGCTACCTGGGACTCCCCGGAGAGCAATGGGACCAGGCGCATCGGCTACTGGTCCCGAGGCCATCCACAGATCTCGGCCGATGTCTCAAACAGATCGAGGAATGCCTCCGGGTCGTCCTCAGGCCCCATTTTGTTGAGTGGGATGTGGGCGGGCACAGCGTGTTGGTCCGTGGCTTCCGGCCGAACCTCCCGGTCCATCCAGCTCCGGAACCTCTCGCGGTCTTCCTGCTGGGCTTGGAGGACGGCCTGGAACCACCTCTCCTGATCTTGTCGTAAGTCCAGCAGGGCCTGGTGTTGATCATGTTGCATGACCACGAGGGATGTAATAAGCTCCGCAAATGGCGCAGCGGAGGACTCTGGCATGGCGGCGGCATCCATCTTCCCTCCCGGGTTTCGGCACCAGTGTAACAAAGTTCAGATATAAGGAGGGAAGAGGACAGGGTCGGCAGGTGACTACTGGCTGTTTATTTCACCAAAAACAATAATACAACAGAACAGTGTGCAGGCAGGCACAAAAACAGTCAAAGTAATTCAGAATTAACTCCAACGCGAACAAGCAGACATCCAGGAGTGGGGAACAGCCAGTAGTCCTTCTCTCTCTCGCAGGCTCCTGTTTCTCCTGGCGTTAAATACTCTCTCCACGCCAATTACTGAAACAAGAGACAGGTGTTTATTATTTGTACCTAATCCACTCAGTCACAGCGCGTCTCCTCCTTCTCTCTCCCGTTGCAGATTCCGCTGAACCACGCCCCCCTTGCCACAATAGGTTATGTCTAATAAATTGCAGATATATATTTTGTAACTGATGTTAAAAATACAATTTAGTGGAAAACCAAATCTTGGTGGGTAGAGGTCATTTTTATTTACAGGTTGTAAACTTAAAACATAACATCAAGTTAATATGGTCATTTGTGTTAAGTATTTCAAAGTATTCCAAAGTATTTAGATTAAGTTACTAAACTTGAGTAATGTAACGAAATACGTTACAGATTACTTTTTAAAGCATGTATTTTGTAATCTGTAGTGAAATACATTCTAAAAGTAACCTTCCCAACCCATAGAGAAATTTCATAGAGAACACTCATCTTTATATTTATAATGAGCATGTCGCCATCTATTGGAGAGAATCTAAAACATTCATAAAATAGTTCCATCAATTCCACAATGTGTTGGGCAGACTTTAGATCAAAAGAACCATCAAAGCCAAGTTAATTTCAACACAAAACTAACAGATCATGTACACTGAAAAGTAAATTGTTAAAGTCTCTGGTTCAGCTTTACTGCAGCAACAAATTCACTGAGCTGCCCGTCGGCCACTTCTTAGCTGGACTCTTCAAAGCTTTTTTTTTTTTTTTTTTTAACAAACAAACAAAAACTCAAACTTACTGTAATTTCTCCAGTTTATAGTGTGGATTGAACTTTATTGCAGTGAGCAGGTCAGTGCTCATCTCTGTGAGTTTATTTTTAGTCAGATCCAGCTCTTTCATGTGTGAGGGATTTAGTAAGTACGTAAAGTTTATTTATATAGCACATTTATCACAGCAAAGCTGACCAAAGTGCTGAACAAAGTCAAAGATAAACATAAAATAAAACAAAACAGATGGTACAATAAAACAATGGAACATAGATAAAATCCAATTTACAGTTTTTCTTAAATGCTAAAACACAAAAGCCAATCCTCTAAACCAAATGACCAGTTGTCTAAACACATTTACTAAATCTAGCCATCATTTTCCAATATCATAAACACATTTCACATGAAGACACAATTCACAAAACACAATCCTCCGTTCTCATAAATCTTAACACATTTTTCTTTGCTAAAACACAAGTTGCAAAAGAACTCTGCTCATATTCTCAAATGAAAGCTCGTGTGATGCAAAATGCTTGCCACAGTCAGCAATATTTGAACACAATGAACACACTTAATAAAAGCATTAAAGACACTTGTTGCTAATGCTGTGACCACATGTATAAAAGCAAGTTCAGAGTGCACAGTTTGCTGAAGATTCCAAACAAACACAATGGATGAAGGCAGAGTCAGGGGAAGAGGAATTCGAGTCAGAGGAGGGAGAAGAGCTGGCCATGGAAGAAGAGGAGCAGGCCAACGAGGAAGAGGAGTTCAAATCAGAGGAGGAAGAGGAGCAGGCCAACGAGGAAGAGGAGTTAAAATCAGAGGAGGAAGAGGAGCAGGCCAATGAGGAAGAGGAGTTCAAATCAGAGGAGGAAGAGGAGCAGGCCAACAAGGGAGAGGAGAAGGTCCAGGAGGGAGAGCAAGACAACCTCGCACCATCATTACGGATGAGATGCGAGCAACAGTCATTGACCATGTCATTGTCCATGGCATGACAATGACTGAAGCAGGACTACGAGTCCGTCCAAACCTGAGTAGGTTCACCGTGGCCACCATTATCAGGGCATTCAGACAACACAACAGGTATTGTACTCTATTGCTTTCTTTGTCACAATACAATTTTACAAGCCTGTGAAAGTAGTCTATTGGTTTCAAATCAGTTGTTACTGTATTGTAAAACATGTCAATTGACAACACATGTTTCTTTCTTTAGAGTTGAAAGAATGCCACATAGAGGTGGGAGGGTTGCCATATTTACAGCGGCACAAGAAACCCTCAACCTCATTAGACTCCGGGAGATCAGAGACAAAGTCATTGCCGATAATGTCAACTTTGAGAGCATTGATGATGTCAGCTTGGCCACAATAGACCGAGTTCTCCGGCGCCAAAAGATGCGGATGAAACAGGTCTATAGGGTTCCCTTTGAGTGCAACTCTGCGCGACACAAAGACCTACGTTACGAGTATGTGCAAGTAAGTATACATCCATGTTCACAGTACAGTTAGTGGACATACTGTGTTGCTCAGTGGCCTACATTACTTCTGGACAATACTGTGCTACCTGATTGACTGTTGTTCTGAACACCTGTGCACTTTCACATTTTCACAGAGGATATTACAGTTGGACGCGATGGCCAGACCTCATGAGTACCTCTTCCTGGATGAGGCTGGCTTCAACCTGCAGAAACGAAGGCAAAGAGGCCTCACTGAGGTTCCTGGCCAACGGGGGGGTAATATTACTCTTTGTGCGGCCATGGGTTTGGAGGGGCTTGTCCACCGGCATGCTGTCCTTGGGTCTTACAACACCCAACGTCTCCTCACCTTCCTAGAGGAGCTAAAAGACATCCTCCTGGACCGCCAACAACACCATCCTGGGCCCGCACATCACATTTATGTGATCATTTGACAGACAACCATACACTAGAGAGAACCTCCTAAGGGCAATGGAGCTGGCCTGTGTTGACATCCCAGTGGAGGCCTTCCAAGGATGGATTTGCCATTCCAGGGCGTTTTTCCCGCGGTGCCTGGCAAGAGACAATATAGCCTGCAATGTGGATGAGGTGATGTGGCCCGATGCAGCTCAGCGACATGATGCCGCACAGTGATTGTGGTGTGTGTGTGGTGTGAATAAAGTAAATAAAAAAACTTCACACCCTGATCATGTTTTCAATAGTACTGTTGTGTGCAATAGATTCTGTTTTTGCATTGAGTTGTGTTACAGTAGTGTACATGCAGAATTTACTATAGATTTATACTTTTCATATGAAACTCACAAATCTAAATGCCTAATCCTCTGCAGAGATCTAAGAACATCCATTACTGTAAAGTTTCTAAAAAATATGCATTGGCAGTTATGAAACAAAGAACCTTCTCACAAATTGAGCATTGTGTTTTCAATTGTTTTGCTGTAGTGTGTAATGATGTGTATAGTGTTTACATTTTTGAAAGCTTCGAGCTGCTCTTTTGGTGTGAAAGTTTGAGTTTTGAAGTGAGAAGGTGTGGTTGTGTTTATGTAGCTTTAGAAAAGGGTGTTGTGTTTAGACATTGGGGAACATGGAGGAAACGTTTGTGAAATGTGTTTTAGCATTTGAGAAAAACTGTAAAATACCTGGGAATAAAGATATGTTTTCAACTTGTAAGGCCCGCCCACTCGGTCCAACGGCGGTTTCCCACAGGACGGGGAAGGTTTCTTGCGCGTTCGGTCTTTTCAGTGTGGCAAAGTTTAATTCCAAGTAAACTTTTATCTGACTCCATTTTATTATGACCTTGAATTTAGTTTAGAATGTCTACTGATTATTGGTCATTTGTATAACAATTTAGCTATACATTTGATTATTCTATTTAACTCTTTACTCTTATTGTACTCGTTCATTCGGATTCCTATAACGCTGTGAGTCTTGCACCGGCCGGGCATACAATCTCATACGCACAATCTCGTCAGTCTTGGTCATTAGACAGAGGCGATGACTAATATTCTAGAGGCCATACCCACTTTGCTCATTCTAGAATACGTTTATTTAGTCCCCATAGATCGAAACACATCGAATTAAGGTAAGATTACTTTTAACTAGGGGCCATGACCATTACCATAAAATCAAGCTGACCAATTTAGCTTCCTCTAGTGGTAACTTTACATAATCACGCAGCGGTTTACCCACAGACACTTAGAATAATCTCACCATAACCAGAGGTTGAGGCCCACCCTGTTTAGATTGACCTAGCAACACTCTGTTGCTCTAAAAGGAAAAAACCCATTATTAGCCTACACAGTCTAAGTATACTTAACTAATGCCAATGTGTTAGTCGGAGCTCTAAAATATCAGTTGGTGTGCCCCACTGCTCCACCTAAACTGTACTTTAGTCCGTTACTAACCTGAGCGTAGATTTGTGGGGTTATGGACTTAACGTAATCTACTAGAGCCAATAATTTCAGAGTAAGTCAGAATCAAGTCAAATGTAACAATTTATTAGTCAGGTAAATGTATCATGCCAATTACATAATCATCTCAAAGATGATCAATACAAACATCAAATGCTCAGAAACAGAGTAAAAGATGAATACCTGACATTAGAAAAATGCACATTGCTGAGGTGTGATCGACTCAGTGTGATTGCGTCTTGAATGGGGATGCTAATTTTGCAAGAGAGAGTTCAAATGTTAATTTCTTTTGTTTTCTCAAAGAGTGGCCCTTTCTTGGTCCAGGCACTCTGGCATCAGTCTTACAAACTTCATTTTAAAAGTTGTAACAGAAGGAGCAAGGCGAATGTCCAGTGGAAGTTGGTTCCAGAGACGGGGGGCCGCAATAGAAAAAGCCCTATCAACCTTCGTTTTTAAGCGTGAATGAGGGACAACTAAGAGAGCTCTATCAGAAGATCTTAGAGATCTGGAGGATGAAAAAGGAATAAGATGATCTGAGAGATGGGGCTTGATCATTAAGAGCTTTAAAAACAAACAACAAAAATTTAAATTGAATTCTAAAATAGACAGGAAGCCAATGAAGAGAGGCTAAAATTGGTGTAATGTGATCTGTCCTCTTTGCCCCGGTCAACAGTCTTGCAGCAGCATTATGTACCATCTGTAAGCGTGCAATGGATGACTGGGGAAGACCCAGATATAATGAATTACAGTAGTCAAGGCTGGAGGTAATAAAAGCATGAAGAGTTAAAAGAGAGAATTAAAATAGAGTTAAAATAAGTCTAAAAAAGTCTTACCACAGTGTTTCCAGTTTGCAGTGAGGACTTCGCAGTCCAGCACAAAGTAACTTCACGCCTGAACTCTTCAGATGATTGTAGTTTAAGTTCAGTTCTCTCAAACATAAGAATTCTGAGGCGAGAACTGAAGCCAGATCAGTACAGCAATTCTCCGAGAGACTGCAACAACCAAGCCTGAAAATAAAACAAGATCACTTTTATGCATTCATTATTCAATTTATGCAAAAATACTCTGAACCTGCAGCTTTTCAATAAAATATCAATGCTTTAATGGCACCAGGAAATACAATTTAATGCTTTTATTAATGAATTCTAGTCAAATGCACACATCTGTACAAACACATATAAGCACAAAGAATCTAAACATGAGATTATACATTATTATTAAAATATAAATTATAAATATGCTTTTAAAATGTCCACACTTGTTTTAGACAAAGTATAGCAAGTCATTCTGCAGGGCATTGCTTCATGTAAACATATACAACCCATATACACGTAGACTGTCAATCACACATACATGTGGTTTAAAAGCTCTATAAACACTTGACTTCACGTATTTTTAGCACAAAATGCAGATTTACTTCATTATTGTGTTCATAATGTGAAAGAGCCATTCACTTACTGAGCTGATCTGGATGCTTCAACCACAGGCAGTAGAATATTAAGAACTTGATCCTGTGTGATGTTTATTTGGTTGAACTCATCCCTGATGTATTCCTTTAATTCAAACATTTCCAGCTGCTCTGAAGTAAGCAACACAAAAACCAGAGCTGACCATTGTGACGGAGACAGAATGGCATCTTTTATCGTCCCTGAGCTCAGATAGTCTTGGATTTCATTTTCCAGAGTATGATCACCTAGTTCATTCAGACAGTGAAACAGATTGATTAATTTATCTGGATAAAGATTTTCTCTAATCTTCTTCTTGACATACTGGATAATTTAAATTGAACACAACTTAAAGTTTTTCATGGCAGAATTTTTTTCAAACAGCCGATTTTTCGTTCTGAAATTTTAGACTGCAAATATCCAGTTTTTAAAAATACAGCTTC
Organism: Chanodichthys erythropterus; assembly: GCF_024489055.1. Taxonomy (NCBI): domain Eukaryota; kingdom Metazoa; phylum Chordata; class Actinopteri; order Cypriniformes; family Xenocyprididae; genus Chanodichthys; species Chanodichthys erythropterus. The sequence goes on from NC_090237.1 coordinate 27,087,583, forward strand.
AAGATGAAGAAGAAATTCAGAACATCAAATTCAATATTGTAAATTCAAAGCACAGAAGTTGCAACCCGATCTCAGGGAAATTCGTACATATTTTACGAGGTGGCTAATTCGTACAAATTCATGCGACCTCACTCCTATGAATTCATACGTTTTTTACTAAATCGTACGTATTTTACAGGTTGACAAATTCGTATGAATTCATATGACCTACCCCAAACCCCGCCCCTAAACCTACCCGTCACTGGGGTTTAGACAAATCGTACGAATTCGTACGAGTGAGGTCGTGTGTATCAAGGTGCGTTCACGCTAGGGTGACCATATTTTGATTACCGAAAACCAGGACACTCGGCCCAGCAATGAGATACTCAAATGATATTCGAAGTTTACTCAATGATGCCTTATAATTTCAATACATATAAAGTATGCCTCCTCTGTATGGATACAAAATTGTTATATTACAAAATACTATAGTTAAATAGTAAAATACTAAAATAAATACAATCTCATTGCCAGGCTGAGTGTCCTGGTTTTCGGTAATCAAAATATGGTCACCCTAATTATGATGGGATAAAAGCCAACATAAATTTATACAAAAAAAAAAAAAAAAAGAATAAGTCTGATGCCTTTTGTTCTGAGGTAGTTTCGTCTGATGCCTATATGGTACGCTAGCACAGCATATGTTTTTAATGATACTGAGTGCAAAACGTCTTGAATGCTTTTATTTTATGTTTCGCTGTAGGCGATATGTTTTTATTTATAGTTTGGGTGTATTTCATTATTTTTATTTGGATTTTTGTTCATGTTCTGCATGTTTTTCAAAATAAATGAATTGAATTCATTTTGAGCTCTACATTCATTGTTCAAAGCTGTTGGAATAGCCTTTAAATTAGTTTGGGCAAATGAGGACATAAATTAGGTTAAACTACTGCATGTCCGCCCATAGAAAAATAAATATAAAAATTACCAACTGATTACCAATACACAACCAATGATACACAACGTTGCCACGACGTCGCAGTTACTAACTGGCAACGTCACAAAGTTACGTTGTGGCAACGTATCCGGGAATTTCACTTTTCCGGTTGCCACAACGTAACTAGTTACGTCGCCACGACGAAAGTTTGGTCACCAAATTACGTTGAAGTTACGTAACAGTCACGTATTTTGGTTAGCTGGGTAGTTGAATGAGACCTGACACCTGACGTAATTTTTCCTGAGACCTGAAGCCTTTCAGTCTAAAGCCCAGGATACACTGCACGATATTTGCAGTCCTTTCAGATCATTACAAATCGCACTCTGCCACATGGATCTATTGAACTTGGGTACGACATGCATGCAGACTGTACGATGATGACACCTATTGACTCGTAGGCTACATTGCAAGTCTTTATAGAAGAATAAAACGTCATCAACATGCGCTAGTGGTAAACAAAACCATGCTGAATCACACTTTGGCAGTTGTAGTTTTTATGTGTACTGAAAATAAAAAGGAAGCGGCAAAATAATAATAAAAAAAGCAGTTTTAAGTTTTAGCACCATGTTGTGTTGATTTCTTGTCACATTTTTATTGGCTGGTCAGTAGACATAGGTCGTAGCAGCAAACACACTGTGCGATGACCATGCTGAATTTCTGACACTGTCAGAAAATGATCGTAGGCTATCTTTGTTCGCAAGACTAGGAAAACGGCTGTCTTTGTATGGAATTACATTTGTTCCAAAAATAATGAACGTAACTTTTCAAAAAAAAACTAATAAATATATAAATTGAAACTGAATAAAATGTCTTTGAAACTTAAAAAAATAAATCACAGGCAAAATGTTTGACTTTGTTTTTAATACACTGCATGTTTTGCTAACAGTTTCTTTTCTTTCTTTCACTGATCTTTACTTACAAAAGCATTTCCAGAGTTTTCATTTATGCTTCTGAAGTTTTCGTTTACGATCCCAGAGTTTTCATTCGTCTTTCTGGCACAAATCTCTCGCGGGGGCGGGGCCAGCAGTGGTGTGTTCTCATTGGCTACTGAGTTTTTGATTGACAGCTTCTACTTGACCTGGAAGTGAAGACGTCAGTGTTGCGTTTACATGTGTGGAGGTGAGCGTCTGTAAGCGGCTTCTTATTTCATTTTAGTGATGTAAAGATAGGCGTTTTTATTATTTTATCTGTAGCTGCTGCTACTATAGTGAGATGATTTCTTAGGCCTAGCACAGACGAATGATATAATCATCATTATCATCAATCATCGTCGTTATCTGGATACTCGCGGTAAGTCAGTATTTTTTACGTTTACAAAATCAATATAAGTAACATTACTTGCTTTTGCTTTTTCAGATGGAGAGGTATTTTAGAGCTCATTTAGAGCCCACTTTATACAGCAGTGTTGTCTTGATTTAACCCAATAATTACAGGATCTGGTTATGTACTGTATACAGCCTTGGATTAGATCATATTTAAAGGGGAAAAGGTAGTCTTTAATAATAATACATATAAAGTACTGTGCAAAAGTCTTAGGACACCATTAGTTGTTGTTTTAGCAATGGTATAGTGACCATATAATTTTTTTTCAGACTTATTAGAATATGACCAGGAAATACTTTAAATTTGTAAGCATTATTAAAAAAAACAGGAAAAAAAAAAAAAAAGACTACAGGCTAAAGTGGCAAGTATTTAGTGACCTCTCCTTACACTTGAGTAATAGTGAGAACCTGGCTCTCTCAAACCTAAATGGAATGGAAAATGACTGGAAGGCCAATAAAACTTTCAAAATCTGTTCAGAAGTTTCTCCTTTGAAAAAAACTGGAAGTCTAGGAGGTCACATTAATACTGATTTTTGCTTATAGAATCCATTTTGTTCTGATTTTTTTGTGTGCATATTTCCTGTATTTTCTGTTTGCATTGTAATAAAGACCAAAAAAATAAACATGGGTGGTCATTAAAACATTGCTAAAACAACAAAGCTAAGACTTTTGCACAGTACTGTATGGCCAAATGCAAAACCTAATACATGAAAGTAATTATGGCTGAAATCATAGGCGTAATTTGCGGGTGGGACATGTCCCCACCACTTTTTGAAAGGGTCGATATTGTCCCCACCACTTTCTGAAACATCTCGCGGCATCTCGCGGATATCAAATACAAAAGAAACACCTCTAGTTGATTATCAATTTGTGTTAATAATAGGCGATCTGGCGCTGGGATGTGTTGTTTTTGAAATCATGTTGAGTGCTCGTTGTCGCTGTTATCAGAGGCGCAACAGTGTTCTCTTGGCGCTCGTGCACGCTGAGCAGTGTTCACACGGACGAGTGCTTCAATCTATCGCTTAACTGTTGCAGAGACTCTCTATTCGTTACGTTGAATCACAAAACAAAATACAAATAAACGTGTCCCTGCTCTTGATATACAATCACTGACGAACATCTTTGGTTTTAATGAGAGAAAAAAAAAATCATACATGGTTGGATTCGAACCCAGAATCTCTTGCATGCTAAACGAAAATATTACCTCCAGTCCATTAGGACAATCTATTTTCAACAGTGGATCCACATATTTATTAACTAATATACATACTTTCGAGACATATTGTATTAGCAGATGTAAGGAAGAAACTATCATATTAATTTTAATATCATATTATTATTATTATTGTAATAATACAATTACCACACCCCCCGCCCCCCCCACATACACATTCCTGTCCCACCCACTTTTTAAAACAAAGTTACGCCACTGGCTGAAATTATATATAATTTGTTTGAAATAAATATTTTAAGTCTGCATAATTTGTTATGTGGGAATTCAAAGCAGTTTGTATTGTTAGATTATAATACATTTCCTCTCTCATTTTCCAGGGAGTGGAGCAACTTTTCCATAAACAAAATTCTGATGCTGACACAGAGGATGGAGTGGTAGCCCCAGAGATCCACTGTCCCCATCAGACAAGAATCTTATTTTGTTCAGACACATCACCTTTGACTGACTGGGATCTTGATCTTCAGACACCTGATATTATGCAAATATTAAATAAATTTTTTTGGAGCTCTAGATTAAAACAAGACACAGTTCACAAACACACAAGAGGTTGTACTTTATTCTTATTAGTCCATACTGATCTTGGATTAGCATACCAACAACATATGAATGTTAAAGTGATTAACATTCTCATATATTTTACTCACCCTCATGCCGTCCAAGATGCATATTACTTTCTTTCTACAGATAAACATGAATTAGGATTTTTAGGAAAATAATACATGTCTTCGAGTCCTAAAGACACAGTAATCCATGCGACCCCAATGTCTTCTAAAGTGAAACAATAGATGAGAAAAATGCTAATAATTTAAATTGTTTTAATTATTAACAATCGTTTCCCACCAACCATCATACATGTATGGGTTACAGTCCACTTATGGGCTCACAGAGATGGACTATTTTCTTAAAGATATTTGTGCTTATGTGGAGAATGAAAGTCATACAGTCAAACCAAAATGTATTCAGACAACATGAACATTTCATTCCATTCATTAATACAGTTTATTCACTATATTTTGAAAAAATGGTAATAAAATGAATTTTATGAATTTTACACATGTATTCTGTAATAGGTGCTTGTGCATTTTTATAGTAATGTTAACAACATAATTGCATCCAACACTTTCACTTTGATACCTGTGTGTATGCTGTAGTGACAATAAAGAATTTAAATTTATTTGAATTGATTCATATTTTCATTTACATTTATTCAACTGTTGTTGTTTTTTTAAGTCACAATTGAAACTGTTGATGATTGGTTGATGATTGTACTTTTATATGTTAGATGATAATGTTAACTAAATAAAATTATTAGAATGATAAAAAATGGCAACAAGATCATTCTTTGTGTGGAGTACTGAAATGCCCTTTGAGGTCTATACCGTCTTACAGCAAGCCACAACTGTTATTTTCATATTGTTTGAATCCTTCAGAATTGAGAGATCATGATGGTGTATGTGCATATGCTAACAATGGGTAGAGTGATGGCCATGGTTGCCAACCTTGATTACCTGGTTGGAGTGAGACTTTCTTGACGGCTGAATATATACATGTATATGATACTAGTATTCTCTTTAAATTGTAACAGCACAACCTAATCAGACCCAACAATAGAGAAGAATCATCAGAAATAATCAAATATTCTCCAAAAACATTGGACATTATGCAATATCTTCAGTATTATAACCTTTAATGTACAATTAAACCTCAAGACATTCATTTTCTCTCGCGTTTGATCTCTCACGCTCCTAAAAGTTTATGTCGACAAAGTAGAAGCCGCAGATAAATACAGATAAAATTCAAAAACAAAACTCATATCTTTAAATGAAATACGAAGCCGCTTACAGACGCTCACCTCCACACATGTAATTGTAAACACAACGCTGACGTCTTCACTTCCAGGTCAAGAAGAAGCTGTCAATCAAAAACTCAGTAGCCAATGAGAACACACCATTGCTGGCCCCGCCCCCGCGAGAGATTTGTGCCAGAAAGACGAACGAAAACTCTGGGATCGTAAACGAAAACTTCAGAAGCATAAATGAAAACTCTGGAAATGCTTTTGTAGGTAAAGATCAGTGAAAGAAAGAAAAGAAACTGTTAGCAAAACATGCAGTGTATTAAAAACAAAGTCAAACATTTTGCCTGTGATTTATTTTTTTAAGTTTCAAAGACATTTTATTCAGTTTCAATTTATATTTTTATTAGTTTTTTTGAAAAGTTACGTTCATTATTTTTGGATCAAATGTAATTCCATAGTCTGCGGCCGGTGTACCGATGCACCCTGTGAAGACTTCTCCTGAGAGAGAGAGACCAGCGAATTAATACCATCATATGAAATTAAAATAAGGACATGCATCAGAAAAATATATAACAGAATATATCATCTTAACAGTAAACTGTTTTTGCAGTGTTGTCTTAGATTAATGTCCATTAAAGCAAGACTTTGTAAACAAAAAACAGCCACTGTGTCTAAAAGTGGCAATTATGGGATAACAGCAAGATCATTATGTTTGTAGCGTGATCCAGGGGATTAAAACATATTTCACCTAGTGGAATTTGCTAGGCCTATTACAATATTACTCCACTAGGTCTGCCTATATGTTTTAATCCCCAGGGTCACGCTACAAACATGATGATCTTAACTTTTTTAATTATTAATTTATTAATTTACTATTAATAGTAAATATGTAAAGTTGCATAAAATGGAAATAATAAATGGCTAACTACGTTACCTCAGATGTGTACGTTAATGGATGGATTCCATCTGATAACAATACAACATTTACTGTAGGTGTCATAAAATGTACTGAATTTGAGAAATTTTCTATTGCGTTTCTGATTTGGATGTGAGATTCACTCATTTTGGGTGTGTATATGTGATGGATTCTATTGTCCAGTTGGCATTTTCACCCAAAAATGGCTGCCACGCTACCGAAGCGCCACTTCGTGGCTGTTACCCAAAAAGCATCAGAGTTTCGCTTCTTGGGTTCTATACTCTTTGACTGAGGTCGGAGGACGTCCTAAAATGAACACCGCACTAGTGGATCTCACTCCGTCTCGACTGTTTGTCTATCCAGGACACCGGCGTCAGTACAGTTCAGGTTAGGTTACAATGTATAGGGGTGGTGAAACAACATCAAGAAACATGTCCATTCTTGTGAAAAGTAATCCCAGATCGACAAGGGAGACACCACGAGACTCTCACTATCTCAAGTCTTAAGAAATGCACCTGCGCACTCGATTTCAGGTTGCCTAAGTTACGTAATCAGACCGGTTCGCCGGCACTGTCCCTAACCTTTAATCTCAATAAAAGATGCCTTTCTTTAAAGTGCAGACTTTCTTTGTGACACACCACAAAGTTAAAGTTTCAATATAATCTGCGAATATGAGGTTTGATAAGTTAAGAACATAAAAAATCTGAAAGGAAAATAATAGGTCTGACTTTGAAAACAGACCACAAACATAAAAAAGTAGTTTTAAAAAAACATTAAGGTAAATAGCACATTTTAATGTTTTAACCTGCTCCAAATCTATTTTGTGTATAATGTATTTTAATTAAGAAGAATAGGAAATGGTGCATTTTACCAGCTTACTCCTGTGCAGATACTGCTACCTTAACTGGTGACTAGACACCTGGCTCTAAAAAATGTTTCATTTGCTGAAGAAAAAATTAAATTGACCAAATTTTAGACTACCCTGTAATAAAATCATTTATTGAATATTGACAAATGTAGTAGACCTAAAGTAACACTATTATTATTTTATTATTATTATTATTATTATTATTATTATTTTTTACAGTGATGGAGCCTTACTACTGAATTTGGAAAAACATCTCAGTAACCGAACAAAGAATTCTTGCAATTTAATGATGGAATGTGGTTAGACGTACAGAGAGCAAAAGAACACTCCCAGTGCAACAGAATAAATAGGCATTAACCTTACAATTGTGTCCATATCCATATATAACTTCTCGTACAGATTCTAAAACAAATTGGGACAGTAACAAACTAAATATATTTAGTCTTACTAACGAAGCAGAATAAGGCATCTTACAATCTGGATAACAGTTTATATATATATATATATATATATATATATATATATATATATATATATATAAAATGATAAATGAAAAGTTTGTAAAAAGATGAAAGTGCATAAACAATTAAATATTCTCAAATATATCATTTTTAGAGTTACACTTAAAGTGCTTAAACTGCATACATACACTACCAAGGAAATAATAAATGAATAAATAAGCAAGTAAATAAATAGCACTGTAACATATTATAATTTCAATTTAATTGTGCAGTTACTATATTGTACACACAGTCGTGCAGCTATACAGGGCATATAAAATTAGAAGGAAAAAAAAAAAACAAAGTTCAGACAGTGTTAGAATTGTTGAGTGTCTTTATCTGATTCAGGTTCTCCATCAGATTCATGAAACTCCAATCCAGAGGTCATTTCTGAACACAATGAAACAGTGAGACGGCTCTCTTCAGGCGCTTCTTGGGATCTCAGGGACACATATGCTGAACTTGTCACCAAGGAAGGATTCTTTCCTTCAGCAACTGCAAAGGAAGCAATTATGATATCAGACAAACCTTTCAATATTGCACAGTTTACAGATAAAAAGGACAACTTACTATTTAATGGAAATTCCATACTTTGTGCTCTCGTAATTGATGCAGGGACTTCTCTTTCAACCCTCTCTAAAGTCTCTTTATCTAGTTCATAAAGACATCCACTGTTTCTTGCCACCATCTCCTCGATCTTCTCCAACAGTTCTGTGACTTGAGATCCATCACCCCAGTTCTTATTGTTGAGAACATGATATCTGTTTCCACATTTCTCAATGAGCCACTGGAGAGCATCACCTTCACTTGCTATGAATAACTCTATGGGTGTGTCTTCTGGTTCATCTCCAACAGTGAACACAACCATTGTGTGATTCCAGACATTTTCACCAAGAGGCTCCATGATTTTCTCTAGTCCACCCTTCTCTTCTTCCGCAAAGGAAGAGTCAACACTCTGGACTAAAATGAAAGCATGTATTCCTGAAGAATCATCTGTTACACTTCTCAAGATGTTGAGTGTAGCATCTTTAAGTCTTTTTCCAATAAGGTAATCTTTCTCAAAACCTGGGGTATAAACCACAGTAAGATTCCTTCCAGACACTTCACCAATTTCTTTTAAATTATCTTCTATTCTTCTGTCAAATGCTTGCCTTCCCAAAATTGTGTTCCCTGTTGAACTCTTGCCAGAATAGTGTGGTCCAAGCAACACCAACCTCATTTGAGAAAGTTCTGTATCTCCTTAAAAGAACAAATTAGAACAAACATTAGTTGATGACCATTCAATGCAATTATGTAAGAAAACAATAATCAATATTTTTACTGTTTACTCACCTGAACGTCTCAATTCATTTATTTTTTGTACTTCATCTTGCATCTGTTTTGCTCTTTCCTCTACTTTCATCCTCCTTTCTTTCACCTCTTGTAAATTCTGATGGTCTATGACAAAACAGCTTCCTTTGTTTCCTGCAACCATCTTATCAATCTTTTCAAACAGCCCAGTCACTTGATTGCCATCATCTGTGTTCTTGTTGTTGAAGACATGATATCTGTTTCCACATTTGTCTATTATCCACTGAAGAGCTTCTCCTTCACTCTCAATGAACAGCTCAATGCTTGTATCTCTCAACCAGTCGCCAAAGGTAAAGAGAACAATCATGTGATTCCAGACATTTACACCAAGATAGGCAACATGTTGCTCTACTGCCCTTCTGTACACTTCAGTGAAAGAAACATCCACTCGTATGACCAGCAGAAAAACATGAGGTCCTGGAGGACAGTGAGATGGACTCAACACAACCTCATCTTTATAGAGTTTGGGGGTGTATTTTGAACAGTAATGTCTTTTTCGGCCTGGAGTGTCAACCACAGTGATGTGTCTTCCAGCAACATCTCCTTCTTGAATCACAGATGTAAGTGATCTTTTGCAATCAAATGCTGATTTGCCCAGGATGATGTTCCCTGCCGATCTCTTCCCAGCACCATGGTAACCCAGCAGCACCATCCTCAGTTCTGAGAGGAGAATTTCATCTCCTGTTGGTCACACATGAACATGAATGTTTTATAATGGTATAATCCCTCTTTCTGTTTGTGCAGTAGCTTTGTGTATATTTATATCCAATAATATAAAGCCATCTCTGTCTGTGTGTGTATACTCAGACATATTTAAGTACATGGTAAAAGAAAATTGGTTCTTTACTACAAATAACACTGAAATGTATTCTAAGACTGATTTAGTTTATACATGTGCATTCTGGAATATACAAAAAAAGACTTTATTAGCTGTTATATTTAAAAGGGACTTCCATTCTTATAGGCGCTGTTATGAGTGTTACAATTTCTCTCATTCATTGTAATATAGTGGTCATGCCCCTTATACTTTCTCTGGTTAAACAATAACAATAGAGTACCAAAAAAAAAAAAAAAAAAAAAAAAAAAAAATTACCAGTTGTGCTTGTCTCGTCTTTCAGTTGCTGATTCTTCATTATTCTTTCCTCTGCTCTCTTTTCCTGTTCTCTCCTCTTCTCTTCCTCATGCTGTAAAGTCTTTGTGTCTATTTCATAATAACCGCCTCCGTTTTCTTCCACCATCTCTTGTATTTTCTTAAGCAGTTCTGTGACCTGAGATCCATCACCCAAGTTTTTAGTATTGAGCTCATGATATCTGTTTCCACATTTCTCAATGAGCCACTGAAGGGTATCATTTTCTTTCTCAATAAACTGTTGTGTTGTTATACCTCCAGGTTGATCTGTACAGGTAAACAACACTATTGTGTGCCTCCATACTTCCTCACCAAAGCATCTAATATTATCACACAGAATGTCTTTTTCATTTTGTTTAAACGGTGTGTCCACATTCAAGACCAGAAGCAGGACATGAGGTCCTGGAGGACATTTAGTCACACTCAGGACAATTTCCTGTTTGTACAGTTTAGGATTTTCTTCAAAGGGTAAATTTCCCCACCAGCCTGGAGTATCAACCACAGTGATCTTCGTGCCAGCTATTTCACTGTGTATCTTCATACAGTGCAAAGTCCTTTTTAAGTCAAACTCCTTTTTGCCCAGGATAGTATTTCCTGCCGAACTTTTCTCAGCATTTTTTGGACCCAAAAGGACAATCCTCAGCTCTGTTAGAGAGAATCAGGAACAGAGGAATGAAGTAATACTTGCTAAGAAACAGTCTACAGGCAAACACCAAGCTGAACACTCTCTCATATTCATCTGATTTTTTTTTTAAATGTTAATAGAGTATTTCTAGAAAACGTCTCAGGTTACGTATGTTACCATAGTTCCCTGAGAACAGGGAACAAGACTCTGCATTTGATCACACTATGGGGAACGTCACACGTGAGCTGATGTCTGAAAGCCAAGTATCAAAAAACTCCAATCCTATTGGCCGGCGACAGCCTATGATGCCAAATGGAGCGACCTAGAAGTATATAAGGAGTGCCTAGAGAAACAGTCAGTATCTTATCGTCTTGAGGGACTGTTCAGGAGGCAGCCCCAAAGCATGGCATGGCAAAGCAGAGTCTCGTTCCCTGTTCTCAGGGAACTATGGTTACATACGTAACCTGAGACGTTCCCTTTCGAAGGGAACTTCAACTCTGCATTTGATCACACTACGGGGAATGATATACCCACGCCGCCATGCTTAAGGAGAGTGCATGCCAAAAATGGCTAAGACAAACGTCAAGCAGTTTCGAAGGAAACTTCAGAAGCAACTCACCCTCGGGTCACACAAGGCTGTCAGTGACAGCATTCCCTATGGCCAACAGCCCAAGCTGAGCCTCAAAGAGGCCTTCTGTAGAAAGCCTACCAAGGCCGCTCAAAGGCTTCTGGGACCAAATCTTCAGAGGAAAGAAGGTTCCTTTAAGGGAATGTGGCCAGGGAACCGAAAAGAACCCCGGCCAGCCACTATAAGGGGAACGTATATCACCTTAATTCCACCAGGGAGGCTGACCTGGTCTGATGAAGGACAAACTTAGTCTTAGCCAACCCTGTCTGAATACAGAATCTCAACAACACATTCTTCAGAGAAGAGAGCAAGTAAGAGGGACTGCAGAAGGGGCAGTAAGCAACTCAAACCCACGTGTAGAGACGGCATCCTGGAGAGCAGAACTCAGCTGAATGCTATAAACCCTCTTATTGAGGGGAGTAAACTCTGCTCAATCCTAGGATTTACTCAGTGCTTAATTATTTGCACTGGGGAGGCTGTGTGCTGAGAAACCCTGCTACAGGGGAGCACAAACCAGCCTGGGGCTGACCCTAAACGGGAGGCCTCATGGGAGCCTTCAACCAATGATCAGTTTAGGCTAATAGAGCTAAGCACTATTACAAAAACAACCCTAGCAGGGGAGTACAAAGCTCAACCTAACAGATAGACCATACTGTAGGCACATAATCATGGAGGCCAGAAAGGGGCCTACAACATGACAAAAGTTCTGCATAGAGAACTACATATCACACTAGTATACTTAGTCATATAGTGGGAAGTCCAAAAGCAGCCTGACAAGGCCGCACACTTGAACATCTAACTTGTTGGAAGCAAGAACAAACCACATGACTTCAGTAACAGCAGATAAGACTGTGAGTGCCCACATAACAGTCCATCCAACACAATCCAGCGAGCAGTGCACTCGGTAAAGAACCTTTTACTCTTTAAAGCAAGAGGAGTACAACATACGCCTCTTGCTTTAAAGCCCCAAAACGGGCCTATAACCTCAGTCAGACATGTGGCGTCAGCCCGTGGCAGTGTTTCAAGCTCAAGGAGGGACAAATAACCGAAATACAAGGAGGTTAATAAGTCACCTGGGGCCCTGGCCAACCAACAACATATTCAGAAAAGCATCTCTAACTGACCTAGGGCCTACTCTTAGTTAGAGATGTGGCCAGTGGCAGTGTACGGTAACCACACAGAGCTGTGCCAACATGTAATATGAAAGGAGGCCTAGTGGGGCCTTCAACTTCAACAACACGTGGCGTCAGCTAGTGGACATTCTGACCCAACCAGCCAGCAAGCCATGTACTCAGTAAAAACACCCTTTACTCTTAAAACAAGAGGAGTACACACTCCGCCACAGTACTCTATGAGAGGCCTGACCTAGGGCCTACTCTTAGAGGATTAGTTCACTTTTAAATAAACTTTTGCTGATAATTTACTCACCCCCATGTCATCCAAGATGTCCATGTCTTTCTTTCTTCAGTCGAAAAGAAATGAAGGTTTTTGATGAAAACATTCCAGGACTTTTCTCCATATAATGGACTTCAATGGGCACCAAACGGTTCAAGGTCCAAATGACAGTTTCAGTGCAGCTTCAAAGGGCTTTAAATGATACCAGACGATGAATAAGGGTCTTATCTAGCGAAACGATCGGTCATTTAAAAAAAAAATAAAAAAATTTGAGTTTTATAAGCACAAATGCTCGCCTTGCTCTGTTCTGCGATGCGTGTTCGTGACGTCACGTGTACGCAATTATGTTGAAAAGGTCACACTTGACGTAGGCGGAAGTACCGAGTCAGTGTTTACGAGTTGAACGTGTAAATACTAAGTCAAACGCCATTTACAAAAAAAAAGGTAAAACAATGTTGGACGATTTTGAACTTCGAGGAGAAGATGAGTTTTTCGCCCTGCCCTACCTTTTTGAACCGGAATACACAGAGGAAGAAATTAGGCAGATGGAAGAGACTGCTACGGCGACACACACCTCTCAAGCATCGGGCAAACAAAGATCTAACGAGACGTGGTGGTGCACATGTGGCAAATGCCAACCACTGCCAACAGAGGAAGAATCTCAATGCTGCCACGACTGGACCATTTCAATCCCGCCATTAGAATCAGTCGGTGAGTCCCTGTTTCCATCTCGCTGCATTACCGGACAAAATGGATTTCCACCGTTACACACAGCGTCGCACACCGGACGTGAAGCTCAGCACCGCGCCACGTCTTTAAAATTCAAACGCATTGTTTTCTATGACTGTACACACACTGGCGGCGACATTTGACGCCTACAAGGGAGGCCTACAAGGCCTACAACCTCAAACAGACATAAGCATAAACCTGTGGCAGTGCTAAACTACTCAATCATATAATCATATACCATATATAATCATATGTAATCATATACCAGCAACGCTTGTAAACAAGCTGCAAACTAGAAGGAGGCTAAATCCAATAGAGCCTACAACTCCTACAGTTATATGCAATATAGCTGTTGTGGCAATGATCAATTAGCGGGAGCTAACAGAGACCAAACTGAAAGTAAGACTCTCTACACTCAACCTGAGTGTGCAATCCAACAGGTGATGCACTCAGTAAAAACACACAAACCCTAACCGGGGAGTACAATAGTCACCACACTCTTAAATAGAGGCTAACACAAGCCTACTATTATGAGAACAGGTGCTAACCTGTGGCAGCACTAGAGTAAAGCTCATATACATGTAGGGCAACAGTTAGAACTCGAAGTAAAAAAGAATACTTTGTAAATACATGCCATCTTAAAGAGGATAAATGCTCTCACCAAACAGAATTATAGATCTGTACTGAACCCTAGAGGACGGAAGCTAAAAAGCTAGCACCGTAACTCAAACTTGAATGTAAATTCAAGGGGCTCAGGGGAAAGACAAATTCATAGCATGAATAAAGTTCTAGATAGTGGGGCCTAGCATACACTGCATACACTTATCTACGCAAAGATAAGGGCCTACCACCTGAGAAAACAGCACCAGGGAGGCTAATAACGGCCTGCTACCTTAGCTGTTAACCTCAGCCATTGCACCTACATAAACAAGGGGGAATGGGCATATGGCCTAACAACTCCCTCAGGAGGAGGCCAGAACTAGGAACTATACAACCTAACAAGGGATAGTAATACAAAGGGTGGTTTATAACAATAAACACCTAAACCTAGTCCTAGCCTGGGCCGCTAAGCTGTGGGCCTATGGGGCCACATGCATAGCAACGCCTGGGCTTCACCTCTGAATCTCCATAGATAAGAGGAAATAAAGTGAAGTTCAACAAGCAAACAATGTCAGGCAGCCGATTAAGGCCGACCTAAACATAGATACTAACTGAAGTGACGAGTGCTAACTCAAACTACTCTAGCAAACAGCAGATGAGAAGCTACTCTAAACAACAGGTGGCTAAGAGGCGGCCATTTTGTGGCCTGCACAATATATCGTTCTAGCCAACCTATCAAACTTCAGTTTGCCCAAAAACCCCTCTTATCTTTTCAGATTACATACTCTGGAAAAATTATACAGGAACACAAGGTCAACATATTTAGACATATAAATAGATCCAGCTCACTTTCCTGCGGCTCGAAGACCAAAGACTCCTCTTTCCCTTTTCTTTAACAAGGAAGGATGGAATCTAGGGTTCTTTAAAGCCTAAAAGAGCCTCTTCCACTATCAAGCCAGAAGGCGGGCCTTTAGAAAAATATTATCAAAGGCCCAGCCTTCAGCCTGACTGTAAAAGAAACGCCTGAGTATGTTAATGAAACCAAAAACCCAGGAGGCGGAGGAAGAAGGGGCGAAGGCAAATGGAAAATCGCAACGAGAGGGAATTGATTACCGATCACCTCCCTTAAAACCTGCCTCCTCCTCGAGTCCAGCCGTCTCTGTGCCTTGCTCCAAAAAGGAGGAGGCACCCGGTGGCCATACTGGACCTCTGGCCCTGTCTCTGAGCCTCAGCTCGAGACGGACTGGCCTCCTGGCTATCTACATGCTCAGAAAAAACTATACAGGAAAAACAAGGTCGTCATATTTTAAAACATAGAGCGCTGCCGGATGCGATGGCGTCGAACACGGATGTCATCGTCATCCAACAACTAAACCTTGTCAGCCCCGGGGGAGCTGAGAGAGAATACAACTCTCTCAAACTTCCCAACGAGCTCACCTGCAAGCCCCATGATTGCAGCCGCCATTTTGCCTCAGCACAAACGGGGCCAGAATCACCAGGCGCAGATGTGGACACCTCTTCCCTCGAGAAGAGTGCCAAACGAGAACAGAGCATCCCGATAGGGAGACGCTCACAGTAAATAACAGAAAACATACAGACAGTGCCCTCAAGCACTGTCCATGCGCGCTCCTCTCCAGACAGAAAACGCCCAGAAATGTGTATATCAAGTGTCAAAACCTGGAAACGGATGAACACACTCTCTTGAAACGTTTGTAAGGCATAATATAGATTCTCTTACCGGATTCGATACAATCGCGATCAGACAGAACAGTCCCAAAAGATGAAAAGATACTGACTGTTTCTCTAGGTGCTCCTTATATACTTCCAAGTCACGCCATATGACGTCATAGGCTGTCGGATTGGCCAATAGGATTGGAGTTTTTTGATACTTGGCTTTCAGACATCAGCTCACGTGTGACATTCCCCATAGCGTGATCAAACGCAGAGTTGAAGTTCCCTTTGAAAGGGAAATAGAATAGCGGATGTAGAAGTCTGGAGACATCACTTAAAGGGACAGTTCACCCAAAAATTCTGTCATCATTTACTCACCCTTGTTCCAGTCAATAGATCAACTGTTTGGTTACCCATATTTTTCAAAATATCTTCTTTTTGAAATAAGAAACTTATACAGGTTTGGAACAACTTGAGGGTGGGCAAATGATGACAGAATTTTCATTTTTGGGTGAACTACCCCTTTAAGCACTATGGGATTAATTTCCTGTCTAAAGTATTGTGGTCACATATCAAAACATAATAAGCGTGAATAAAAACTTTAAAATCACAGGTAAAAATACAGTATCTCACAGAAGTGAGTACACCCCTCACATTTTATTTTATCTTTTCATGTGAAAACAGAGAAGAAATGACACTTTGCTAAAATAGAAAGTAGTGAGTGTACAGCTTGTATAACAGTGTAAATATGCTGTCCCCTCAAAATAACTCAACACACAGCCATTAATGTCTAAAGCGCTGGCCACAAAAGTGAATACACCCTTAAGTGAAAATGTCCAAACTGGGCCCAATTAGCCAATTTCTCTCCCCGGTGTCATGTGACTCGTTAGTGTTACAAGGTCTCAGGTGTGAATGGGGAGCAGGTGTGTTAAATTTGGTGTTATCACTCTCACTCTCTCATACTTGTCATTGGAAGTTCAACATGGCACCTCATGGGAGAGAACTCTCTGAGGATCTGAAAAAAGAATTGTTGCTCTACATAAAGATGGCGTAGGCTATAAGAAGATTGCCAAGACCCTGAAACTGAGCTGCAGCACGGTGGCCATACAGCGGTTTAACAGGACCATACAGCGGTTTAACAGGACAGGTTCCACTCAGAACAGGCCTCGCCATGGTCAACCAAAGAAGTTGAGTGCATGTGCTCAGCATCATATCCACAGGTTGTGTTTTGGAAATAGACTTATGAGTGCTGCCAGCATTGCTGCAGAGGTTGAAGGGGTGGGGGGGTGGAGCCTGTCAGTGCTCAGACCATACGCCGCACACTGTATCAAATTGGTCTGCATGGCTGTCATCCCAGAAGGAAGCCTCCTCAAAAGATGATGCACCAGAAAGCCCACAAACAGTTTGCTGAAGACAAGCAGACTAAGGACATGGATAACTAGAACCATGAGTAATATAACCAAGGAAAATGTTGACATTTTGTGTGTGATTCTGAAAAATTTCCATTCATGTTTCAGTTTTGTGCCATATAAGTTTAAATGTGTTTAAAGTTTTGATTCATGCTTGTTATTTTTTTTAAGATGTTTTTTAATTTTTTTAATTCACACTTATTTTTCATCCGTGAACATGTTTGCTATTATGATAATTTGGCATTCGTTTTTCAATTTTCATTTTCGGAAAACTGGGACGCAGGGCAGTATTGCAACATGATAACGACCCCAAACACACCTCCAAGATGACCACTGCCTTGCTAAAGAAGCTGAGGGTACAGGTGATGGACTGGCCAAGCATGTCTCCAGACCTAAACCCTATTGAGCATCTGTGGGGCATCCTCAAATGGAAGGTGGAGGAGCGCAAGGTCTCTAACATCCACCATGACGACAGCTCTGTGATGTCGTCATGGAGGAGTGGAAGAGGACTCCAGTGGCAACCTGTGAAACTCTGGTGAACTTCATGCTCAAGAGGGTTAAGGCAGTGCTGGAAAATAATGGTGGCCACACAAAATATTGACACTTTGGGCCCAGATTGGACATTTTCACTTAGGGGTGTACCCACTTTTGTGGCCAGCGGTTTAGACTTTAATGGCTGTGTGTTGAGTTATTTTGAGGGGACAGCAAATTTACATTGTTATACAAGCTGTACACTCACTACTTTACATTGTAGCAAAGTGTCATTTCTTCAGTGTTGTCAGATGAAAAGATATAATAAAATATTTACAAAAATTCTGTGAGATACTTTATATTGAATAAAACTGAAAAACGAATGCAAAAGTATCACAATAGCAAACATGTTCATGGATAAAAAAAATAAGCATGAATCAAAACTTTACATTGCGTTCCAAATTATTATGCAAGTGACATATCAGTAAGATTTCAGTAGAATAAACATTTAGATTTTAGTTTTTCTAAGAAAATGTTTGTTTGTTTATTTATCCATGTCTTTTTAGATAACTGGTATCAATCTCAGACAAAATAATTTGCCAGGTCTATGGAAACCCTACTTAGAGGTTGTTCCACATTAATTAAGCAAGTCACAGTTCTCATGCAATATGGGGAGGAAGAAAGATCTTTCTGAAGATGAAAAGCATGAAATGGTGCAATGTTGTGCAAAAGGCATGAAAACAACTAATATTTTGTGAAAACTGAATGGAGATTATCAAATTATCATAAGATTTGTGAGTGATTTAGAGCACAGCAGAACTTGGTCAGATAAAGGCTTATTAATGAAAGTTCCTGTCAAAAAAATTAATTGTATTAAAAGGGCAGTTATAAAAAAGCCAGTGTTGAGCAGCAAACTGGTATTTGAAGCTCCTGGTGTCTCTGGAGACTTGAGAACACCTTCCATGCAGGCTGGCAGTTGTGCGTAAAGATGCATTTGAGACACCACTAACCAAACCTCACAAAGAGAAACATTTACAGTGGATTTAGAAATACATGAAGAATAATTTTTTTTAAATAGTTTTATTCACTGACTAATGCTGTACTACATTAGATGGTCTAAATGGATGGATTTCTGGATGGTTGGTGAATGGCCACCACGTTCCAACAAGACTGCGATGTCAGCAAGGAGCTGGCGGGTGATGATTTGGGCTGGAATATTGGGAAGTGAGATGGAAGGTCCCTTTAGGGTCTTTGAGGGTATTAAAATGACTTTTGCAAGATATGTGAAGTTCATAACTGGCCATTTTCAGCTATGATTTAAAAAGGAGGATACTGCCTTCTGAAATACAATGCACTATGCACTATCCCATGCTGCAAAAAAACCCCACAGCAATAAAACTGTTTGAAAATGTATTTCTACACCCACTGTAATTTTTTTTCTTTGTGAGGTTTGGTTAGTGATGGCTGAAATGCATCTTTACGCACAACTGCCAGCCTGCATAGAGAGCATCTTGAGACTCCAGAGACACCAGCAGCTTCAAATACCTGCTGCTCAACACTGGCTTTTTAATAGCTGCCCTTTTAATACAATTAATTTTTTTGACAGGAACTTTCATTAATAAGCCTTTATCTGACCGAGTTCTGCTGTGCTCTAAATCACTCAGAAATCTTATGATAATTTGATAATCTCCATTCAGTTTCACAAAATATTAGTTGTTTTCATGCCTTTTGCACAACATTGCACCATTTCATGCTTTTCATCTTCAGAAAGATCTTTCTTCCTTTCCATATTGCATGAGAACTGTGACTTGCTTAATAATGTGGAACAACCTCTAAGTAGGGTTTCCATAGACCTAAGTAGACCTGGCAAATTATTTTGTCTGAGATTGATACCAGTTATCTAAAAAGACATGGATAAATAAACAAACATACATTTTCTTAGAAAAACTAAAACCTGAATGTTTATTCTACTGAAATCTTACTGATATGTCACTTGCATAATAATTTGGAACGCGGTGTAAACACATTTAAACTTATATTGCACAAAACTGAAACATGAATGGAGAATTTTGAATTTCTGAATCACACACAAAATGTCAACATTTTCCTTGGTTATATTACTCTGTTTTTTGTATTCTTGGACATTTTATGCTCATATTTTCATCTTTTGTATGCTTATGCTGTTTTTCCAATTGCTCGTTTCCACATTCTGTGCTTGCTTTTCCAAACGTTGCAGTTTCATGTAAATCAGGGCGGGCTTAAGCGTCATCATTGGTCCACTAGTTATAGATTGACAGCTCCTCCTCTAGCCAATCAATCGAAGAGGATAGTTGACATGAGTCCAATGCGACTCATGGCTGCTGATGCTACAGATGTCAAACTATCAGATGGCAAATCCCGAACTGGTGTAAAATCCTTCCATTGCAGGACACTGTTAAGTTAAATTAAGTTTAGAAGAAAGTACCATTGGACCTGTTCAATTGCTTAGGATGTGGACCTGTCACAGTTATATAAGCCTACCTGATGATCCTTTACCATTAAATGAGCCATCCTCGCATCATGAAACCATTAAAACACCACGGCACTAATGATTTTAAATATTAAACATGCATTTTAGTAATACAGGTGCTGGTCATATAATTAGAATATCGTGAAAAAGTTCATTTTTTTATTGTAAATTATTTTTAAAAATGAAACTTTCATATATTCTAGATTCCCTACATGTAAAGTAAAACAATTCAAAAGTTTTTTTTTATTTTTATTTTGATGATTAGAGCATACAGCTCATGAAAGTCCAAAATCCAGTATCTCAAAATATTAGAATATTTCCTAAGATCAATCAAAAAATGGATTTTCAAAACAGAAAAGTTCAAGTTTTTTAAAGTATGTTCATTTGTACACTCAATACTTGGTCGGCAGCACATATTACAGCAAATGACTTGCTCCTAGCACAAATTACAGCATCAGTGAAGTGTGGCATGGAAGTGATCAGCCTGTGGCACTGCTGTGGCACTGCTGAGGCACTATTGAGCCTTCAGATCATCTGTATATTGTTGGATCGACTGTTTCTCATCTTTCTCTTGAAAATATCCCATAGATTCAGGGGTCAGGCATGTTGGCTGGCCAATAAAACACAGTAATATCATGGTCAGCAAACCACTTGGAAGTGGTTTTTGCACTGTGGGCAGGTGCTAAAGTCCTGCTGGAAAAGGAAATCAGCATCTTCATAAAGCTTGTCAGCAGATGGAAGCATAAAATGCTCCAAAATCTCCTGGAAGATGGCTGCATTGACTTTGCACTTGATAAAACACAATGGACCAACACCAGCAGATGTCACGGCCCCCCAAATCATTACTAACTTCAGAAACTTCCCACTAGACTTCAAACAGCTTGGATTCTGTGCCTCTCCAGTCTTCCTTCAGACTCTGGGACCATGATTTCAACATAAAATGCAAAATTTACTTTTATCTGAAAAGAGGACTTTCGACCACTGTTCACTGTCCAGTTCTTTTTCTCCTTAGCCCAGGTAAGATGCTTCTGACGTTGTTTCTGTTTCAGAAGTGGCTTGGTAGTCCTTTTCCTGAAGATGTCTGAGTGTGGTGACTCTTGATGCGCTGCCTCCGGCTTCATTTGACTCATTGTGAAGCTCTCCCAAGTGTCTGAATCGGCTTTACTTGACAGTATTCTCAAGCTTGTGGTCATCCCTGTTGCTTGTGCACCTTTGCCTACCCAATTTCTTCCTTCTAGTCAACTTTGCATTTAATATGCTTTGATACATCACTCTGTAAACAGCCACCCCATTCAGTAATGACCTTCTGTGACTTACTCTCTTTGTGGAGGGTGTCAATGATTGTCTCCTGGACCATTGCCAAGTCAGCAGTCTTCCCCATTAGTGTGGTTTCAAAGAACAAGAGATACCTTGAATTTATACTGTAGGGATGGTCATTTAATGAAACTCAAATGTAAATATTCTAATATTTTGAGATACTGGATTTTGGACTTTCATTAGCTGTACACTCTAATCAATAAATAAAAAAATAAAAAAAATAAAAAACTTTTGAAATGTTTTACTTTACATGTAGCTTTCTGTGAAAAATGTACTTCATTAATGTCTAATTATGTACATTAAATAAAAATTGTCTAAAATCATCATGGCTTCTCTGAATTTAATAAAATATGCTAAGGTACCTCATCCTCCGCAACACCACTCTCACTTACCGCAACAATTTAAGGCCAGTTGCAGTAGAGAGAACTTCTGTTTTGGTAATGAGAATTTGATCATACAGGCTATTTTTAAATATATACAAAGTTCTGGCATGAAACTCTAGATGGCGCAGACTAATAGGTCCTTTAACACAACCTGCTAATTATCACATCATTATCTATAGGTCACAGATGATTGGTTCCTGCTGTATTAGTAGCCAATGAGCTTGCGTGCTTAATCTTTAAATACATGAGTTAGCATTGCTTAGTAGCGCAGCGTGCTTCAGAAACCATCCACCTTCCCCAGCTCCACCTGTTGTGTATGTGTATGTATTGGCAGTAGCAAGTCCTGTACTTGCTCTGCAGCAGCAGCAGCAGCAATAAAGCAGCAGCAGCGTAGCAGATCTATTCCGCCAAGACCAAATATATCTACATTGTCATATCCATTACCATGCCAAACACTCCGAGAGTTGTCATGACAGAAATATTATGAGGTATTAAGTTAAATATTATTTACTAACTGTTGGAAAACTTTTGCAAAGGCTAGGGTGACAAATTTCAGAGAAAAGGTTTACAAAAAAAATCCTACAGCAAGTCAAAACACATCTTACAGACTTCCAGTGTTTTTATATCAGATTAGTGATATTATGTCCTAAGATGACACCTAACCCTCACAGAAAGCTGTGCAAATCATTAGATTTAAATATAAACATGATTTGGCCAATTTATGAGCATTTTAAAGTAGTGAGCAGGTGTGGACTTTAACCAATAAGTGAGGTAAGCGGCTGCTTAGAGCCCCGGGGAATCAGGGGGGCCTTATGATGGCAAAACATTTTTGGCAAATGCTCCAGTGGGTATTTGTGTTTGAGCTTTGGAAAGTATGGCCCTTTCAAGGCCTTTTCACACAGGACGCGACAACGGCACCACTGCGCTATGAAACCCATTTATTTCACTGGCTTGTGCCACGGTTAAAGTTCCGCTGCGCTCTGTGACGATTACCCGCGTGGCCAATAGAAACAGGGCATCAAATAACTAGAAATATAGATCTCCTGCTAACAGTATAAAAAAACTCCACCTACTTTGCTCTGGCCAGCAAAATAGTTTTGCATCTAAAGGCTGGAATACACTACACGACTTTTGCCCCGATTTTCCCCCCGATTTACAGTCTGAACAAGTTGATGCTAGTTGACAAAAGTCAGAGCCAGTCTGCAGATTTGAGCCGACAGATTCCATGGAAAATCGCGTAGTATATGATGGTCACAGACTCCGATTTTTTAGCTTCAGATTTTTATTCCATCCAGTCGGAGGATATCAAACCTGTTTGATATTTTGAGCCGATTTTAGAACACATATCAGTGTACTATATGTGTTGTTGCTAATAAATACAGTAACATTACACGGTACAGTCATACGCTGCCCAAGCAATTCATATCAAGGGTGCAAAGTCACAAAGATTGAGAAAAAAAAATGAGACTATTGTACAAGATCGGGTAATAAGGAAAAACTTACCGTCATTCAGCTCACGAATCACAAGCTTGGCGCTTGATGAGTAATCATGTTGAGACACTAAAATATAACGCTTACAGCCGCTAGATGGAGCCGCGAGCTCGCGCACAACATGCATGAAATAAATGAGAAAACGCAGATTCTGACATTTGTTTAGTAATTGTTTGCAGCAGTTTCGTCACGCAGTCGGGTCAATACAGCTCACGTCGCTCTCAGGTTGAAACATACGGAAATTCTTTCTCATATACAGAAAAAAATCTGACTGACTGTGTCTACCCACCCCTGTCTATCTACAAATGCATTTGGCCCGCATCTTTTACTACTGCGGGTCATCTCATCTCCTTCATTTGTTTCGCCTGTCGATCATGCGTCTCCTAGCAACCAGGCGCGCGTTTCTGTTTGTGTTCGGAGCAATTTTAAAGCAAAGACTATAGAATAACACAAGATGTGTCACTCATATTGTTTTGAATGGGAGAAAGTGTAACGCGCAATATGGCGGAATAAGTCCCGCCTTCTAAACAAGAGCCAATCGCCGACTGGTAAAGTCATCGCGTCACTTCAGCAGCCGTTAGAATCACCGGTTTCTATAGAAACAGTCAGAGGCACGCCTCCGAAGAGACGCGCATTTAGGTCTGCGCATGCGCATTAGCTTGATCCAGCCTGAAAAATACAGTTTTTTTTTGTCATGATTCGAGCATTTAGAAACTAAATTTATGAGCCGGTTGTTGTTAGATTTCATTGGTGATTTCAAATATGAAATTTAGTCGTAAGATTGAAGAACAGTTTTGGAGAATTTGATGTTTCCCCATTCAAAGAGATAGGAGCTGCATGACGCCCAGGATGCCCGAGAGGCGTTTCAAAGATGGCCGCCGAGTGAAATGACTTGTCTTAAAGGGACTTTGTTTAAGGTCTGGTAGTGTATGATCCTCAGTCATGTATGTATGATGCTCTGTAAATATTTACAAAGTCGGCAAGTGTATGATGCCTAGTGTTTTAAAAAATCTGTTTTAGACTTTAAAAGTCGTGTAGTGTATTCCAGCCTTAAAGTGCTGTGCTGAACTCAGCGGTGAGCGCAGCGCATTCCACGTCCTGTGTGAAAGGGCCTTTCACATATCATGTCTTTTGCATGCGCAAATTCGTTATTACAAATGTAGGTGTGCGGCGTCGCTTCTATTATGGGCGCACGTTTTTTCCACTCGCTCATATGCTGTGGCGAGATGAAAACATCTCAACTTTTCAGAATGCCATAAGCGCACCACAGGGCATGTTACAAGAACCAACTGATCAGCTTCGCCCTTTCCACAACATCAAAAGCTCAGCCGAACAGCTGATCATACCTGTACAGGGCCGGTTTTTATTTTTTCATCTCCATAACTGCAAGGGCTAGAAATCAATTAATCCTTTGCTGATACTTCCTCGTCATCATGGAGAGCGCAGTTCATGGTTTGCATAGCAACAACAGATGCCACGGGAGCACAAGTGCTTAAGGAGGAAAAAGACTTGGTTTTACACGCAATATGTGAACAAGCCCCTTACAATGCATTTTGCTGCATTGAGCTCAGTATAGCTACAGACATATCTGTTCCTTTCTTGAGCGCAATGGCCAATCAGAGGTGTTTAAGTTAGAATCCACTCACCACTTGAAAAGCAGGTTTTTTGTTCAGAGTTGAGTTCCGTGTGCTCACGATGTGAAATTTTAACTTAATTCACATTTATTTGTATAGCGCTTGTCACAATACCAATCGTTTCAAATCAGCTTTACAGAAAATGCATGCGTCTACATTACAATTTAATTATTCAGAATTGTAATAAATGCCTTGTTTTTCATGCTGGTGAGAGGATTGATGAGGACTGAATTACATGCTGCAAAGTGTTGGTAATGACATCCCCATATTAATGCGGAATGTTTGAGCTCTTTAAATTTGGTCAAATCTGATTGGTTATCAATGTTTGTTGTTCATCAGCTGGAAGAAAATTGTTTCTGTTATGGGTTTAGATGCCGCAGAGAGGATGCAGAATCGGACATCAGCAAATCAAGGCTTTATTAACAAGGACACAGAACAACTAAACACTAAGGCAAACTATAAAACAGACCAGGAGTGCAGGGAGTGAGTCCATTATAAAGGGAGTGCAGATGATGGAGATCAGGTGCGGGAAATCCGTGATGATGGGGAGTTGATTAGGAAGTGCGTGCAGGTGTGGAACATGGAGGATGCTGGGAAATGGAGTCATGATGGAACAACCGGGGAGGGGGGGGTTGGGCGCCCTGGAGACCTACATGTGGGTGAGGGAGGTGCAGGCAGGTACAGAGGTCTCCAGGGCGGATCTAGGACCTCGGGCGGCCATGGCGGGTCAGGAGTGTCGGGGCTGACACGTGGAGAATTGGAGAGACCGGTTCACTCCAAAAAATCAATGAGCCAGTGGTCCCTGTCGTTCTGTGGCTCTGGTGAGGCAGCAGCCATCCTCCCTGGTGGCCTGGGCTTTGCAGCGGCCATCTTCATGGGAGGTTTGGGCTTTGGGACAGGCAGGACAAAATGGGGAGACCCACTGGGGGGATACGTGGAGGAAACAGGCGGCTGGTGAACTGACCAGGCTGCATGTGTCTCTGATGGGACTGGACGAGGAAGATATGATTTTTCTTGAACCTCTTCAATTTCGAAATCAGAACCATTTAGAAAGAGAATCAGATTAATAGACTCGACTAGGGAAAAGAAACAGGCAGGTTCAATATAACGGATCGTATCCTCATCCAGGCCCTTCAGAAAGCATGCATTATGCGGTGCATCTGGCCAGTTCACCATGCAAGAAAGCTCAACAAATTCCTCCACGTACCTCTCCAGCGGGCGACCGTCCTGCTTGAGGGTCCACAGACGGTCCTCCGTTGAGACTTTGGGTCTGTGGATCCTTGGGGGAATCGGGACCAGAAAAATCCCCATGTAGCTTCTGATGTCCTCACGGTTGTGGTCTGTTCTTCTGTTACGGGTTTAGATGCAGCAGAGAGGATGCGGAATCGGACATCAGCAAATCAAGGCTTTATTAACAAGAACACAGAACAATTAAATACTAAGGCAAACAATAGAACAGACCAGGAGTGCAGGGAGGGAGTCCATTATAAAGGGAGTGCAGATGATGGAGATCAGGTGCGGGAAATCCGTGATGATGGGGAGTTGATTAGGAAGTGTGCAGGTGCAGGTGTGGAACATGGAGGATGCTGGGAAATGGAGTCAGGGACAGAAGGGAACTGTGACAGTTTCGAAAGTGATCCCAGCAATATTGTTTTTCTTTGCCATTATCGTTATAGTGTGGACTCTACCATTCTCTTAAAATTTTTTATAGTATTTTTTAAAACTAATCTAGTAAATGGGTGGTGTATGTGGTATTGTTAAAGCACATTTTTAGCCTATGTAAGCCTATATTTTTGAAGCACTGCAAAATCAAACTGATTAAACTTAAATCCATGATTGTGCCAATATTACCTAATTTCTTTTCTACATTAAAGTTTATTTTTAAACTATTTAAACTATATTTATACCTCATTCTTAGCATAATTATTATCATTACCGAAATCAGCAACCTCATTTCCGTAAGCTATATCATTACCACAACAAGTGTTTCTTTAATATTTATTTAATAGATGGAAAATAATAGTTTGCTTTTAAATGCATGTGCAGAATATATACAATATGTTCTTTCAGGTTTGCCACATCATTTTGAAAATATGTCAGGTTTTATTGAGATATATTATATATATATATATATATATATATATATAATAAAAAGGTTGTAAATTGTGGAAGATGTTGCGGTAATGAGAGAAATCAATCAAAATAAAAAAATAAAAAAATATATTATTTCAGAATTTCAAGTAACTCTCCATGACTGTTAATAATCCATGTTTATAAATGTGAAAATGTATTTGCTTTTCTAACAGTGTTGATGTTTTCAAACTGTTGCGGTAATGAGAAATTTTTAGGACTTGTTTTGGAAATTGTGTTCAAAAAGGTCTTAAATTGTAAGTAAATGTTTTTAAATTTATGTTTACAAATACTCCAGACTTTGTTTCTAATGTCTGAAAAAAGCAGTTAAATAAAGCAGCAAGTTTTTGTGAGAATCACCCAGGTAGCAGCAAGTTACTGTCTTTACGAGTGAGTCATTAAATCATTCATTTAAACTATTTGTTCAAACGGCTGATTCATTCAAGAAATAAGTGAATCATTTCACTCAACCAATTCATTCAAATCGGGGATTAATTTAGTAAGGAACACTCTTCTGCTGTGGCTTTGTTTGCTATTTCTTCGAAATAGAGCAAAGAGAAAATATTCACAGTATTGTGTTTAAAACCCACTCAAAATTAACTTCTTGTTATATTGATTTTATACACAGTTCAATATACATTTAGAATCGTGCTGGTATTCAGGGAAAACAATCTTGATCGTTTAATTAACTGTATCATTTTATAATCTCACAGTAACACAAAATGTGATAAATCTTATAAAACCAACACCTTTGTTATCAATGAAATACTGTATATGAAAGACAAAGCTACAATCTTTGATTTGTAAACAAAATACATGACAAAGTATAAAGACAATTTACAATTTCAGCAGTATACAATGTTCTAAACATAATTATGTCTGTCATATCTTACTCTTAGTTGAACTGTAGTGCATGAGGAAATATAGCAGTGAGCTCGGCTTTATATTGTTTTATATTTATATTCAAAAACGAGGAACTGCAGAGGCAACAAAGCATATTATTATAATGTATGAATACTTTGTAAAAAAAACAAAAAAACAAAAACAAAACAAAAAAAAGACAAGTTGACAAAGACACTCATAGACAAGTTGTTGAACCAATGACGGCGCGGCATAGCTGCGCGGCCTATGGCGAGAAAGCGCGCGAACTTTCCCGCCGAAAGGGGCATGGTAAAGGGCTATATAAGTAGGCGTTTCGCCATAGGATTCAGGTCAATCGACTGAAGCGACGACTCTGAGCCACAGCCTCGTGGCACGGCAAGTAACGCAGTACTCGTTCCGTATCTCAGGGAACCGAGGTTACGTTAGTAACCGAGTACGTTCCCTTTCGATACTTCACTCGTACTGCGTATGGGGAACGAATTCAACCGCGCCGTGCCACGGCAGGGAATGACATGGCTTGTTCTGGACACCGGAAGGGGACCAAGAAAACAAGTAAGAAGGCAAAGCCGCCGTATCCCCTGTTACACTACAACGGAATTAATTCCTGTAATAGCATGAGGCGGAACTCGTGAGAGGCCGCCCATCACACTGAAAGAACCCGAGCTTGCAAGGTCGGGACATCAAGATGATAAAACCTAACAAAAGTGGACGGCGAAGACCAGCCGGCCGCTTCACAGATGTCCTTAATGGAAACTCCATTGGACCAAGCCCATGAGGAAGCCATTCCTCTAGTGGAATGGGCTCTGACTCCTATGGGGCATTCAACGCCCAGAGAGGAGTAACATAGGTTAATGGCGTCGACTATCCAACGTGAGAGACGCTGTTTTGAGACCGGAGACCCTTTGGTGCGGCCGCCAAAACAAACAAAGAGCTGATCTGACTGCCTGAAAGGCTGTGATCGCTGCACATAGGTCCTCAATGCCCTGAAAGGGCAGAGTAACTCCAGCTCTCGATCATCCGTAGAAGGAGGAAGAGCAGAAAGCGAGATGACCTGTGCTCTCAACGGGGTTGAGAGCACTTTGGGAACGTAGCCATGCCTGGGTTTCAGAATGACCTTAGAATCATTAGGCCCTAATTCGAGGCATGCAGGGCTCACAGAGAGAGCCTGCAAGTCGCCAACACGCTTGACCGATGCTAAAGCAAGAAGCAGAGCGGTCTTCAGCGTTAGGGGCCCGAGGTCGGCTGAACGCAGCGGCTCAAAGGGGTTACCCTTTAGGGCCCTAAGGACCAGAGAAAGGTCCCAGGTGGGAACAGTGAGGGGACGAGGTGGATTTAATCGCCTAGAACCCCTCAAGAAACAGACCACAAGGCCGTTCCGACCCACTGATTGGCCAGCAACAGGAGCATGAAACGCTGCGATGGCTACTACATACACTTTAAGCGTAGAAGGGGTACGTCCCATATCTAAACGCTCTTGGAGGAAAGACAGCATGGAAGATACGTCACTCTCCACAGGGTCTATGTTGCGCGAAGAGCACCAATCAACAAAGACCGACCATTTCTGGGCGTAGAGGCGTCTCATGGATGGGGCTCTCGCTTGAGATATGGTATTCAGAACGTCCCCGGGGAGATCAGCCGGCTCCCATCAAGGGACCAGAGGTGTAGAGCCCAGAGTTCTGGCTGTGGGTGCCAAATCGTTCTGTTTGCCTGAGAAAGGAGGTTCCGTCTCAGGGGAATCGGCCAAGGGGCTCTCGTGGAGAGCTTGAACAGCTCCGAGGACCAAACTTGGCTCCTCCAGAGCGGGGCAACCAGAAGGACTCTGTGTTGATCCTCCCTGATGCGCCTGATGACCTGGGGGATCAGTGCGATCGGGGGAAAAGCATAAAGGAGTGTGCTGGGCCATGTGTGGGCCAGAGCATCCACGTCCTTCGAGAAAAATGTTGGGCAATGAGAGTTGTCTTCTGAGGCGAAGAGGTCTACCTCTGCCCTCCCGAAGAGCTCCCAAATCATGAGAACCGTCTGGGGGTGGAGCATCCACTCGTCTAAGGGGATGTTGCTCCGCGACAACATGTCTGCCCCCAGATTGGTCTTGCCAGGAATATGAGTCGCTCTGAGCGACTGAAGTCTCGGCAGAGCCCATTCCAGAAGGCGTTTTGCCAGAGCGCATAAGCGGCTGGACGAAAGACCGCCCTGGTGGTTTATGTACGACACCACTGTCATGCTGTCTGATTGGACTAAGACATGGCGTCCTGTCAAGTGGGCCTGAAAGGATAGAAGGGCTTTCATCACTGCTAGCATCTCGAGGCAGTTGATGTGTAGACGGCTCTCCTCGTGAGTCCACGAGCCGAAGGCCGGTCTGCCCTCGCACACAGCGCCCCAACCTGAGTTGGAGGCGTCCGTTGAGAGCACCGTCCGTCGTGAGACCGCCTGCAGGGGTACTCCAAGACTGAACCAAGCAGGGTTCAACCAAGGTTTCAGGGCCAGAAGACAGGCCTGATTGACCTTGAGATAAAAGCGGCCGTGCCGCCAGGCGCTTGGAGGAACCCGGAACTTCAACCAGTACTGAAGAGGCCGCATTCGAAGAAGGCCGAGCTGCAGCACCGGGGAGGCGGAAGCCATCAACCCTAATAACCTCTGGAAAAGCTTCAGAGGGAGATAGGCTTTGTTCTTGACTGAGGCTGCGAGCTGCTGAATCGCCAGAGCGCGTTCCGGCGAGACTACTGCCGTCATACGGACTGAGTCGAACACTGCTCCCAGAAACGAGATTTTTTGGCTGGGGCACAGCGAGCTCTTGGCTAAGTTGACCCTGAGACCCAGACATTGTAAATGGCTGAGGAGCACGGATCTGTGGTGTTCCAGCTCGGCTCGCGAACAGGCTAGAATCAGCCAGTCGTCGAGATAATTTAGAACCCGGATTCCCATTTGTCTCAGAGCCGCGTTCATGAACTTGGTGAAAGTGTGAGGAGCTAGAGACAGCCCGAAGGGCAGGACCGTATATTGGTACGCCACCCCCTCGAATGCGAATCTCAAGAATCGTCTGTGATGGGGGGCTATCTGGATGTGAAAATACGCATCCTTCAGGTCCAGCGAGCAGAACCAGTCCTCGGGGCAAATGTGCGCGAGGATTTGCTTCAGCGTCAGCATTTTGAACTTCCATCTCATGAGGGAGCGATTCAAAAGCCTGAGATCTAGGATGGGTCTGAGACCGCCATCCTTCTTGGGGACCAGAAAGTAGCGGCTGTAAAAGCCTGACTCGCTCTCTGCAGGGGAAACTATTTCCACAGCTCCCTTCCTTAGCATCGTCATAACTTCGGTTCGGAGGACGTGAGCGTCGTCCGGATTCACTGAAGTTTGCAGCACCCCGCCGAAGCGAGGGGGCCGTCGTGCAAATTGGAGCGAGTAGCCCTGCGTTATGATCCCCAGGATCCAGTCTGACACATCGGGGATGGCTTGCCAAGCCTTGGCCCGAGTGACAAGGGGTTGTATAACGTCGGATGACAGGCCGCCGGTGAGGGGGCCGTACACCGAGAGAGGAGGAAGAGGAAATTTGCTCTCTTTTTGATGAAGTGAAATAGTGTTCGCTGTGAAAACGGCGGTTTGTGTGGGCGCAACAGGTGTGGGCCCAGTTACAACTTGTGGCATGTTTCCCACGCCCGGAATTAAACGAGGCGGAGGGGAAACTGCACGCAGGAGCTTTTGGGGTGGTCCGGTCGCAACGAGACAATCCCCCATCCTCTTCCTTCCTGACAGATCAGGACGTCTTCGGAGTCACCGGGTCCAGCACAATCTTGGGCCGGGGTCCCTGGCGTCTCGGGAAGGATGGGCGCTTCGTAGGGCGCGAGCACTGGCGGTGCCCCTTAGAAGGCGCTGCCTGGGAGGCGGGCGGAGCTGGCTTGTTCTGCTGAGCCGGCGCAGTCCTGGGGCGGCTGGAAGCAGAAGCCGAGCTGGAGCGCTTGGGCAAGAAGTGTCTCATGGCCTGAGACGACTTCTCCGCCGCGGTGAAGCACTCGGTAAAGCCATCCACTGCTGGCCCAAAGAGACCGGAGCGTCCAGGAAGGCCGTCTTGTCCAGGTCCTTAATCTCCGTTAAGTTGAGCCATAGGTGGCGCTCCAAAACGACCAGGCTGGCCATTGAACGACCAATGGCTTGGGCCGTAGCCTTTGTGGCTCGCAGGGCTAGGTCGGTGGCGCTGCGCAGGTCCTTGAAGGCTGGTGCGTCTATTCCAGACTCGTCCAACGAGCGGAGGAGTTTGGCCTGGAAGACCTGGAATATGGCCATTGTATGGAGCGCGGAGGCAGCCTGGCCCGCCGAAATGTAAGCTCGTCCTGCCAGAGTAGATGTAGTCCGGCAGAGTTTGGAAGGAAGGGCCCTCTTAGTTTTCCATCCCACGGCCGCAGGAGGACATAGGTGAGCTGCCACTGCTTCATCCAGGGGCGGCAAATGCTCGTATCCCTTCTCTTCGGCGCCATCAACGGCGGTGAGGGCAGAGCGATGCGTCGTATGGAGGCGGGCGGAGTACGGAGCGCGTAGTCAGCTCTTCGTGGACCTCGGGGAAGAATGGAGCTGAGCGCTGACGAGGCGCTTGGCGGCGGCCTGGCAGGAACCATTCGTCCAGGCGGCTGCGTGATGGCTCCTCTGGAGGGGCCCACTCAAGGTCCAGTTCTTCCACAGCTCTAGACAGGATGCGGAAGAGTTCGGCATCCATGCCTTGGCCGTGTTCTATGGGCTCCAAAGTAGGTGGGGGAGCGGGATCTTCCGGCTCACCAGCCCACGGAGGCTGCTTCGGAGGCCACAAGAGACATGGAGTCATCTGCTTCTTCGTCCGATCCTCCAAACGAGACGAGGTCACTGGCATCGGCGGAGGGACGCTGCTCGGGTCTGGAGAACAGGACGGGAGAGTGTTCCCTTGGAGGAGAGGGCGAGGCATGCGGGGGCTGAGCCGGCGTGAGCTCGCTCAACTCCGGGCGCTGAATCGCTCTACCCCGCTGTCTCTTCCTAGCCGGCTCGCGGGAGGAAGGAGACGGGAGGGCGCGAGCGGTGAGATCGCCCTCCGTGAAGAAGGCGACCCGCGAGCGCAGGGAACCGAGACTCATGCTCTCGCAGTGCGGGCATGAGGCTCCAGCAAGCGCGCCGTCAGCGTGGGACTTGCCCAGGTAAGCGACGCACTCGCTGTGTCCGTCGTCGTCGTGCAGAGGGGCTCTGCACGTGCCACATGAGTGGCGCGGCATTTGCACAAACGCCGCCGCCATGATAACGGCGATTGGGGGGCTCTTTAAGAGCGGCGAGGGCCGCGGAAGCTCTAAGGAGCGGTGAAAACCGCTGTTGTGCTCTTTTAGAGCGGCAATAAGCCGCGAAGAAGCCCTTCAGAAGGCGCGCTGGATGGCGGCAGGAGACACGCTGTGAAACGGCCGGAGCGGGATGCGGGAGGCGGCGACTCGAAGACGGCGTGCAGTCAGCGAGGGCGCCGGCGCTGTCTCAGACCGGCGAGTCCAGCTGAGTCCGCTGCGGGAGCCTCTTCAGACGGCGGCGAGAGCTTCAAGGCGGCGAGCTTCTTCGGCTTCAGGCGGAGATCAGCGAGGAGAAGTAGAAGTCGTCGCTGAAGGAGAAAGAACTGAATCCTATGGCAAAACGCCTGCTTATATAGCCCTTTACCACGCCCCTTTCGGCGGGAAAGTTCGCGCGGTTTCTCGCCATAGGCCACGCAGCTATGCCGCGCCGTCACTGGTTCAACAACTTGTCTATGAGTGAACCAATGACGGTGCAGTTACACTGCGTTATTGAAAAAGGCTTCAGTGACAGGGAAAAAGGGAGACTTTTTTCCCATACGCAGTACGAGTGAAGTATCGAAAGGGAACAGGACTATTGGCAGGTATAGGCGAGCCAGGTACACATAACAGTGATGTCACAAGGCCGGTGCATATGGTGCCAGCTGCCTGTTACAGTCATATGGTGCGATAAGTTGAGTTACGGAAGCCTTTAAAGGGATAGTTCACCCAAAAATGAAAATTTGATGTTTATCTGCTTACCCCCAGGGCATCCAAGATGTAGGTGACTTTGTTTCTTCAGTAGAACACAAATGATGATTTTTAACTCCAACCGTTGCCGTCTGTCAGCCGTATAATGGGTGTCAATGGTAACACAATTTATAAGAGTCAAAAATTATGCATAGACAAATCCAAATTAAACCCTGCGGCTCATGACGGCACATTGATGTCCTAAGACACGAAACGATCGGTTTGTGCGAGAAACCGAACAGTATTTATATATTTTTTTACCTCTAATACACCACTATGTCCAACTGCGTTCAGCACTCGCTTAGTGAGGTCTGATCCTGCTCTGACAACAAAAGTGATCTCTCGCGCTTATACTTCAATGAGTGCTATACATCACTTCTGTTGTCAGAGCAGGATCAGACCACACTAAGCGAATGCTGAACGCAGTTGGACATAGTGGTGTTTTAGAGCTAAAAAATGATATAAATACTGTTCGGTTTCTCGCACAAACCGATCATTTCGTGTCTTAGGACATCAATGTGCCGTCATGTTGTGTTTAGAGTTTTCATTCATCCTTGTTATTTTTTATGTGTTTTTAATTTTTTGATTCACACTTTTTTATTTTTTGATCCATGATAATGTTGTTTGCTATTCTGATAAGTTTTGTGCAATATATTTTTAAAGTTTTGATTTACGGTTACTATTTTTTGATCTGTGACCGCAATACTTTTGATGGGAAATTAATCTCATACACTAGCGTTTTAAAGCAAATTACTTCTGTTGGCCATTCGTTATTATGATATGCCATGCATTTTTTATTTCAATTTAATTTCTATCACGTATGTATGGCAAATTATAAAACATTTACCTCACATAAAACAAACCGTGAAAATAAGTGATAACTTTGGTTTCCACAACGGGATTGAGCTTTTGCTCAATGAGCTGCAGGGTTTAATTTGGATTTGTGTATGCATATTTTTTTGACTCTTATAAATTGTGTTACCATTGACACCCATTATACAGCTGACAGACGGCAACGGTTGGAGTTAAAAATCATCATTTGTGTTCTACTGAAGAAACAAAGTCACCTACATCTTGGATGCCCTGGGGGTAAGCAGATAAACATCAAATTTTCATTTTTGGGTGAACTATCCCTTTAACAGTGACAGGTTGAGTGGTTGGCGTATGTAACAGTGACTGGTTGTGAGGCAGGTGAATATAATGGCAACAGATAGGCAGCACATATAACTCTGACAGGTCACTAGGATGGTACATTTAATGACAACGGATCAGTAGGTAGGCGTATATAGTGAGACAGGTCCAGTGGCAGTCACCTTTAGTGGTGACGGGTTGAGTGGTAGCCTCATATAACGGTGTCCTGCCACAAAAGGATTTTACCCCAGTTTGGGATTTTCCAGCTGATGGTTTTCCGTAGCATCTGCAGCAATGAGTTGCATTGGAGTGACATCAACTCCTATCTTCGATTGACTGGCTAGAGGAAAAGCTGTCAGTCTAGATCTAGTGGGCAATGGTAACGCTTAAAGGTGCAGTGCGCAATTTCTCAAAATCGTTGTTGAGCATTGCTGATATTTGAATTCAGCCCAAACAAATGAGAAATAAATGGCAATGAAGAACAAAAAATGAACATACAATACACAAGAGTATATACAAGCAAGAGTTTGTTGTTAGTCCGCAGCAACAAACCAGTATTACTCACATACGGAGCAGAAACTTCCTCGGTGTCCATTTTCAGGCCTACCCACTTAGGTCTCTACAGAGTGGGAAAGCTTTTCTAATATTAACATGGGTCCTAAAGCTCTTGCCTGATCATTGCCCTCTTGCTCAGCTCACTCTCTCCTATAACCTTGCATCATGAGTGGACACGCCCCCTGCTGATTGGCTACAAGTTTGTTGTGGTGGTGCTCGGTCCAATCCACTTTCAACAGCATTTTTCAAAATTCGCTTAATCACCTTTAAGCCCACACTGATTTACATGATGAAACTCTAACTGCAACGTTTGGAAAAGCAAGCGTAGAACATGCCACAAGGGTGAAGGGGGGAAAAAGTACAAGCGTACAAAAAATGAATGTGCAGCAATATGAGCAGAAAATGTCAGAGAACACAAAAACAACAACAACAACAACAACAACAACAACAGAGAACTATAACCAAGGAAAATGTCATTTTGTGTGTGATTCGGATAATTTTGCATTTATGTTTCAGTTTTGTGCAATATAAGTTTGTGTTTAGAGTTTTAATTTATCCTTGTTATTTTTTATGCGTTTTTAATTTTTTGATTCACACTTTTTTATTTTTTGATCCATGACAATGTTGTTTGCTATTCTGATAATTTTGCATTCGTTTTTCAGTTTTGTACGGAAGCCCTAAACGGCCATGGATTTTTTTTTTTTTTTTCTATCTTGTTTTCTCGTGATCACGACTTATTTTCTCGTGATCTCGAGATAACAAAAGTTGTTTTCTCGTGATCACGACTTATTTTTCTCGTGATCTCAAGATAACAAAAGTTGTTTTCTTGTGATCACGATTTATTTTTCTCGTGATCTCGAGATAACAAAAGTTGTTTTCTCGTGATCACGACTTAATATTTTCTCGTGATCTCGAGATAACAAAAGTTGTTTTTTCGTGATCACGACTTATTTTTCTCGTGATCTCGAGAAAACAAAAGTTGTTTTGTTGTGATCACGACTTAATCTCTGCTCTAAATTACACAAATGTGCCAACAGGTGGCAGTATATTACCAAATATAACTGGTGATGCGCTGTAAATATCCACTTTACTGTATTAGTTCATATTGGCTCAGATTGTGAGTTTCGGACAGAGAGAGTTTTCGTGATCGCTTTATTTTGTGCAGTATTGTGTGCCTTAAACGATTAACTTAACTGTTAAATGACTGATTATAATTATTTTGCTTGAAAGTGTATCTGTTATCGTAGTTGCCTCACCACAGTTTCACGACTGCAATAGTTCGATGTGATACTAAACTTATTGCTTATTAAAACTAATTTTGATGTCACTGTATAGTATTCTGTTTGAACCTTATTGTGTATCTTTAAGACGCTATTTTAATCATCGCAGTTTCAGTGTTCGTTTACCTCACTATGTCACTCAATGTATATAAGAAATATGATTTATAGCCTATGTCATTTAATTCAGTGATAGTGTGTAACCTATTGTATTTTCTACATTTCTTTGTAGGAAACAACACACATACACATAAACACGCTTCTCAAACAGCATCCCAAAATTGTTTTAGCCTATATCAGCTGGATTAAAGTGTAAAATCCTTGGAAATCTGGAGTACTGCACCTCTTTTTAATGGAAGAGGAGGAAGACAGTTAACGCACATCACAGCCTATCCTACATGACGAATAAAAATAACAAACACATTATGTAACACACACATATATATATATATATATATATATATATATATATATTAAATGAGTATGGAAAATAAAGTTGGTTTAATCTAAAAGGTTTTAGAATTATAGAATAATCTGGCATCTTTCCGAATTGCACTCTGCCTGCGCTTGAGATGCTCTGTTAAATATTATGTTAATTACACAAACAAAATGTTAAGCGTACATTTATTGAACAGTGATTGATTAGCCTATATGTATTTATTTATTGTAAACTTTATTATTAAGTGAAGTAAACATTTAGCTGAAATATCCGCAAGATATAAGAGCGCATGATTTATCCATTGATCAGATGCGCGTCAAAATTGTGTTCGTTACTATAGCAACAGTAGAATCCGGGTACAGTGTGTTTCAGAATCAATCACTGTAAAAATAACTTTTATGTCATGATCACGACAAAACAACTTTTGTTATCTCGAGATCACGAGAAAATTAAGTCGTGATCACGAGAAAACAACTTTTGTTATCTCAAGATCACGAGAAAAATAAGTCGCAATACTTTTGATGGGAAATTAATCTCATACACTAGCGTTTTAAAGTAAATTACTTCTGTTGGCCATTCGTTATTATGATATGCCATGCATTTTTTATTTCAATTTAATTTCTATCACGTATGTATGGTAAATTATAAAACATTTACCTCACATAAAACAAACCGTGAAAATGAGTGATAACTTTGGTTTCCACAACGGGATTGAGCTTTTGCTAGAAGCCAAAAATGGGTACGAAATAGAAATGAAATGAATTCAGGCAGGCTACGAATCAGAAATCAGTGAACAGAATGCGACACATCACTGGCAATTGTATCTTGATCTATTGAAGAGGCTTCTCCAGGGCTCTCAAGTCTCACGCATTGGGCGTGAGACACACGCATTTCAACCCGTTCACACGCTCACACGCCACACCTTACATTTCTCACGCAGAGAAATCTCCAGGATAACGCACAACAAGTTGTGCCGCTATTAGAGGAATCAAGCGAGTTCCCCATAGAGTTCAGAAGGCCCTGCCACGCACCAGTTAATCTAATAAAAAATATAGCTACCGAACAGCCAATCAGAAAATAGAATTGCTGTATCCGGGTAAGATTTAGATATTCCCGCCACAACAACGTTTACGTTCTGATTCCAACGACACATTCTGTGATTCACGGGCTCGCTCACTGATTCAGATGCTCGCTGAAGTAGTTAGCTACAGAAGAGGACATCTGTCAGTCACATTTGATTCACATCTGGCTACAGACTGATCGTGATCGATGTGGGATCATATCCTATTACCCCCTTTCCACCAGCACGAACCAGGTGCTAGTTCAGAGCTAGTGCTAGTGCCAGTTCGAAGTTGGTTCAACTGACGAGCCTTCTAAGAACCAGTTTGCCTTTCCACAGGCTAGAGAGCCACCACAGAGCCAGGTCTTGCGTCACTGTATACGTCTCATATTTCACAGCAAAGCTAGCGCCGCAGCACCAAACACAAATACACCAGGCTCGTTTGAGATGCATCGGCTTCTCGCAAAGCGATCGGCGCATGACATCAAAGCTCCGCGAGAACGATCCAAAAGTACAAGGAGTCGTATGCTCTACAAACGCTCCCGCGGACCCGCGGCACCCGCCGAATCAGTCCGCGCTGCTCCAATGCATCTCGAACAAGCCTTCTATCAACAATCGCGGATGTTTCACTATTGTTGATGCTCATGGCTTTGCGAACCTACATCGGCATCCAAACACGGCTCGCCGTAATTTGTATATGGACGGAGATTACGATCGAGCTATTAGCTCGATTAGCTGCTACTTCAAAAATGGCGGTCACAAGTTTCTTGTTGGTCACGGTAACCCCACCCCCAGCCCCTGACGCAAGCGGTTCTTAGTTCTAGCCCAGCAATGTTTTGGTGCTACTTACGAACCACTTTTTCTGGTTCGGAGCTGGTGCTTTGTGTGTCGAAAGACAACCCAGATAGCAACTTTGTGTCGGCCCAAATCCGGCCCACATCTGGCACATGCGGAATGATGATCTGGCCCACATGTGGCGGGAATGATGGCACTTGGGCGGACCGCTCCTGTTTGCCAGATCTGGACCACAAGCAGGCCATAGAAATGCCAAATGTCAGCCAAGAGCAAAGAACTGGACCTTATCTGATCCACAAAATATTTATATATTATTTATAGAGTCATCTCAGCATTAACAATCCTGTTATCAAGCAGAATCACTGAAGGAAAGAAGGAAGCAGAAAAAAAGAGATGAGCAGAAACACAAGAACTACAACTGACTTCAGTCACAGCCTTAGAGGAAATCAACTAAAGATAAAAGACATGAAATCTCTGAAGATCTGATTAAACAACTCCACAAACAGCATTACCAGTTTCACTTATTACTAACCAGACTGACTTTATTTCTGTCACATGTCTACAGAAGTTCCTACTGAGAATTAACTCTCATGTTTGTTTCATTGATGTTTCCATTAGTTGGCCTCTTAACTTTTAACATATATATTTGTTTTCTCTGGCTGCTGTGGTAGTGTTTATGTCAAACACATTAGCAGTAGCAAAGAAAACTGAAGCATGATCATGTGATCATTGTTAAGTCTTGATGATTTTGTAATCATCATGTAACCTGTGAACAACACTGTGTCCAACAATTAGCTATCAAATAGCCTGCTTCACTGAAGTCATAATAATTGAATATAAATGTTACTGCAAAATGAAATCCAGATGTTTTGCAGAAATCAGTTAGAAGATGAAAATAAATAAAAACACAAGAAGGAAAACTATGTTGACAAACACAGATATCAGTAATCAGCATATGAATCTCAATGATGGTGACAATAAACAAAATATTTAGACAATCAGATCAGCTGCATAATGCTCTGATGCATTCTGGGAGTTTTGTACTATAGTACCCAGCATGCATTGCGGCTACATGATGCTTTTGATTGTCACCATAGTTGAGATTCATGTGCTGATTCTTGATGTCTTAGTGTGTCATCTCAAAGTACCTTTTTAAAAAAAAAAAATTATTTCTGCAATACAGCTCAAGCTCATGTCACAGAAACACAGGGTTTGTAATGTTAGTGTATTAATTTTTTTTTTTCATCTAAACAACATCATTGATTAGTTAAATCACCAACGGCTAACAGCCACTACTAATGTGTTTGATAAACACACCATCGCAGCAGTCAGAAAAGACAGTTATATATGTATAAAGTTAAGAGGCCAACTAATGGAAATATCAATCACCATCATGGTAACCTCAAATGAAACAAATGAGTTAAACCTGTTAATTCTCAATAAGAGCTTCTGTAGACGTGTGACAGAAATAAAGTCAGTCTGGTTAGTAATAAGTGAAGCTGGTAATGCTGTTTGTGGAGTTGTTTAATCAGATCTTCAGAGATTTAATGTCTTTTATCTTTAGTTGATTTCCTCTAAGGCTGTGACTGAAGTCAGTTGTAGTTCTTGTGTTTCTGCTCATCTCTTTTTTTCTGTTTCCTTCTTTCCTTCAGTGATTCTGCTTGAAAACAGGCTTGTTAATGTTGAAATGACTCTATAAATAATACATAAGATTTTGTGGATCAGATAAGGTCCAGTTCTTTGCTCTTGGCTGACATTTGGCATTTTTGTGGCCTGCTTGTGGTCCAGATCTGGCAAACAGGAGTGGTCCGCCCAAGTGCCATCATTCCTGCCACATGTGGGCCAGATCATCATTCCGCATGTGCCAGATGTGGGCCGGATTTGGGCCGACACAGTGTTGCTATCTGGGAAAGAACTGATTTGAAACTAGGCTCTGGCTCCGAACCAGCACTCAAACTGCTTTGGTGGAAAAGGGGTATATGAGTACAGTAGGCCTAAGTCATCTTATCAAATTGCTGGGGAATATTTGTGTCCAGGCAGCTGGTAGGTTAGTTAACAGTTTGACCAGAGTACGTTACGTGAACTAGCCTAGCTAGTAGGGATGGGCATTTTTCCAAAATATTGTATTCGAATATTTGGGCTAATAAAAAATCTAATATTCGTGTATAAATGACGTTATTTTGAGAAAATGAGAGAGACGTTTTTTTTTTTTTTTTTTTTCTAGTTGTCGTCACCATTTCTGAACAAACTTATGATTAGGTAATACACAACAAGCTTACGTTTTATCTTAAGGTTTTTATTCAGTTTAAAACATTAAACAATATGTGTAAACAAAAAATATAGGCCTAAAGAACAAAAGCATTATAAGCTCAAGCAGAGAGCGGGAAAAAACACTAGTAAAGCAGAGCGCGCCAGTTATCATGCAGAACGTAACGTACATATCGTACACTAGAGTCGGAATATGGTTACCATGTTTATATTGTTTCACATTATAATTAATGTTGAGGAAAAACAACAATATAATGTGTATGATTATATTACCATTATATCTCTCTCTCTCTCTCTCACACACACACACACACACACTCACTCACATACACACTAAAATGCTGAATTAAATAAATATTTTTTTATTTGTACGAATTTGTGCCATTTTTCATATCAGACCCCCCCTCCCCACCCAAACCCCCGTCGCTGCCGCTGCAGCCGAAATCTCACTCTGAACTCAGTTCAAAACTTGAGAGCCCTGCTTCTCTGACATTTTCGAGACCCGACATTACTTATCAACGATTATTAACTGTGCAATAACATTTAAAATGCAAGGCAGAATTGAATAGACCAGCTGTTAGGTTGTTTTTCCCAGAGCTGAAATCGAAAGTGTAACAGGTCGCGTGACATTACCTACGCTGAATTATCATATATATATATATATATATATATATATATATATATATATATATATATATATATATATCAGTAATTAATATTGTTTTCTCACCTGAGGAGCCGTGTGAACTGCTTAGATTCATAATGACGCAGAACTGGCACTTCTGTTCCAAAACTTCTCTTTACGCCTCCTTGACAGCAAAATCAGAACCTTGATATTTAAGCATAACTTTAGTTATGCAATAGAATTAGTGATTTTGAAGAAGGTGATAATGTTTTTTTTTTAAATAACGTTAGTAGGCTATAAATTGTTTACAAAGCAATAGCCTACCCGGAAGCTAATTAGTAAATTGTGCTGTATTTACAGTCGTGTTTATTGAAAAAACGCATTTATCAACACAATTTTCAACGACAACAACGACAACAACAAAAACTATTTATACTAATAATTATGTAAAGTGAAAAAACACCGAGTGAAAATCAGCCTTACCTGTTGTGCCTCAAAAGTGACGCCTATAAAGCGCTTCCTGATGCAACCATAAAAAATTATTTGACTTTGTACCATCCGATCAGACAGTGACACCCATCGTTCCCTTACTGAACTGCTAGTTTTAGTGAACCTAAGTCAAACACCATGTGTTGATTCAAATAGAATAGATCCCCAGAAACAAATGAATGAATTGAAGATAAATTGATGAATTGAAACACATTCAGAGATTTATTCAATGAATCCTTAGACAATCGTGATGATTGCACTGTTACATGAATATGAATTTTGTATTTAAAATGGTTGAGATTTGATTGTTATGTTACCAGCTAGACATAATACAACTACTAGTGCAAAGAGCATGACACACTTTTGTACCCTAATTATTGAACACAAGTTACCTTTTCATTACTTCTCTGTTCTACATGCACTCTTAGAATAAAAGGTTCTATGTAGAACCCCAAAGAACCTTTTTTTCAAAGAGTGTGTACAGTTCCAAACAGGTAATGAAAGAGATAAGCTTCCCAGCAAGCAATAGCCGTCATTTCACCGTCTCGGTTAACTATAGACCCGATATAGTCCGGCTATGTGTAACCCACATTTAGCCAAAATAATCTTTCATTTGGTTACATGTCGTTTTTGCCAAAATAACTTGCGAGGTGTATGATATTGCATCATGTAAGTGAAGTCAACAGTGATTACAAGGTGTTTGGTTTCACATCTTTGACATGTTATATTGTGTAGGCTGTGCGTAGCCGCGATTTAGCTCGTAGTAAGACCGGCTATTTGTAGCCCCCATATAGTCAATCCTGATTTATTGTAGTTTTTGGACAGGAAGTGCATGAGATGGTTGATATCTCATCATGTTCGCAATGTCAATGATTTCTACAGGATTTAAGTGGCATTTCATGACATGGTCTATATGTAGTCACGATTTAGCTCTGAATTGGATAGGCTATGTGTAGTCTGCTTTTAGTCCACCCGGCGAAATCGAGGCAATTTATAGTCTAGTTTTTACGGCTTGGCTATAGCCCTGATTCAGACCAGCAATGAGTGTAACCAAAATAGTGTTTATTTTCGACCACAAAGCTTGTGGGATTCTTGATATGCTTGCATTTATACATATATATATATATATATATATATATATATATATATATATATATATATATATATATATATATATATATATATATATATATATCAGGGTATAGCCAAACCATAATTTAATTATAATTATATACCACACACATATATGACTGTATTTAATTTTAAGTTAATTAAAAATTTACAATTCTCAACCGCTAGATGGCAACTGTGGCTCTACTGAGACATGACCACTGGCAACGCGAGACTTGAACGTTAGCTCTGGATCACTGTTGCCAGATCTCGCGATAAACATTTCCGCATTTTACAACCGTTGGAGACGGAGAGCAAGCAACAGCAAATGTTAAAGCAAATTCTTTACTGCTTTTGGTCATGTAAGTATCTGTGTTTTTCATTTTGACATGTGTTTATTATTTATGTACATTATGTGTAGGAACCGTGACATTTTAGCGGGTAATAGTGCAGACAGTAAAACGTGGTTAGATTAACATACATACACATGTACTGTAGTGTTTCCTTGTGCCCTGAAACTCTGTAATTATCTAAATACAAGGGGGTAAACATGAAACCTGTGCACCCTACTATTATTTGTTATGGAAGCCTTGTATATCTTTTAATCTTTTGATCATTATGGCATAAAAATATTTGATTTGGCAAGGCAAGTTTATTTTGTATAGCACATTTCAACAACAATGTTCAAGGTAATTCAAAGTGCTTTACATAAAACATGGAATTTATGGAACTAAAAATTAATCAGGTTGTTTTATAAACCAAAAAATATTGTTAACATTTTTTATTTAACTTTTTTTTTTGTCAATGTTTTATATTTTTATTATGTTACACTTTGTAATTTTCTTGTAATGTTTATTTGTATTGTATTTGTAAAATTTAATTTATTATTTTTTTATCATTGTGTATTATCTTGAGTTCTTTTTCTAAATAAAACCTTTTATATTTAATTTGTTTGGACGGATTGTCATTTATGAGAACCTGTTA
Organism: Chanodichthys erythropterus; assembly: GCF_024489055.1. Taxonomy (NCBI): domain Eukaryota; kingdom Metazoa; phylum Chordata; class Actinopteri; order Cypriniformes; family Xenocyprididae; genus Chanodichthys; species Chanodichthys erythropterus. Next base: position 27,132,291 of record NC_090237.1, read on the forward strand.
TATTTAAGTGAAAAGAATCCTTTAGCCATTATTTTGTTGTCTATTGTATGTATAGATGTAATCATTCATTAATAGTGTATTTGTTGACTAGTCTATTTTTGGGTTATGGTTAGACGTCTATTAGATTTTCACTGACAGCCAAAATTCAGCCTTATTTTAGCCTAGACCCGTATTAACCGTCTATTAGACATAAATATGTAGTTGTCTAATAATCGTCTAATTGATGACTAGTCTACTCTTGGGTTATGGTTAGACGTCTATTAGATTTTCACTGACAGCCCAAATTCAGCCTTATTTTAGCCTAGACCCATATTCACCGTCTATTAGACATATATATGTAGTCGTCTAATAATCGTCTAATTGATGACTAGTCTATTTTTGGGTTATGGTTAGACGTCTATTAGATTTTCACTGACAGCCCAAATTTTGCCTTGTTTTAGCCTAGACGGCCGGGCTATGTTTTGACGGCTATTAGACGTCTAATAGACATAAAATTGCTTGCTGGGTTATTAAATCTAGGAAACTGATATTAGAATCCAGAATGGAATTTGTTCATCCTTCAGTGTCAATCTGTAACTAGACAGGAAATCAATAAAGTTTAGACAGTTTTAGACTGCACATCTTTATCTGAATCAGGTTCTCCATCAAACTCAGGAATAGAACCAAGAGACTCCACTCCAGAGCTCCTATTTGAACTTGACATGAAATGCTTCTCTTCAGATGCTTCTTGGGATCTCTGGGACAAATAGGCTGAACTGATCCCTGAGGAAGGACTACATTGTTCAGGAACTGGAAGGAAACAAACCTTTAAATATTGCATGATATGCTCAGAATAAAGAACAACTTACGATTTAGTGGATTATCCATGCTCTGCGCTCTTCTAATGGGTACGGCAACTGTTCTTTCAACTCTCTCTAAAATCTCTTTATCTAGTTCATAAAGACATCCTCTGTTTCTTGCCACCATCTCTTCGATCTTCTCCAGCAGTTCTGTGACCTGAGATCCATCACACCAGTTCTTATTGTTGAGAACATGATATCTGTTTCCACATTTCTCAATGAGCCACTGCAGTGCATCACCTTCACTTGCTATGAATAACTCTATGGGAGTGTCTCCTAGTTCATCTCCAACAGTGAACACAACCAGCGAGTGATTCCAGACATTTTCACAGAGAGGCTCCATGATTTTCTCTAGTGTGCACTTCTCTTCATCCGCAAAGGAAGACTCAACACTCCAGACTAAAATGAAAGCATGCATTCCTGAGGACCGTTCTGTTACACATCTTAAGATGTTGAGTTTAGCATTCTCAAGTCCTTTTCCAATAAAGTAATCTTTTTTTAAAACCTGGTGTGTAAACAACAGTGAGATTCCATCTGGACGCTTCCCCGTTTTCTTTTAAATTCCCTTCTATTCTTCTGTCAAATGCTTTTCTTCCCAAAATTGTGTTCCCTGTTGAACTCTTGTCAGAATAGTGTGGTCCAAGTAACACCAACCTCATTTCAAAAAGTTCAGAACCTCCTTAAAAAAAGACAGAGCACAGACCATAAATATTTTTCATTACTTCACCAAAAAACTGTTTCCACTGTTTACTCACCTGATGTTGAATGTCTCAATTCATTTCTTTTTTGCACTTCATCTTGCATCTGTTTTGCTATTTCCTTTACTATCATCCTTCTTTTTTACACCTCTTGTAAATTCCAATGATCTATCACAGAACAGCGTCCTTTGTTTCCTGTGGCCATCTTATCAATCTTTTCAAACAGCCCAGTCATGACTTGATTGCCATCATCTGTGTTCTTGTTGTTGAAGACATGATATCTGTTTCCACATTTGTCTATTATCCACTGAAGAGCTTCTCCTTCAATCTCAATGAACAGCTCAATGCTTGTGTCTCTCAACCAGTCACCAAAGGTAAAGAGAACAATCATGTGATTCCAGACATTTACACCAAGATAGGCAATATGTTGCTCTACTGCCCTTCTGTACACTTCAGTGAAAGAAACATCCGTTCTTATGACCAGGAGAAAGACTGAGTTTCTGTTGAGAAGGAACATCATTGTGTCATAAATAGAGTAGGCTATAAAAAATAAATAAAGAGGTTAAAGTCCCTTGAAGTCAAGTCAGTCCACTTCCGTAGATGGCCATCTTGGTAATGTTTTCAGGCAGCCTAATGAAATAATTTTGTTTAAGCAGATAGCAGCTTTACTTAAATAGTAAATTTAACAATAATATTTCAAATGAGGAAATAACTATGAAAACAATGATAAAATATATAGTTTGAAGTCTGAGTGTTCTAGAGTGAGCTCTATCAGAAAGAGGTCCGTCAACTTAAAAGTGTGACTTTCATTTTTAGAGAGCCATTTTGAGTGTTACAGTTACACTTGTTCATTCATTACAAGGGGCCAAATGCTTTCCCCCCTTAAACTGTCTCTGGTTAAACGCAACATCAATATACATAAAAATCTCACCACTTGCTCTTGTCTTGTCTTTTAGATGCTGATTATTTATCCTTCTTTCCCCTGCTCTCTTTCCTGTTCTCTCTTCTTCTCCTCCACACGGTGCAAAATCTCTCTGTTTATTTCATAATGGCTGCCTCTGTTTTCTTCCACCATCTCCTGTATTTTCTTAAGCAGTTCTGTGACCTGAGATCCATCACCCCAATTTTTAATATTTAGCTTATGATACCTGTTCCCACATTTCTCAATGAGCCACTGGAGGGTTTCATTCTCCAACACTTGAGTTGTTTTATCTCCAGGATGATCTGTACTGGTGAACAACACTATTGTGTGCTTCCATACTTCATCCCCAAAGCATCTAATATTATCACACAGAATGTCTTTTTCATTTTGTTGAAATAATGTGTCCACATTTAAGACCAGAAGCAGGACATGAGGTCCTGGAGGACATTTAGTCACACTCAGGACAATTTCCTGTTTGTACAGTTCAGGATTTTCTTCAAAGGGTAAATTTCCCCACCAGCCTGGAGTATCAACCACAGTGATCTTTGTGCCAGATATTTCACTGTGTATCTTCTTACAGTGCAAAGTCTTCTTCAAGTCAAACTCCTTTTTGCCCAGGATAGTATTTCCTGTCAAACTTTTCTCAGCGTTTTTTGGTCCAAAAAGGACAATCCTCAGCTCTGTTAAGAAAGAATCAGGGCAGAGGTATGAGCATGTACTATAAAAAGTCATAAAACATATAAACATATAAACTGTTTAATAACATCAAGCTGTTTATGTTAATATTGCATTACTAGTAGGGTTGGACAATTAATAAAAAAAAAAAAATTACAATTACAATAATGGCTGCAGCGATTAACTAATCATGAAAAGTGTTGATTATAACATTCTATTTCAATCTACACCCATAGCTTCAATCGTTTCTATTTACAAAGTGTTTTTTGCAGCAGTGTTGAACATTGTAGCCAATCACAAACATGACTTTTGAGCATATTTTTTTTTGAGCAGACTTTTAAGTCACAGGCGCCAAACAAATCCACACACCAAAAAATAAATGCTATAGTTTTCTTCACTAAGTTCTTCACTCTGGTGAATGCTCTCAGTATAAGGTTTGCAGGCATAAATGTAAATATGAGATTCATTGTGCAGTGTAGTCAGTTTCATTGTTTATAACAGGAGACTTCAAAGGTAGTGTTTAGAGCTCAGAGAGCTGAACAACCTTAGTGATAGACGATGTGATAAAGGGAGCATTCTCTGTAGATTTCTGTATATAATTTATTCAGTCTGAATAATAGTTTTGTTTTTCTTGTTAAGTTGACTGTTTGGTCACTGTCTGGATGTGCTGAGACATAAAAAAGCAATAAACTAATCAGTTCTCTGCTTATTTTGGACGTGTACCCTATAGCTAAAGTATTTAAACATAATCAAGAGCAATAATCGATTATAAGCGGACATCCATAATTTCTAGAGTAAAATTTGATTAAACAAAATGACTAAAATGACTCAAAGTGTGCAATAATCAATATTTATCACACTCACCCGAGGAGTTATGTGAACTGGTTGGATTCATGACGACACTCAAATCCCTCTTCTCAGGTTCCAAAATTCTTTATTAAAGGGTAAAAATTTGCTCTAGTCCTTTAAAATAATGCATCAACTGCAGTTATATTAGTTAGTACTACAACCATTGTCAGAGACACGGTTGTGTTTCACAGTACAACCTGTTTACAGAGAACAGCAGAACTTTGCACCCTACTGTTTTATTGAGCCATATATTTTACACAAAGGACAAAGTTCAGTCAGTTGTGTTGATTCCACCAGAATACATCCATAACAAAGGTATCAATATGCAAAATACAACATGTAATCAACAACTGGTAATAATAATAATAATAATAATAATAATAAAGATTTATTCACTTTATTTTTTACTTATGATTACTTGCCGCTATTAGACTATAAGTTATTAATGAGAAGAATAACAAAATGCTGTAAATAGTAAAATATTTAGCACTTCAAACCAGTGTTTAAGATTATGATTTTTTTTTTTTTTTAAATAAAATGATAATAAGAAAGTTTGCAATATCAAGCAGCATGACATAAAATGAATGGAAGCGAATAAGACCGGAAATCTCAACACAATCAAGTTAGAATGGCTGCATCCGCTCTACATTACAGTAAAAATAAGGCAAATAGCTCCACAATGAGCCACAGTTTAATAAAATTAATTAATGAATTGTATACATATATGGTAAAAGTGCACAAAAAAGTGCAAAAAATACAAATGTTCTCATTTGTCAGTCATAAATTAATCATAAATTAAAGCCCAACCTTAAATGTTCACAGAATACTTTAGCAAGGTCCACTCATTTTGAGATTAATAGCCACTAAAGATGTAGAACTGCTCAGATTCTCTCAAATCTGTAATTAGTGCTTGTCTTCATGAAACAATCAGTCTTCAGTCTTCAGATTCAGATGTTTTAATGATTTTCATGTGACTTCAGTACGGGTATCAAAACATCCCCCGGGTATCCCCTGGTTTCACAGATAAGGCTTAAGCTAGTCCTGGACTAAAAAGCATGTTTAAGCTGTTTTAAGTAACTTGCAGTGACATTGTCAGGTTTGTGGCTTTGCTTTAACTGCTTTCAGCTCCACCCTGCTTCATACAGTGGCGTGAATAAATCTTTAATACATTAACTCATCCATAAACATTCTAATCGGATTGTGTGATTGTGTGACAGTGTCATTTTTTTTAAGAAGTTTGAAATTGTCTATTATCTGACCTTCTGTTGGAGGAAACTTAAAAAAACAAACAAACAAAAAAAAACATGAGTATTGTCACTTAATGACATTTTAATGACAAGTTCAATTTGTACCACTGTAGTTGAGGTCAAGATACATATTCATGACACTATTATAATGGCCTCATGACAGCCATTGTCAAAACCAACCACATGAAAATTTAATGTAATGTTAACCCATAAAGCTAAATGATGTCAAGTTGTCATGACAAAGACACTGACAGGTTATGATGTATTGGTTTATGTCAAGTTGTCGTAACAAAGACATCTCAAACAATGTCATCTTTGCATTAAAAATGACATAATTAAGCGAATGACACTTAATGACAGTTGTCATAAACATTCATAAAACCTCCTTCATATTCATGACATGTGTCATGTCATGATTATGAAGGTGTCATGTCAGTCTTACGCACACCCCTTCAAGTAAAGTGTTACCAAATATTTTATATTTTATGTGAGTGGCATATTTTGAGTTTTGATATTTGGGATATTGTCATTGGGCTACTTTTGAGATATTTTTGATTGGCCACTGGGCTATGTTAAAAATTTAATTTTTAAATTGTTCAGCTTCTGCAACAAAACACTATTGCCCAGTTTCATAGGTGAGACTTAAGCTTATTCTCAGACTAAAATGGATGTTTGAGATGTTTTAACTGAAACTTAACATGTGAATGAGATTAACCAGAACCCAGGATTTTTTTTTAAACAAAACATTCTGATAAATCTCATTCACAATCACATCAGTGTCAACTGAGTTCAAGAATGAATACAAATTTATAGAACATATGTGGTATATGAATTCTAAAAAAGGATGAATTGCTTGCATAACTTTAGTAAATTCAGGAATACCAAAAGCAGTCTGTAAGAGTTCTCCTAGTTCTTCCCTGCTGAACATGTTTGATCAACACTTTGAACAAATGCTATACATTACCTGCTTTTACACATGTGAAACTATTAAACTTCACATAGTGTACTGTTCTTTTAAAAAAAAAATCCCATAACAACCCTTAACATATACAGGCTACATTTGTTAAAAAAAAATATGTTAGTGACTGAGGTGTTAGATGCTTCATTGTCTGGTCAAGGACTGGTTTATCAAATAATAATATTTATTGTAGGGAACAAAATACTACTACTACTTGATTTATGCTTACAGTTCTCACAGAGCTTTATATATATATATATATATATATAAAGCTCACAGAGCTTTGAGATTACTCCTGTGCAGATACTGCTGTCTTCACTGGGGACTAGACACATGGCTCTAAAAATGTTTTATTTGCTAAACAAAATTTGAAATTTGCCAAATTTTAGACTACCCTGTAATAAAATTAAACATTTATTGAATATTGACAAACGTAGTAGGCCTAAACTTACAGTATTTTTTTTTTTTTACAATGATGGGGCCCTTTCAACTGAATTTGGAAAACATCTCAGCAACCAAACAAATAATTCTTGTAATTAATGTTGGAATGTTGTTGGAATGTGGTTCTCAGAGAGAAAAAGAATGCACAGAATAAATAGGCATTAACCTTATGTTAAGGCTGCCTGTTTCCCCTGTTGTGGCAAAATAAAAACTGACTCTTACTGCATAAGAGATAAACACGTCCAATTGTCTTTCGAAAGTTTTATTTCTTGCAAGAAAGGTCAGACAGTCATACAGAAACACAAGTAGCTGCAGAGTATAAGACAAAGGATGAAAGCTTCCCCTCACTTTTAAGGCCTCTGGCCTTTTACCATATTAGGAACCATATGATTACCACTTCAGTGTGTTTCCACCTGTCACCCAAAGAATGCATACTTAAGCACTTCTGAGAAAAACAAAATCATTTAACCATAAGCATGAGTAAAATCATATGGAAATTATATAGAAGCTCAAAATTTCTTCCACAATTCCCCCCTTTTTATCATTCATTGATAACTAATCACTACATCTATTACAATGCTTCACTAAGGTAAAAATCTTCTAAAAAAAATATGAAAACAATCAAATTTAAGTTATTACATCCAGTGTTGTGCATGAACGCGTTCAATGAACGACGTTCACTGAACGCGTTCATATTTTCGCCGAACGCTGAACTGAACGAGTCACTTTTCATTCAATGAACGTGAACGAGAGCGGCGCTCACTCTGGCAGGAATGAGCAGCATGCGCAGTTCACGTTCACGCTCATTTGAAAACTCAGGTTTTACGACACGACTGTTTACAGCAAACACCTTGATGGTGCAGCATCATGACTAGTGCTAGTACTAGTTCACGTGATTCAAACTTAGCTACAGCTGAAGCCAGTTTTGAAGAGCACTTAGCAGAGTTTTATGTACAAACAAAGGAAGACTCAGACGGAAAAAACCTCACGTTTTTGTGCAAACTGTGCCCACCGGGACTAAACAAACAAGTACGTACGTCAGCCACATCGAGTTCAAATTTGAAACGACACATCGAGTTACGCCATCCGAGCTATCTTGGCAAATATCTGATTACACATTATTTAAGGGGTAAATATTATTTTTCTCCTGGCTATAATAATTGTCTCTTGTTTATTGGTACAATAATTTTGATTAGTTTTGGAGTTGCAGTGATTTGCAGCTGGTAATGGATGGTAAAGAGGTTCTATTGAGTAAGATAGTGGCCTATCTTAAAAAGAATTTAACAAATGAACGTGAACTAGTTCATTTTTAGATATGTGAACTTAGTTCATTTAAAAAAAAAAAGAACTATGAACATGAACTAGTTCATTATCATCTGTGTGAACTGAACTTTGAGCTAGTTCTCTTTAGGTATGAACTGGCACAACACTGATTACATCACATTTATACTCTTCATCTCTAATTTTCATATAAACGATCACTCTTCTTAAATTTGTGTAGGGAGTAAGAAAAAACTCTTTTTTTAGGCTTTTTTTGTTTGGACAGACCCTAATATAATCAAGCAAAATATAAGTACAGATATCTGTTTAATATAAGTACAAATATCTGTTTATAAAGGAAAAATAGCATCAGAAAAGATAGCAAGGGTCAGACGTCACGGGTGCAGATGGCAAAGTCTTTCTTGGTAGTGCAGAGACTGCAATGGGCAAACCAGTCCTCCGACAAGAATCCAATAGGTAATCCAAAACTGCCTCAACGTGGAATATCCAGAACAGGAACAAGGCCAGAGAGGCTCAAACACAGCCAGAACTAACACTGCACGAACACACCAATGATCTGACAACAAGAGGCAAAATGCACAGACATTAAATAGCGGCACTGGCGCTGATCAGCTCATCAGCAGCAACACACACTCACAGAAAGTCAGAGGGCCTGTCCACACGGAGACGAGTTTAGCTGTATATGCAAAAAATTTGTATCACATAGGTTTTTTGTCCAAACAGATCTGTCCAGACATACTGGTCTGGCATGTATACTACATCGTTTTAAGTTGGTTTCAGTGGTTTTGTGTGTACACAGATATATAATTGAGACTAGAAAAAACAAAACAAATCAGAAGAGTAAGCTCTGGCTTCGTGTGGATGTAGCCAGAGTGAACCAGTGAACCACGACACATTTGACCTGCATGTTTGCCACAAAAAGTTTACCACATTCTAAAATGACACTCATTGTGTAGTCACTTCATTAATCTGTTATTTTCCATCGTTAATGGATGAACTATTTGAATCTTAGAAATAATACATTCTTAGAAAACATAAAATAAATTTGATTAAAATTACTGTAAATGTAATTAATGTAAATGTAAACACCCATAGATTGAAATGATAATTACCCTATTACCACATAGATATAATGCAGCACAGGTATGGTATGTAATGTACAAACAAATAAAAAAATATCCATTTTGTCAAAACACTTTTTTTTCTTTTTTTGTGACGTACAATTACAATCCCTTCACACAAGTCCAAACAGACATACTGTAATGGGGGAGAGGGGAACAAAAGCACACAAGTGCTGAGTAACCAAAAACAATACAATTTGAAGATAAAACTATGCATCACAGGTATCTTATGTAAATGTATATTTGCCTTACATTTATTATTTATTTATTTGTTTATTTCGAGCAATTACAAAAAAAAAAAAATACATTTAATAAAATAAGTTGCATGTATCCAAATATATAGATATCTTACATCAAACCAAATAGTCACCAACTCCAAAAAAATAAAGATAAATAAAATAAAAAAATAATAAAATAATAAATAAAAAATTGAGAATAAATTGAGCTATATGCATACATACACATGCATACACACAACAATGTTACCACAAGAACAAAATAATTTTTTATCTTACATTTATCTTACATTAGGATACATATTGCAATACTATCACATACCAACAAAAATACATGACTGTACTATGACATGAAGCCATTTAGGCCCCACCCTCCCTGTATTGTGACCAGACAAACTGTTTATAAAGTGACTTAAATCTGTGAATATTTGGACATTTGCTTATGTTGAAGATCCAGACCGTTCCACATTTTCATCCCACATACAGACACACAAAAACTCTTTTGAGTAGTTCTGATCTTTGGTAATGTAAAATTTCCATATCCTCTCAAACTATGAGCTCTCTCTTTGACTGTAAAAAACTTTTGTAAATTGCTTGGTAACAACTTATTAAATGCTTTGAATAAAATTTGTATTGTGTAATATTTTATAAGGTCATGGATTTTTAACAGTTTTGACTGAATAAATAAATTATTAGTGTGTTCTAAAAATCCAACCTTATGTATGATCCGTACTGCTCGCTTTTGTAATATAACTAGAGGATGTATTGAACCTTGATAATTGTTTCCCCACACTTCAACACAATAGGTGAAGTAGGGGAGTACCAAGGAGCAGTATAATGTGCGGAGAGCATTTTGATCAAGGAATTGTTTAGCTTTATTAATAATTGAGAGGATTTTGGAAGTTTTTGTTCTTATATGTCTGATGTGGGCTTTACACGATAATTTGTTGTCAATTATTACTCCTAGAAATTTGAATATTGACTATACTTAAAATCCATTTAGATGTTAGTGCTAATTTGTGCATTTATATTAAGTGCACTTAAGTACCACAGTTGGCAAAATGTATAACTAGTACATTAAATTAAATTTAAATTTAGTGTTACTATATAAAAGGCGACTGAACTAATTTTAGAGCATTCAACGGACACTTTTAAGAAATACACTACTTAAACCTCTGTTTTTGTGGTAGTATACTTTATTTCAATGCACTAAAAATCTATTTATGTGCTAATTAGTGCATTTATATTAAGCACACTTAAGTACCACAGTTGGCAAAATGTATTTATAACTAGTACATTACTAATATATTTTTTAATAAAATCAATTTAATTTAAACTAAGGATTGCTAAAAAAAAAAAAAAAAAAAAAAAAAAAGTCTACTAAGATTAATTTTAAAAACTAACTAATTTTAAAGCATTCAAGTATACATTTTCTTTTTTCACCTGGGCAGCTTCAGCCAATACTGAGCCACTGTTCGGATGTAAACACAGAAGTACTGCACTGTGTTCACTATGTCAACAGCACATGAGACTGACAGGGAAGAGAAGAAATTGTTGAATAAAGTCGTCGTTTTTGTTTTGTTTTTGTGCACAAAAAGTATTTTCGTCGCTTCATAACATTAAGGTTGAACCACTGTAGTCACATGGACTACTTTAACAATGTCTTTGCTACCTTTCTGGACCTCAAAAGGTGCAATGACTTTGTGATATGTGTGGTTCAGAAACCCTTGGATTTTATCAAAAATAATATCTTAATTTGTGTTCTGGAGATGAACTAAGGTATTGCGGGACGACATAAGGATGAGTACTTAATGACAGAAATTTCATTTTTAGGTGAACTAACCCTTTAAGAAGACTTGGAATAAAGCTCATTGGTTGTATGAACTACTTATGGGTTATTTTTTTAATGTTTTTGAGCTTTTTTGAGCATGACTAACCATCTGTAATTGTACAGAAATTAGCAACTTGGACATTCTTTAAAATAACTTATTTTGTGATGCATGGGGGATAAAGATTATTTTGAATTACATGAGGTTGAATAAATGATAAAATGTTTTTTTTTTCATCCCATTGAAACTCACTTGACTTTGTTCAGTTTATTATCGGAATGAGCCTGAAGAGCTGAGAGTTGCTCCATTGTTGACTCTCCTATTTCATTCCCAGACAGATCCAGCTTACTTAAGGGAGAGGGGTTTGATGTCAGAGCAGAAATCAGAGCAGCACAACCTTCATCTCTGACACCACAATCATTCAACCTGCAGAGGCAACAAAGACACATATTATTTGTTCAGGATACGCAACACATAGACACATTTGTGATTTCTGAGTTTGAGTGACTCTACCCTAGTGTCTCTAGTTTACAGTCAGCACTCTCCAGTGCAGCAGACAGCCTCTTCAGCCCAGAGTCTCCTATGACGTTGTTAGACAGATTCAGCTCTTTCAGCTGTGAGAGGTTTGATGTCAGAGCTGAAGCCAAAGCAGCACAACCTTCATGAGTGATACCACAAGCAATCAGCCTGCACAGAGAAAAATAACACTATTAATCAGTGTAGCAAATAGACCTTATGCATCTATAATTGTTGAGGGTGCGCCAGTAACAATTCTGTGTAAGAATGGTGGTATGATTATTTCCATTTAATGTGAATTGGGATCCTGTTTAAAATTCCAACCTAATATATTAATTTCTGGTAACTATTTTACAGTGTCCTTGTTACACGGTAATTAGTAATAACTATAATTTATGCTTAATTATACTAACCCTAAATCCAACCCTAATTCTAACCCTACTAAGTACATGCATTTAATTAATATTACTCAGTACATAAATGTATAATTAATTACACCACAATAAGGACACCTTAAAAAAAGTGTAACCTGATATTTTATTTGCTGTTTATTTCTAATAATAATATTATAACAATTAAATACAATGTTTAAAAAATATTCATTATTCAATCTATGACCCAGGAATGTTTTCTTACCACAGTTCTTCAAGTCCGAGAGTAGGACACTTTGGTTTATTAGCAAGAAAATTAATTCCGGAATTTCCCAGTTTATTCTCCGACAGATCCAGCTCTCTCAGGTGTGAGGGGTTTGATTTCAGACCTGAAGCCAGAGCAGCACAACCTTCATCTGTGATATCACAAGCCCTCAGCCTTAAGACAGAACAATGGCACTTATTTGTATATAGGTGTACTGAGGATAGACTAAAGTATTCCAGATATTAGCAAAAATCATACTTAAGTTTCTGTATTCTACAGAGAGAATTAGACAGATACGTCACTCCTTTATTTCCTAGTTTATTCAAAGACAAATCCAGATGTTTCAGGTGTGAGGGGTTTAATCTCAAAGCTAAAGCCAGAGAAGCACAACCTTCATTTGTGACACCACAATTTTTCAGCCTGAAGAGAGAATAATAAATAATTAAATCTCAGTTTGACGACACAGCAAAGGCTTCTTCATAAAATGGTAACCACAACCTACATACATTTAAATATGTGCTTTGATTAGGGATGAAATGGTTATCGGTTTCACAATAAACCACAATAAACCTCGGTAAACCACCTAGTGGGTGATGTAGAAAAGAATCCAAGCCCTGAAAGAGGAAAGTGGGGAGTCTCAGATACAATGTTCAGGTCGGAGAGAACAACCTCAACAGACAACACTCTTTGGAGCAATGGCTGGCTCTGAACCAAAAGAATTACACACACTCACACAAATGGAGTCCCTTTAAAACTAAGTTATGGATTTAACAGAGCTTGTTGAAAAGTGTGTAGAGACAGCTGAGAGACTTGAGCATAAAAATGATAAACTTTGGGAAAGGCATGATTGCATGAAAAATCAGAACAGACACGGAAACATGGGAGGAGAGTTTGAAAAAGGTGCTGGATCAAGTTACCAAATATCTTGATCTAGGAAGAGCCAAAAGCGATGTGGAACTCCTGATTGAAAGAGATCACCGGGTTGGGAAGAGATCATCTGGGAGAGCACGCTTGGTGGTGTTCTGTTTCACCAGGTTTAGGACAAGGAAGAGATTTTACAGAAGGGATGTGAACAAAGCAGCAGTATAGATGATGGATCAAATGGCTGAATTCGGGTGTCAGAGGACTTCAATACTTGCGGGTGCGGGAGAAAGCTGGTTAATTACATACAAACTCTCCATCAAAATCTGAGTCCATTGAGTCTGAGTCTGTGATTGAAATTGGACTGAATAATGAAGGAACATTGTAGGGCCAAACTCAGACTCTGGTCTCTGGAACAACAGCAACTCAGCCACAAAGTCGTAGGCTATGTAAAATCACAGAGCGGGTTCAACGCATACTGAGGCACACAGTGTGCAGAAGTCGCCAACTTTCTGCAGAGTCAATAGCTACAGACCTCCAAACACTGTGTGGCCTTCAGATTAGCTCAAGAACAGTGTGTAGAGAGCTTCATGGAATGGGTTACTATGGCCGAGCAGCTGCATCCAAGCCTTGGACTCTGTGGAGGGGGGTGAAGACGTGTTCTCTGGAGTGAAGAATCGCACTTCTCTGTCTGGCAATCCGATGGACAAATCTGAGTTTGGCGGTTGCCAGGAGAACAGTACTTGCTGGACTGCATTTTGCCAAGTGTAAGGTTGTTTTTCAGGGTTTGGGCTTGGCCCTTAGTTCCAGTGAAAGGAACTCTTAATGCTTCAGTATACCAAGACATTTTGGACAATTTCATGCTCTTTGTGGGAAAAGTTTGGTCATAGCCTCTTCCTGTTCCAACATGACTGTGCACCAGTACACAAAGCAAGGTCCAACCCGACCTCAACCTGATAGAACACCTTTGGGATGAATTAAAGTGGAGACTATGAGCAAGCTCCGCCCCACTCTGTGAGTATATAAGGAGCAGCGCGAGCAACTCGCATTCAAGTCTTCGCTGAGGAGCCGAGCAAAGTGGCAATTGTGGCAAAGGGACGTAACATCTCCGTTCCCTCCTTCAGGGAACGAGGGTTACATACGTAACCTAGACATTCCCTTTCAGTCGGTCACTTCGACGTTACATCAGAGACTGACGAAATGGGGACCACAATAGCTGTCTTCCATTGAGACATAAGTAATAGCACCTTGCCGCGAAGCACATAAAAGGTACTACACAAACACAGAATGCACTGGGTAGCATATTCCAACAGGAATACGCTAACAGATTGCCTACACATGGAAGTCTTACAGAAGTACCAGCAGAGAGGTGATAAACTGAGGTAACCAACCCGCAGGGTGGAATTACATGTCAGAGATAGCAAGTGGCTTGCCAGGGGAAGACACATGTTCCCAAGGAGACTTAAAGTGGAATACACACGTGGCATTACCCAGAGGGGAATCACAACACATGGAGGCACCTAGTCCAACACAAGGGCTGACCGAAGGAGCATGCACGCAAGTGTAGACATCGACAGTGCTGGAGGAACCCAGGGTTCTGATAAGGAACTTACTGAGAGAGAACGCACGCATCCAATCCGTAGAGTGGAATGGCACAGCAAGCGAATGACACCGAGCAGATCCAGCTACTGGCCCGAAGGGGCGAGTATACGAGAGGATAACGGCTCTACACGGAGCTGGTCTGAAGTCCTGAAGCACTGAGTTCTGTCTTAAGTAAGTGCGGAGCACGTACTGGACAGAACAGCCCCAGGGCTGGGTCTGCCTCCTCCAGGGGCAGCGCTTGCAAGTTCACCACCTAATCCCTGAACGGAGTGGTGGGAACTTTGGGCACGTATCCGAGCCGGGGTCTCAAGATAACGTGAGAGTCATCCGGCCCGAATTCTAGGCACGCTTCGTCAACAGCGACCAGGTCGTGCTTACCCAAGGACTTACCTTTAACAAGGCCGTGGTGGGCAGCGATAGTGGCCACATAAACCTTAAGGGTGGAAGGAGACAGCCTTCGATCCAACCCTTCTTGGGGAAAGAAGCACAGACCCGACTGGCATGTTACCAAGGGTTCTCAACTTAGAAGAACACCAAGTGACGAAGAGGTTCAAGGCTTATAGACCTTTCAGTAGACAAGGCTCAGGCTGAAGTGAGGGTAGCTGCAACTCAGTCAGTGATGGTAGTCAGCAACTCGAGGCAACTGACATGCCACTGAAGTTGGGGTCCTGTCCAGGAGCATGACAGTTGCACACGGCACCCCAACCCGTAGCACAGGCATCGGTTAACACAACAACATGCCTGGACACTGGTTCTAAGGGAACTCCAGCCTGAAGAAAAGCCAGGTCCCGCCACGGGGAGAGAGTCAAACGACAAGCTGGGGTGATGGTCACCCGAAGCGTGCCCTGTTGCCATGCCCATCTCGGGACTCGGACGTTAAGCCAATGCTGAAGCGGTCTCATATGGAGCAACCCCAGCGGGATAACTGCCGCTGTGGAAGCCATATGCCCCAGGAGCCTCTGAAAAAGTTGCAGTGGGACCGCTGTCTTGCCGTTGAACTGATTCAGGCCATTCAGCAGAGACTGTGCACGCTCGCTTGTAAGCTGCGCGTACATGGCGACCGAGTCTATTTCCATACAGAGAAAAGAGATCCTCTGCACTGGGCAGAGTTTGCTCTTCTCCCAGTTGACCCGAAAACCCAGACGGGCGAGGTGTCTGAGCACTAGATCTCTGTGCTCGCACAGCCGGTCTCGAGAGTGCGCTAGAATCAGCCAGTCATTGAGGTAGTTGAGAATACGGACACCCTGGACCCTGAGAGGAGCAAGAGCTCCCTCCGCAATCTTTGTGAAGACACGGGGAGACAGGGCCAGCCCGAAAGGGAGGACCTTGTACTGAAATGCCTGCCCCTCGAAAGCAAACCGAAGAAACAGTCTGTGTCGAGGAAGAATGGAGACATGAAAGTACGCGTCCTTCAGGTCTATCGCTGCAAACCAATCTAGTGGATGAACGCACTCGAAGATGTGTTTGGGCGTTAACATCTTGAACGGGAGTTTGTGTAGAGCCCGGTTCAAAGCCCGAAGGTCCAGGATTGGCCGTAACCCACCTGTTTTCTTGGGTACAATGAAGTATGGGCTGAAAAAAACGACTTCATCTCGGCTGGAGGGACCGGCTCGATCGCGCCCTTTGCCAGAAGGGTAGCAATCTCCGAACGCATGACAGGGGCATCTTTGCCCACCATCGTACCGCGGATCCCCCGAAACCTGGGGGGACGCTGAGCGAACTGAATCGCATAGCCAAGCCATGATCATTCGAATGAGCCAGCGGGACAGGTTGGGTAGCTCTAGCCAGGCTCCCAGAAACCGTGCCAGCGGGGTCAAAGGAACCACAGGTGCACCCTTGGTGGGGCAGCGAGACGGAACAGCCGGCCCTGGTATGGGAGGCATAGCATCCTGTAATAAGGGTTGCGTCTGAAACCGTGGAGTGACAGAGGGGGCTCCGTGAGAAGGCAAAGCGTTCTCGGGCCGGCTCTGAAGGGAAAGAGGGGAGGGGGGAAGAGAGTGTTGCAGAACAACAGAGCACACTGTCAACCGTGCCCTCTTGGGACCCAGAGGTAGAGTGAGGATATAGGTACCACTGGCAGAGCCAGTGGTGAGGATGGAAGGGTTCTCCCCCGGCCCTCCTGTGGGGGAAGGAGCGGCCCTGCTGCCCAGCTGTCGTCTCCAACTCCGGGTCGCCCATCTCAGGAACGCCACTTCTTAGCCTGACGCTTGGCAGGTAGAGGGGCGGAGATGGGCTGCGCCACCTTCCCACGGCTGTCTCCTCGCTGCGGCTGGGGTGGAGGCTGCTGCTGTGGCCGAGCGGGAGTCACCTGAGACACCTGAGCCGGCGGCGGTGTAGGAGCAGCAGCTGGCTGCCGGGGCAGGATATGGCTGATCGCCTCAGACTGTCTCTGAGCGGCCGAGAATTGCTGGAACACAAACTCAGCCGCATCGCCGAAAAGGCCGGCCTGAGAGACAGGGGAGTTTAGGAGCTGAGTACGGTCCGACTCGAACCTCCTGAAGGGCTGCTTGGTCAGCACCCACCTCGTGCAAGCCTTTGAGCACCTTAGCCTGATAGACCTGCAAGGCGGCCATGGCGTGCAGGGCGGAAGCGGCCTGACCTGCAGCTCTGTAAGCCTTGGCCACAAGCGTGGACGAGAACTTACAGGCCTTGGACGGGAGCTTGGGATCACCGCGCCACGTAGAAGCGCTCGGAGGACACAACTGCATCGCAACCGAGCGCTCCACAGGGGGTACCCCAACATACCCTCTAGCCGCCCCGCCATCGAGGGAGGTGAAGGCGGAGGAAGCACCAGAACGGTTTTGGGCAGTTAAAGGTGCCCTCCATGAACTGGTAACCTCCTCATGCACTTCCAGGAAGAAAGGAACCGGTGGGGGGCCCTGGCGTTCACCAGAGCGTGCAGCCCCCAGGAACCAATCATCCAGCCTCGAGTGTTCCAGACGGGGTGGAGGATTCCACTCCAACCCAATGCTCTCAGCTGCCCGGGCAAGCATGGCCGTCAGCTCGGGATCTGACTCGGACAACGCTGCTCTCCCAGAGGGAGGCACCGCAGCTGAATCTTCATCTCCCGAGGACTCAAACCCGCCTTGAGATGCAGCGATCGACATACGATCATCCTCCGGAGCCCCGAATGAGACGCTGGGTCCCCCAGAAGGGGAGGCAGCAGGCCCACCCGGAAGCTCCACCGGCTGAGATGCCTGGGAGGGGGGCGTGGCCCGAGGAGGCTGACTCGTCGGGTTGTTCCACACCATCACCCTAAGATCACCCTGGCCACCAGCCGAAGATCGGGGTGTGGCAAAGGGGACTCGATACTGTTTAAGGTAATCGAGTCTCGATCTAAGCATCTTGATGGTCATGTTCCCACAATGAGAACATGAGCCATCCACAAAAGCCGCCTCAGCGTGCTGGAAACCCAAACACGTGAGACAGCGATTAGGGCCATCAAGAGGCGCCATATATAGCGACCGCACCCAGAAACACATGGGCGGTACAACATCTTTAAAAAGACGCGACCTTAAAACCTGTAAACTCTTTTAGGAAATGCTCTTTTAGTAATGAAGCGCTCAGGGGAAACAGGCAAGGCAGGAACACTGGAATCCGCTGAAACGCGGTCACACCAGTACTGCAGAGACTCGTCCTGTAGAACACTCCGGTGAAGGCAACGATGTGCTCGGCTCTGAAGCGAAAGCTTGAATGCGAGTTGCTCGCACTGCTCCTTATATACCCACAGAGTGGGGCGGAGCTTGCGCATGCAAATTCCGCAGACCAAGATACTCTTCGTATCATTGGCTTGTTTTGTTAACACTCGAAGGTGATTGGGCTCTCGGGCGAGACCCCATTTCGCCAGTCTCTGACGTAACGTCAAAGTGACCGACTGAAAGGGAACCATGATAATATTGATAATCATGATAACTTTGGTCACTATAATCGTGATATGAAATTTTCATCCTGTTTCATCCCTAGCTTTAGTATTACAATATTGAATGTAAATGAGACATGAAGGCCGGTCTGTGCTTAGTTTGGGACTAAAATTAGATGAAGATTTTTGTCTGGATTTGACTATAAAAAGATAACTATAAATATATGTTTATGAATATGAATACATGGTTTATATTATAATTATATTGTAAATATATTTGTACAGTTAGACTGACTATTATATAGATATTTTTGAGACCTTAACCCTCTGGAGTCTGAGGCTGATTTGGGGCCCTGGAGAAGTTTTGACATGCCCTGACATGTGCTTTATTCAGTTGTTCATAAACATATTAATGGAAAAGGTGTCATTACACTATATTCAGCACAAACTAGTCTACCATAATATGTGAGGAACATGTATGTACATGTTTGTATTTTTGAAGGAATAACGTTTATGCGTGGTTATTGAAAAAAAAAAAAAAAACTTAAGTCACTGAAATAAGGCCAGAAAACATATTAAATATGTGTTCACACAACTTGTGGGTATTGGAGGTTGTAGACTAGAATTTTTGCTTTAAAATGATTTAAAAATTATCCTACCTACTCATTCATATAAACTTTATATTGATTTAAATTTTGCAAGACACTTTTTGTCAAGACACACAGTATGCATGGAGGCGTGAATCTTAATGAATAATGCTGTGATTTACACCTGAGAAGACAAAGACCCACATAATGACCTGCATAATGACCCGCATAATCAGCCCTTTCAGTCAGGTAGGTTATGTGAAAAACCCTCTGTGATCATGTTGATAACATTATTAACGTCAATATAATGATTTTTGTAATCTCACACATGCACGTATTATTGCACATTGTTACGTTCCATGTATGTTTTGTTTTGTATTTTGTTTTGTTTTTTGCTCCCTCTCTTTTGTTATCTATCGAGTTATTTAGGTAGATCTTATTGGACGGGAAAACCAGCAATCATCCTGGTGATGTCATGACATTCTGACATCATGACCAGTGTTCTGCCAATCTGCGGGTTGCTGATCGTTTAAAGGGCTTTGACGCCGTTCCACCTGGAGTGAGCTTTTGGGCTTCGGACCTCACTCACCTTTGTTGAGCCAGAAGCAGCCAATCTGCTAACATGTCTTTGAACTGTTCATTTAGTCTGTGGTTTACTGAGACAGCATTTCTGTGACTTGTTTGATGTACTCATGTAGTAGTTAACCTGATGGAGTTAGAGCAGGCTACAAGTTTCACATGTTCATTGTATGTGTGCATTCGTATGCTGGTGTGAACGTCGTTATCTGTTAACCACTTGATTCGGTCTTGATTGGCAAATAATGATCCCTTTCATATGTACAGCCCTACTCAGCGGTAATCTCAACCTCACTGACAACTGTTAAATCCGTAGTGCGTAACGGCTTGAACTGATAGCTAGTACTTTATGTTAATTAGCGCGTGGGTGTTCGCCTCCATTGTATTTTTGGTTATTTATGTAGTAAAGTTTAGTTAAGGCATCGCATATGCCGAAGATTTCGGTATTGTTTCTACATTTTATTTTTGGTACTTAGTTTAGGGGCGTGGGCGCTAGTTAATGGGTTTTGTTTTGATTATTTCTTTTGTTTGGCGACACCCTCATTTTTTTCTTACTTTTATTGAGTTAATGTTTTTCTTGTATTGTCTAATTTTTCCCTGTGTCAATAAACATCAGGTTATTTTTGCAACCCTTGTTGTCTGGTCTGTTCTCCCTCACACTGCAACAGCTGCATCTCACCTAAATGTTGCATTCATTCCACTTAACATCTTTAAGCACTTAACACACATCATGTGAAGAAAATTTTGTATAGGCCTATTATAGTTTAAATTACAGTGCCAGTCAAAAGACTGGACGCATTATTAATATATGTTTTAAGAGAAGTCTCATGCTCATCATGCTGTATATCAAACACACAGAAAAAAACAGCAATACTGTGAAATATTATTACACTTTAAAATAATGGTTTTCTGTTTTAATATACTTTAAAATTTAATGTAATTCTGTGATGCAAAGCGTCTGAACATTCATGTTACCTCTATGGCATTTCATATAGGCTTTTAGCTTAAAAGCATGCACATTTGGAGAAATGTTTATGGATTCTCATATGTTAATGTCAATTTTCTATACAGAGTAATACTAATTCAATATTTATTGTCATCACTATGAGCGCTGGATACTGTTTTCAATTCATACTTGCAGCCGGAGGGCGCTCTGTGCACATTAGTCTACAAATGACATGTAGTGAAGGACAGGCATACCATGTGACATTCCAGGAACTAACAGAGGCATCCATAGATCGCTATAACCATGGCAATAACATGCAGATAGACTCTTTTGAAGATAATAAATACATGATTGCGATGATGTATACATGTATTGCCTCAGAATTTGCCTCTGAATAGCGCTCACTCCGTGGGCGTAGCCGCATTAGCAGATAATAAACTGACACACGGATGTCTGACATGTCTCTTTTTTCATACAGATTACATAAACAGAGAATTTTTGTTTTCGATTTGACTTACAAGACTTAAGACCTGACATTTCAAAGTTTCTTTAGATATAAGTCTCATTTTTTTGTGATTAGAGTTCACTAAGTGTACATTTTCTGAGAACTATCAGATTGGACTTCGTTCAGAGGGAGACGAGAGATCACGCATCATGTTAGTTTTCTTTATTTTGCAAAAAGCACAACATTTTGTTTTTACTCTGAGTGTACACAAATAAAAGAAGACATTTTATAGTTTCAATTGATATATTATTTCTGTCTCTCTGACAAAAAAAATGTAGTATTTTAAGTCTGTTTTGCTGCAATGTGAAAATAATCCTGCAAAACATACTGTAGCGTTTCTTGACTCCAGAGGGTTAAACACACCCTACCCAAAAAATATACCGGTAAATAGATGACAATAATTTTAGATAAAATAATAGCAGGGGTCTCCAATCCTGCTCCTAGAGAGATACCTTATTGAAGACTTAATTTTCAACCCTGCTCAAATAGATTATCTGGTTCAGGTGTGTTTGTTTAGGGTTAGAGTTGAACTGCAGGATTGTAGCAATCCAGGCACATGGATGGAATACATATATTAGGCATAAGCATCATATTAATAATTAATAATTACTAACACAAACCATTACCTCAGTATCTCTAGTGTGCAATGAGAACTTCCCAGCATGACAGAGAGCAATTTCACTCCTGCATCCCGTAGTTTATTTCCATTCAGATTCATTTCCTTTGCACATGAATACTCAGAGGTGAGAGCTACAGCCAGAGGAGCACAGCACTTTTCTTTCACTTCACAAGGATCTCTACATTTGAGATAAAGCTGAATTTGTTCCACTAGTTCACTGTCACCCAGATCATGGAGGCAGTGGAACAGATTAATGAATTTCTCTGGAGTTGGATCTTCCTCTATCTTCTTCTTGATGTAATTGACTGTTTCCTCTAAACTGTGGTTTCTCCTTTCTGTCTGTGCCAGAAGAGCTTTTAAGAGAGTCTGATTGGACTCCAGTGAGAAGCCCAGAAGAAAGCGAAGAAATAGTCCCAGGTGTCCAGTTTTACTTTCTAAGGTTTTATCGACAGCTTTCTGGTGCAGGTCAGATATTGGAACATGTGTATGTGTTGATTTAGTCATTTGGACAAACACATTGATATTCTGGGTTATAAAAGTATGATGCACATACAGAGCAGCCAGATGTTCCTGAATGCTCAGATGAACAAAACAGACTTTCCTCTGACACAGACTGAACTCCTCTCCAATATGAGCACAAAGTCCTGAGTACACAACTGCCTCTTTCACATCAATGCCACACTCTTTCAGATCTTCTTCTTTGAAGATCACATTGTGTTTCATAAGCTCTTGAAAAGCCAGTTTCCCCAATTTGAGGATCAATTCTTCATCGCTTACTTTCTCCACATAGTCCTTCTCATGTTTGATGTTGGTCTGAAGGATCAGGAAGTGTGTGTACATTTGATTGAGAGTCTTGGGAATCTCTCCACTATCTGCTCCACTCAACATCTTCTCTAGGACTGTGGCTGAGATCCAGCAGAACACTGGGATTTGGCACATGATGTAGAGGCTCATTGATGACTTCAGGTGTGAGACAATTCTGTCAGCCAGACTCTGATCTCTGATTCTCTTCCTGAAGTATTCCTCCTTCTGTGGGTCGTTGAAGCCTTGTACCTCTGTCACTCGATCAACAAACTCAGAGGGGATGAGATCAGCTGCTGCTGGTCTGGAGGTGATCCAGATGAGAGCAAAGGGAAGCAGATTCCCCATAATAAGGTTTGTCAGCAGCACATCCACTGAAGCTGATTCAGTCACATCACACAACCTCATGTTGTTCTGAAAATCCAGAGACAGATGACACTCATCCAAACCATCAAAGATGAAAATGATTTTATCTTCATTTGGAGAGATTTCCAGATGTTTTGTGTCCATGAAAAACTGTAGAAGATCTTTAAGACTGAATGTTTCATCCTTCAGCAAATTGAGCTCTCTGAAAGGAAGTGAAAATATGATGTGGATGTCTTGATTTTTTTTCCCTTCAGCCCAGTCCAGAATGAACTTCTGCACAGAGACTGTTTTTCCAATGCCAGCAACTCCTTTAGTCAACACAGATCTGATGCGCTTGTTTTGTCCTGGTAATTCTTTGAAGATGTCATTGCAGTTGATTGGTCTGTCCTCTGTTACTGCTGTTTCAATCGGTCTGATCTCATATTCATCAATATGCTCTCTATCTTCTGTGATGGAGAGCTCAGTGTAGATCTCATTGAAGACTATTGGGTTTCCTTGCTTTGTTATTGGCTCATGCAGATGTTGAAACTTCTTCTGCAGCTTTGTTTTAAGTTTAATGCTGTAAAATTAGGAAATAGTCACACATATCACTGGAAAATGTTCACATAAATCTTAATACAGATTCAGATATTATTTTAATGCAAGTTAAGACTTAGGGTAAGATTTACTATAAAGGGGCAAATTAGCATGAGAGCAGAATTCCACAAATGCGCCGATGGGAGTGGCAAGTTTTGCGTGTGATCTACTGCTGACGTACTGCAATTGCAGCCTTGTCGCAAAATGGGTTAAAACATGCCTTTTTTTGAGCATTAAATAAATACAAATACAAGTAAATTGACTAGCGTAAACATTAGTAAATTGTGTTGCATGATTCATTTAAATACTCTCCTCTTAAACTCCTAAAATGCATATGCAATAAGATCAGCTGCAAAAACAACTCAGGCCACACCTTTTCAGTGCTAATTTTTCAATGCGTGTCTTTAGTAATTCCCGACATTAGTTTTTTTAACGTCAAAAGCGGGTTTGCATTGGAGCAAGCTGTTAGTAAATCTGGCCCTTAAAGTACAAAATAAAGCTGTATAAAAAAATTGCCAATAAATATATTTATCATTACAAATTAGTTGCACCTAAAATGATTAATCAGAGAAGATAACTATGTTGTTGTATCTTTGAAATCATATCACCTGTAGTTAGTATTATAATATTTTTTATCAGGTATTGATTAAATGCTGTGCATTTATTTACTGATTGTTTATGATTGTTGATTGTTTCCCTTTATTTGTTACAAACAAATGAAGGGAAACTTTCTTTAAAATATCTTGTGTTCCACAAACACAAATGATGACAAGTTTTAATTTTTGGGTAAACTATCCCTTTAATACAGATTCAGGTGTGATTTGTATAAATGTACATAAAAATGTAATTTAATTTTTAATTTAAAGTCTAAAAACACTAATAAATATATAATTCCCATAATAAATAAATAAATAAATATATATATATATATATATATATATATATATATATATATATGACTGCAAATTGTAATATTATATCTGATTAACACTAAATATGATGAATTACAGAAACAATTAATTTGTTAATTTTAAGTGATTCACACAGACCTGCTTACTTTATCAATTTGGACATGTGTCTTCACAAAACTAGTGTTTTAGATTTTATATATATATATAGTGACGTGCAGTGGTGTTCTGAAATCGAGGCAAACAATGACCTCAGTTTATTTATTTTTTAATTTTTATAAATCACATGTAAATTCATGTCCACT
Source organism: Chanodichthys erythropterus (assembly GCF_024489055.1). Lineage (NCBI taxonomy): Eukaryota > Metazoa > Chordata > Actinopteri > Cypriniformes > Xenocyprididae > Chanodichthys > Chanodichthys erythropterus. The sequence goes on from NC_090237.1 coordinate 27,157,050, forward strand.
ACTTTTAACATTGCCACATTTTCCTTGTTAATTGAACATTACTTTACATTACATCAAACAAGAAAAAAAGAAACCAAATACAATTCTATTTTCTATTTTTTTACTTTAACAATGTAATTAATGTTGTATTTATTAAAACCATGTCAATCTTATCAAGTTAGTGTTTTAAGAATTTTTACATATTACAAAAAAAAATAACTCAAGGCATTAACATTTTAAACAATATTTGTGTATTGATTTCAGCTGTTCTTTTTAATAGTCAAGTCAAATCAAGTCATCTTCATTTAGCGCTTTTTACAATACAGCTTGTTTCAAAGCAGCTTCACAGTGATAATAGTAAAATTAATGGACAGATTGTTTTGGCTTCAGGAAAAAGCTCGAGGAAAAAGCAATTACTGAGCTAAAGTAAGTTTTTGCTTACTTTTTTACATCTCATATCTTCAACCTGCTCAAATGTTCCTATAAATATATTTCCCTTAAATGTGCATTCTGAATAATAAATAAATGTTTTTTCCAACTAACCTGCCACAGTCCAGTGTTCGTCTTTTTATTAACAGTATTTGTCTCTTAACCATGTTTTTTTTATTGAAAAAATGTAGTACCATGTTTTTTTCGTGGGTTGATTACCACTTGTATTACCTCAGTTTTACTACAAATACCATGGTTGATTTGTGGTTACCATGTGTAACTATTAACATTGTTTTTTGGTTGTACTTGTAGTAAAACCATGGTTAATTTTTGTAAGAGCAGTATTTAAAAAGATAAATGAATGTGCCTTAACTCCCTTAAAGGGGACCTATTATGCAAAATTCAGGATTGGATGTAAATATCCGTTGGCAGTGTGTGTACTAGAGGTCTACAAAGAGTACCTGAGACCCGAGGACCCGGAACCCAACCCGGGACCCGTATGGGTTCAGGTCTATATTTGAAATGTTCAGCCAGGTCTGGGTCGGTTCCCAATCTATTACTTTGGTTCCTGGGTCTGTTTAACTCGGAGATCACCCGGCTGTGTTCAGAGTCAGTCAGCACTGTGCGTGTGTTTTGTAACTTGCAAAGAGTGGTAACACTTTAGATTACAGCCCGGAAAATACTGCAACTAATTACAATGAATTTACAGCATAACTTTCAATATATAGTGTACCTATAAATGAAGTACGTGTAAGTATAGGGGAACAATATGTAAAGTGTTGGGAATAAAGGGGTAACAACCAGGAAAATAACATATTATTTGTACTGTAAGCATTTTAGAACTAAGGGGTACTTATACTATTATGATAGACAACAATCTTACGCTTGGGAGCAATTTAGCGAGAAAGTGCACTGATTAAGTTGTTTCAAGGCAAATAGAAAGTACTAATGCAATCTTTTTTTAATACATGGGGAAATATACTTTTGTTTCATGTAGTTACAGGGTAAGTATGACACTGCAGGCTGTAAATGAAAGTGGTGCTTGTTACACTCTTGTTTCATGTATTTACAGGGTAAGTAATAATAATAAAAAAAAACCCTGCAAACAATCTGATATCACTGACTCCAAAACCTTTATTTGAAAAACAACTTAAAGGTGCAATATGTAATATATTAAAATATCCAAAAACCACTAGGCCAGTGTTATATATTTTGTTCACTTGAGTACTTACAATATCCCAAATGCTTCCAATTATTTGTAAATCGTGAGAAAATTGCAATTTTAACCAAGGTTTACGATTTTATTTTGTAGAAACCATGGAAACACCAAAGACGCTTTAATATAATACACATTTTAATAGACAAGGGAATAACTGTTGATATATTAGACAGAAAACTAATTATTGTTATATAGCTCAACACATTTAGTCTTATTGTTTAAATCAGTTTTCTTGATTTTTTGCGAGTACCGTGCTTTACCATGCCTCAAAAAATTTAAAATGAGTTGCATGCCATTTATCAACACAACCCATCCAATATTTAATATGATATTCTAAAATCGATCTAGCTTACTGCAGTGTCTCTCAAACAAGTGTCTCATAGCAGCCGCCAAGCAAACGCACAGAGTAACGTTATAACATCATTTTCAGCCCTTAAATGTATCTAATACGATAAACAAAGCTGCGTTACCTCATACTCATGACCGGAAAAGCGGAAGCAGCGCTGGCAACCGTGGAATAATAAAAGTTTGCGGCGTGTGTTGAGCAATCGCTCCAGCGGCCTCGTTCATCTCCCACAACACTCGGTCCTGCTCTGCTTCATACTACAATAACGTTAATAATCACATCCATGAACATGATTTCTTCCCGAGTCCTATCCCTGTCCTTTTGCACTGTCCGTTGAGGTGAAGACCACATGTCCCAAGATTCCACTCTCAAACTTGGCGTCATCAAGCTATGCCTTTGTTTTGAATAGGCCTCTAGCGACCTCTAGCGACAAAATTATTAAATACTGCATCTTTAATTAAAAACAGGTCTAAAACACTTATTATTCATTAATTCATTTTTTTTTTTTAAATCAACTCTTCATTTCAAATTCTAAAGTCCAGACAGAAAGTAACACGTTTTGTCCCTTTGATGTTGTTGTTGTTTCTCTCTTGGCTTCCTCCTCTTGTTTCTCAACTGATGAATCTTAAGAAGGAATCCCATTAAAAGAAAATACAATAGGCTACATCCAGAAATTTTCTCATGGTTTAGGCTATTCATCTTTTCGCTTTCAACCAACTGTCACCAGCGTCTGCGTGAGAGTCAACTTTGTGTTTGACGAAGCATATTGTAATGAGCAACGTGAAGCTTTCATGACGTTCTTGCAGGAGATTCATGTGAAAAACTTGCACGAGAACTGCCGTCTCTGTTATTCTGTCTTGTTTGTTTCTCATTATCATTATCTGTTATTCTGTGTATTTTGTTGTGAGCATTAATAAAAAAAATTAAAAAATAAACTGACGCCATCCGACATCCGCGTGACTTTTTGCGTGAGTTTCTCGGCACGCTTACATCACGCTTCAAGTTACGTCAAGCATGAACTCTCAACCCTCTCATGCACACACAGGTGACAGTTGGTCCAAAGTAAAAGTTTTTTAAAAATATATATATTTTTTTTTAAATGTAATTTTTTTTTTAATATTTGTATTTGTAAATATATATATATATATATATATATATATATATATATATATATATTTTTTTTTTTTTTTTACAAATACGTATCATTTCACTTCAGAAGACATTGATTGATCCATTGGGGTCATATGGAAGAAGAGGAACAAGAGGAGGAAACCAAGCAAAAGAAACGAATAAGAAGTGTTGTAACTTTAAATCTGTTTTTCAAATAAAGTTTTCGGAGTCAGTGATATCAAATTTTTTGTATTTTTTAATTTTTTTTATTACTTACCCTGTAACTACATGAAACAAGAGTGTAGCAAGCACCACCTAAATTTACGGCCCACAATGTGATACTCACCATATAACTATATGAAACAAAGGTATATTTCCCCATCTATTGAAAAAAAGATTGCAATAGTTCTTTCTACTTGCCTTGAAACGACCTAATCAGTGCACTTTCTCACTAAATTGCTCCCAAACGTAAGATTGTAGATCTATCTATCAAAATAGTATAAGTACCCCTTAGTTCTAAAATACTCATGAGTGACCCTAGCCAACAGAAGCAGAGCGGGCGGAGATGCAAGCGAACGGTGATCATCGATAGTTTTCACGTGTTGTCATGCCCTGGCGGGCAAAACAAGGCTTTACTCCATTGACCGCCAGTCGTTTTTACCAGGTTTGTAGTAAGATTTAATGTAGTAAGACAGTAAGTACTTTAAAGGTGCCCTAGAATCTCCATTTCACAAGATGTAATATAAGTCTAAGGTGTCCCCTGAATGTGTCTGTGAAGTTTCAGCAGAAAATACCCCATAGATTTTTTTTATTATATCATGTTTTAACTGCCTATTTTGGGGTGGGATTAAAAATGCTCCGATTTGTGTGTACACCTTTAAATGTTCGTGCTCCCCACCCCTCAATAACTTTAAATTTAACAGTACATTAGCAACATGCCAACAAAACATTTACAAATGAAGAGTTTGGTTCCAAAACGCAATAACTCCATTTTGATTCATTTGAGTAAAAAGGTGTTCCCTTTCGAAGGGAACTTCAACTCTGCGTTGAAACGCTTTGGGGAACGTCACACGTGACCCGGTGTCTGAAACCCAACTATCCAACAACTCCAATCCCTCTTGGCCGGCGATAGCCTATGACGTAATATGGCATGACCCGGAAGTATAAAAGGAGCGCCTGGAGAAACAAATTATATCTATAATATATAATATGCCTTACAAATGTTCAAGAGAGTGTGTTCATCCGTGTCCCAGCTTTTGACACTTGATATACACATTTCTAGGTGTTTTCTGTCTGGGAGAGGAGTGCGCATAGACAGCGCTTGAGGGCGCTGTCTGTGTGTTTTTCCGTTATTTACTGTGAGCGTCTCCCTATCGGGACGCCCTCGTTCTCGTTTGGCACTCTTCTCGAGGGAAGAGGTATCTGCATCTGTGCCTGGTGATTCTGGCCCCGTTTGTGCTGAGGCAAAACAGCGGCTGCAATCATAGGGCTTGCAAGTGAGCTCGTTGGGAAGTTTGAGAAAGTTGTATTCTCTCTCAACTCCCCCGGGGCTGACGAGGATGAGTTGTTGGATGACGATGGTGTCCGTGTTTGACGTCATCACGTCCGGCAGTGCGCGCCCGCTGGCTGCTGTGCATGCGGAGTTGCTGGTGTTTTTGCGACGCATTTTTCGGCAGGCTGCAGCTGCTGTGAGAGCGCGTTAAGAAAGGGGCCGCGCGCGGACGGCTCGACGAGCGGTTCCTTTCTGTCCATGAATGCTGCAGCTCCCATAAACTTTCCATTCCTTCCTGATCTCCTTGTTTGAGATCGGGAGGGCATGGAAAAACCCCTAGCCATTCAGATTTGTATCTGAGCCCAGAGAGACTGGAGGGGGAAGAAGCGAGAGTGAGATGGGTGATCGGTTGTAAACACTGTTGCGTTTGTAATCAATATATATGTGTGTGTGTGTATATGTATGTTTATTTATATGCATGTATATATATTTTATAGACATATATCATGCTCAGATGCTTCTTATGGTCAGACTGATGGCTGGGCCCATAGTGATTTTTCTGTCGGCCCGCTTTTTCGGTTTAATTATGAGAGGATCTTTTAGGCTTTAATGAACCCTAGATTTTATCCTTTCATGTGGAGAAAAAGGAGTATTAGGAGTCTTTGGTCTTTGAGCCACAGGAGGGTCTATATTTTATGTTTTTAAAATTAGACCTTGTTTTCCTGTATAGTTTTTCTGGGCATGTAGTCAGAAAAGGTAAGGGGTTTTGGGGCAAACTGAAGTTGATAGGTTGGCTAGAAAGATATATTGTGCAGACCACAAAATGGCCGCCTCTTAGCCACCAGTTGTTAAGAGTAGCTTCTCATCTGCTGTTTTCTAGAGTAGTTTGAGTTAGCACTCGTCACTTCAGTTAGTATGTATGTTTAGGTTGGCCTTAATCGGCCGCCTGACATTGTTTGCTTGTGAGCTTTGCTTTCTTTCTCTTATCCATGAGATTTGGAGGTGAAGCCCAGGCTTCACTGGGCTTGTGGCCCTGTAAGAAGGCCTGTAGCTTTGTGGCTAGGCTAGAGCTAGGTTAGGTGTGTTATATGTTAACCCTATGTATACTATCCCTTGTCAGGAGGTATAGTTCCTAGTTCTGGCCTCCTCCCGAGGGAGTTGTTAGGCCGTATGCCCATTGTCCCCTTGTTTATGTAGGTGCAATTGGTGAGTTAACAGCTAAGGTTGTAGGCTGTTTTTAGACTCCCTGGTGCTGTTTTTCTCAGGTGGTAGGCCCTTATCTTTGCGTAGATAAGTTATCAGTGTATGCTAGGCCCCACTTTCATACTTTAGAACTTTTCATGCTATGAATTTTTTTTTTCCTCTGAGCCACTAGATTTTCCATTCAAGTTTGAGTTGACAGTGCTAGCTTTTTAGCCTCCGTCCTCTAGAGCTCAGTACAGATTTGCGAATCTGTTTGGAGAGAACGTTTATCCTATTAGGATAGCATGTATTTCAAAGCATTGTGTTTTGCTTTGAGTTCTAGCCTTTTGCCCTACATTTGTATGTGAGCTTACTTATGCTGCCACAGGTTAGCACCTGTTCTCATAATAGCAGGCCTTTTTTGATATTAGCCTCTATTTAGAGAGATTGGTGACTATTTTAATATTCCCCATAGCTCAGGTTGTAGTTAGCTTCCCACAGCTTTGCTGGGTTACAGCTGTTTCCCTGTAAGCTTGGTTCCCTTATATTCACGAGCTGGCGCCACGTGTCACTGAAATGGTAGGCCCTAATGAGGCCTCCTTTTAGTTTACACATTGGCACAGTTTGTGTTTATATGGACAAACGGGCTGAACGCCACATGTTGCTGAACTTGAAGGCCCCATAAGGCCTCCTTTTTAGCTGACATGCTGGCAGGATGCTTGTGAATCCAATACCACCATCGGCCACGCCCCACCTCTGTTGAGTAGGCCTTAAGCAGGCCTCTTGTGGAGTATGGTGGCTTAATATGCATTCCTTCTCTCAATATGATGCGTGAAAGGTTTTCCACTGAATGCATGGCCTGTTGGTTGGTATGGTCTTGGACTGGCTGATGCCACGTGTTTATTAGGGTAGGCCCTAATAAGGCCTCCTTTTATTTTACATGTTGGCACAGTTTGTGTTTATATGGACAAACGGGCTGAACGCCACATGTTGCTGAACTTGAAGACCCCATAAGGCCTCCTTTTTAGCTGACATGTTGGCAGGATGCTTGTGATTCCAGTACCACCATCGGCCCTGCCCCACCTCTGCTTTGAGTAGGCCTTAGGCAGGCCTCTCGTGGAGTATGGTGGCAGGATATGCATTTCTTTTTTTAGAAACTAAATTGCTGAATGCATGGCCTGATGGTTGGTATGGTTATGGTCGCCACTAGCTGATACCACATGTTTACTAGGGTAGGCCCTATGGGTCTCCCGTGCAGCATGTTGTAGTTCAGTTATGTACTCCTATCACTTTGAGAGTAAAAAGGTGCTTTTGAGTTTTTGTGGTAAAACCTTACTGAGGTTTGGTTTTAACTACATCAGCCTCCTTGAGTCTGGGTTTCTACTCTAGTTGAGCTAAATATCTACCTAGTATCTAGGATGGTTCTATTTTCGCTCCTAGAACCCTAATGGCCACTATACTAATGCCGTATGTCTTAAAGGTTTTAGGCCCTCTCGGCCGCCTTTTTTGAACATACTAGCGTATTGTATGTATTATATTGTAGTGTAATCCTTCTGGTTGGCCAGGGCCCCAGGTGATTATTTAACCTCCTTATGGTTCAGTTATTTATCCTTCCTGGTGCTTTAAACACTGCCACGAGCTGATGCCACATGTCTGCTGAGGTCATAGGCCCGTCAAAGGCCTTCCTTAGTGCGTGTTTGCGTACGTTGTATTCCTCTTGCTTTCAAAGGGTAAAAAGGTTCTTTTACCAAGTACACTGCTCGTTGGATTGTGTTAGGTAGATTGTCATGTGGGCACTTTACAATTCAACTACTGTTACTAAGTCATATGTTCTGCTCCCAGCAAGACAGGTGTTCAAGGTGGCCCACACAGGCCACCATTGAATATTCTTCTAATATGGCAAAATGCTTTTCGTACATGAGTCATGCTCCATATAAAGCTATTATCATGATGTAGGCCCCATTCTGGCCTCCATGATTATGTGCCCACAGTATGGTCTACCTGTTATGTTGAGCTGTGTACTTCCCTGCTAGGGTTGTCTGTGTAATAGTGCTTAGCTCCCTAAGCTCCATGAGGCCTCCCATTGAGGATCAGCCCTAGGCTGGTTTGTGCTCCCCTGTATCAGGGTTCTCTAGCACACAGCCTCCTCAGTGCAAATAACCAGGTGCTGAGTAGATCCTAGGATGAGTGGATTATACTCCCCTCAATACGAGGGTTTATAGCACTTAGCTGAGTTCTGCTCTCCAGGATGCCCATCTCTACGTGTGGGTTTGAGTTGCTTACTGCCCCTCTCGCAGTCGCTCTTACTTGCTCTCTTCTCTGAAGAATGCGTTATAGAGATTCTGTATTCAGACAGGGTTGGCCAAGACTAAGTTTGTCCTTTATCAAACCAGGTCGGCCTCCCTGGTGGCATTGGGGGTGACTTCGTTCCCCTCTAGTGACTGGCTGGGGCTCCTTTCGGTTCCCTGGCCACATTCCTTTTAACCCTTTAAGGTCTGAAGGCTTTTTTAGAGGTTTTTTTTCTGAGCAACACACACAAACGTAAAGACTCATAACTCCAAAACTGTAGCAAGGAGAGTCAAAAGGTAGGTATCATTTGATAGAACATTTTTTAAATTTTAAGAAAATATAAATTACATTACATTTGGACATTTTCTTGCTGAGAAACAGCTGATAAAAGACAAAAAATATATATCATTTTTAAAAAAAAATTTGTCTTTTTTTTTATTTCACACGGAATAACTCAGGAACGCAATAAGATCGGATAAAAAAAATCTTTTTTGGAGATGATCTCCTACATTTGAGCTGCATCTGGTTCAAATTTCGTGGTGATAGCATAAAGTATAGTTTAATAAATTGTTATTCATTTTTTTCTGCAGCCTGGTGGCGCCAACGGGCAGTAAACTCCGGTATAGAGGCGCTTCTCAGCACTCGTTTTTTCAAAATGGTTAGGTGCATTAAAAAGATGAGATTCTAAGCTTTAAAATCTATTTTGTGTCATTCCATGTCATTCATTTTAATCTTGAGAATCTGCTTTAAATATTGATGTGCCATTTTCTATGATCTGTGCATTTTTCATGAAGTTATGAGCACATGAAATATACATATTTGTATTCAGTTAGCGGCTGTGCTATTTTTGTTGTAAACGCATATTACTCAGACTCATTAGAGGGTGAAAACAACGCAACAGAAGCATGTTGGAGGCTTGATATGAAGGTTTAAAGTCTCTGGTTTTGTATGCAAAAATAATTTTTGTGCTACCTATATGGATTAAATTTTTATCGGCTCTTAAAGAGAGACATGCAAATGGGAACGCCAACGCTCCATCCGGTCTTAAAGGGTTAAGGGACCACTTTTCCTTGGAAAATTTGGTCCCAGAAGCCTTGAGCAGCCTTGGTAGGCTTTCTACGGAAGGCCTCTTTGAGGGTCAGCTTGGGCTGTTGGCCGTAGGGAATGCTGTCACTGACAGCCTTTGTGTGACCCGAGGGTGAGTTGCTATCTGGCATTTCCTTCGAAACTGCTTGACGTTTGTCTAGCCATCTTTTGGCATGCACTCTCCTTAAGCATGGCGGCATGGTTATATCATTCCCCAAAGCATTTCAATGCAGAGTTGAAGTTCCCTTCGAAAGGGAACGTCTCATGTTACATATGTAACCATAGTTCCCTGAGAACCAGGGAACAAGACTCTGCGTTTCCTTGCCATGCTTCAGGCTGCCTGCAGAACAGTCCCTCAAGGCGAAAGATACTGTCTGTTTCTCCAGGTGCTCCTTTTATACTTCCGGGTCACGCCATATTACGTCATAGGTTGTCGCCGGCCAATAAGGATTGGAGTTGTTGGATAGTTGGCTTTCAGACACCGGGTCACGTGTGACGTTCCCCAAAGCGTTTCAACACAGAGTCTCATTCCCTGATTCTCAGGGAACTATGGTTACATACGTAACCTGAGACGTTTACTTTACCAAGAAAATGGCACGATGAAAACGTCTCAGGTTACGTATGTAACCCTGGTTCTCTGAATAGGGAACTAGACGCTGCGTCGATACGCAATGGGAACACCTCTGCGTGATTGCGTCTTGAAGCACTTGTGAAATCTAACCAATAACGTGACGAGACGTCAGAAACGGGTGACATCACGGACCAGGAAACTATAAAGCGTACCCAGACCAAAGAACGCTAGCTTCTGAAGCAAGACGCTCACAGGTACGCCGGGTGTATGGCTAAGCAATGCAGCATCTCGTTCCCTATTCAGGGAACCAGGGTTACATACGTAACCTGAGATGTTCCCTTTCATGGGAACTGTCGATGCTGCGTTGATATGCAATGGCAACGCTGTCCCAACTATACCGTAGTGCCAAGTACCTGTCTGTTATCACTGAGACAGCACAGCTGACCCCAGAGTGGAGCCGACATCAAGGTTATAAAAACTAATAAATGTATGCTGGGAGGACCACCCAGCCGCATCAATATGTCGTGGATGGAAACTCCCGACATCAGAGCCTTTGAGGCCGCCATACCCCTGGTAGAATGGGCGCGGACAGCTAAAGGAGATGGCTGTTCGGCCGCTTCATAAGCAAGTGAGATGGCCTCAACCACCCACTTGCTCCTGATCCGAATTTAAAAAAGGAGGAGGACAGAAAGCCTGAAGTACAATAGGCCCTGGGACAAAGTCATCTTGTTAATGTTATAAATGAATTATGTCTCCGTTTGTCATTACCGATTAAAGAGAATGTGGCGCCAACACAAGGTTAAAATAAACACATTTGCCGAGTACATTGGTATTAAAAACGGCTTTTAAAAACTGTCCATGATTCAGTTTTGGGGACCGTGACAGAAGTTTGATGTTGTTGTGAAAAAAGCAACAGTCTGCATTTTTCCTGCCTCATCTTCTTAATCTCCTCACGAATCATGCCGTCAAAATTATTAATTTTTCTGTTTTTGTTGATCACAAAGTACAAAGCAGATAAGGAAAACTAGGATGCCGGATGTATTCAGAGCGCCGCCATTACTGTTTACAGTGCGCGGAATGGTGCGCTATGATTGGTTGAGCAGATATATCACATTCTGCAGAGAAGGGAGACTGGTGTTTGTCGCGTTTTGGAAATAAAGGGAGAAAACATGACAGAATAACATGAGGGAAATCGCATTTTGTGCAAAATTACTAAATATATAATGATATCATGATCATGAACAGTTATTATGGATCCATCTGCCATTTTCGTTATTGTCCTTGCTTGCTTACCTGCAGAACATCTGATGATTCGGCTGTGTAGATGTTAATAGGGGTTTAACAAGGGGTTCTTAAATAAATTTTGGACAAAGCAATCATCAAAATATCTCTTCTCCTGTCTCTGAAAATGTCCGGATTTTGAAATTATCCCACGGATGCTTATTTTAAGAGGCGTTCATTCAACTAGGTGTTAACATCACACTGAAAATATACATAACTGGAAGAATAGATGCACTGCTTCTACAAGCACTTCCGGTAATCAATTCAGCTGTGATAAAGGTCTATTACGAGCTCTACGAGGACGTGAGCACTTTTTACGAGCCAGAATCTCATAGTTACAGTTATTATGATGGTGTGAATGCACCTTCAGACTGACGGGCAGAAAGTGCACAAATAAGAGGCGGGATTTATAGCACAAACCAATCATATCCAATCATAACTGAACATATCCAATCATTGTGCGATGGAGGCATTACCTCCTCTCACGTGACTTTATTCCATTCATTCTCAATTACCCCTCACAAAACCCACTGCACACTTTAGGGGGTCTATTGATTTTCTATGAGCTCAAGGGAAGCACCAGAGATACAGAGATTTTTTTAAAGTGTTTAAGTTATTTTGGCCTTTAGTTTGACAGGACAAGTCAATGAGAGGTTATAGTATTGATTATAATAGGTTTCCTTTTATCAGTGACACAAAATGACTGTCCTATCCATAAATTTACCTGTCCTCAGAAGTGTGGTCACATTTTATTCCAGCATCACTCTTCATTGGCACACAGCTGTGCTCTGGTGAGCCTGATATTTTCTGCCTGTAACAGTGCAATTTTTACTTTACTAAAATAAAAACAACAACAATTACAAACAACAACTTTTAGGAACATTTAAGAAAAGTGCACATTTGCAGTATAACTTATAGCAGCCATTTGCAGTTATGTCATGAGTAATTTTGATTATGAACACATGATTGTCCTGTCTATAAATTTACCTGTCTTTGAAATTGCTGTCACTTTTAAAATGTAATGGTACATTCATTGAATTGTCACTCTTTATGGATAAAATGCTGGGCTCTGGTGAGTCCGATCTACTACATATGCAACTGTATAATAATAATAATAATAATAAAATCTGTTACAATTACACATCACTTGCATTGTAAGCTTAATACAGATTCAGATGATTTACATGTGTCACTCCACGTCAATTCAAATCATGCATTCAAAGATTTGCAGACATACCTGCAAACTTTAACCCTTTCGAGCGTGAGTTTAAAATATAGGTTGTTTGCATATGAGCAGTACGAATGAGTCTGGAGGGCAGGAAGTGATTTTTCTATATAGGAATCCTATCAAAAACTCAAAATTCGTATGTTTGCAGGGAAGAGAAGCTATTTTATCCCATAGAATGATAATTTGGTGTTTTCACTTCAGTTTTGTAGTATTTCGTTCACAATGTTGATCTGGTTTCCAAATAAATAAATGTTTAACAAGCTGACAGAAGTCGATTCAACAACAAAGACAACACTTTCAAAAACACTCAGCTATGTGATTATTTTTTTGAGTGATAGGGAGTGGGTTAAATAAGTCACATTATTAGATTTGATATACAACGTCTTCCCGTCACCTCCTCAACCAGCTTCCCTTAGTGTGTTTTTACACGTATAAAAAAAAACACCGTCCAGTTTTTTCTTTGAACGATGATGTGAACTCCTGTTGTAATTCTCGATTCAGCAAATGACCTACAATGGCGACATTTTTCACAATCACGACAGAAAATCAAAATACTGCCCTAACTTCACTAGCAGGAAGGCAGCATGATATAAACAAACCAAACTAGAACTGAATGCAGCTTTACATCCTCTATATCTACCTCCTCAATGGCAATCAAGTCTTTCAATTCAGTGGAAAAATAGCTCCTCTTCATAACATAAGGATCACGTCAAACATATGTTGTGATTTTCTGTTTATACCTTTCTAAACCAGCACAGAAAGGACTTTTCTCCATCTCTTCCATTCTAATTTTCACTGCTTGCCCTCCACCGGTATTTCGCGCGTCACCAGAACGTGATTGCAAAACGACTGTTATTTTAGAACGTTTGCCCTTATTGTTTCCATGGCAACACGTCTTGCATGTCACGAGCGCTGAACGCAGCCACAATAAGGGGCCGTTCACACAGAACGCGTCTTTGCGTCTAAAAACGCGAGACGCGGCGCTCAGGAGTGGTTTTAAAAAAAGCGCAGTGTAGAACGCGAGGGTCTCGAGACGCGCTTTTGAGACGTGAGGCAATAACGACAATAACGGAAATAATAGAAATAGGCAAACAGCAGAATTGACAGATACAAGTTTTGACATGGAAAAAAAGAAAATAAGATAATAATGAGCGCCCCCTCCGCCATGTTGCCGTCATATAAAACAGTTGTCATGCCAACTTGCTACTGTAAACAGAAGCTCGCAACGCTTGCCCCGCCTCCGAGTTCTTCTGATTGGTCCACTGTTTTGGAACTGACATTGATGAGCGGCGCTGCGTGTAAAAGTTGAAATTCTTTTAACTTGACACGGCGTCTTAAAAACGCGGTGCTCATGTGAGAGGCGCTGCAAAAGACGCGAAACGCCAGCGTAAGGGGCCGTTCACACAGAACGCGTTTTTCTATTCCAATGCGCTACTTTCCCATTGTTTTTCTATGTAAACGCGCTTGACGGACGTGCATGACCGTTACGCTCGCGTCTCGCGTCTTTTGCAGCGCCTCACACATGAGCGCCGCGTTTTTAAGACGCCGTGTCAAGTTAAAAGAATTTCAACTTTTACACGCAGCGCAGCTCATCAATGTCAGTTCCAAAACAGTGGACCAATCAGAAGAACTTGGAGGCGGGGCAAGCGTTGCGAGTTGGCATGACAACTGTTTTATATAATGGCAACATGGTGGAGGAGGCGCTCATTATTATCTTATTTTCTTTTTTTCCATGTCAAAACTTGTATCTGTAAATTCTGCAGTTTGCCTATTTCTATTATTTCCGTTATTGTCGTTATTGCATCACGTCTCAAAGGCGCGTCTCGAGACTCTCGCGTTCTATGCTGCGCTTTTTTTAAAACCACTCCTGAGCGCTGCGTCTCGCGTTTTTAGACGCAAAGACGCGTTCTGTGTGAACGGCCCCTAACGGTCATGCACGTCCGTCAAGCGCGTGTTTACATAGAAAAACAATGGGAAAGTAGCGCATTGGAATAGAAAAACGCGTTCTGTGTGAACGGCCCCTAACACTGTATGACAGATGGATCACTATTATTTTGTTTTTCCTTTTTTATTTAAAATATTCGCAAAATTGCTTACCATATCATCAACTATATGATATTCCGATTCTCAAATATGTGTAAAGGATGGAATACACTACATGTTTTTTAAAATCTGAACAGATTTTTAAAACACTAGGCATCATACACTTGCCGACTTTGTAAATGGTTACAGAGAAAAGCTGGGCATCATACACTACCAGACTTTACAATCGTTCGGAACACAAACAGAAACACGTGCCTGGTTGCTAGGAGACGCATGACAGACAGGCGAAACAAACCCAGGAGATTCATGCATGTCGTGCGCGAGCTCGTGGCTCCATCTAGCGGCTGTAAGCGGCATATAATAGTGTCTCAACATGATTACTCTTCAAGCGCCGTGATTCGTGAGCTGAATGAGGTAAGTTTTTCCTTATTACCCAATCTTAGTAGTCTCATTTTTTTTTTCTCGATCTTTGTGACTTCGCACCCTTGATTTGCATTGCTTGGGCAGCGTATGACTGTACTGTGTAACGTTATACTGTATTTATTAGCAACACATATTGTTCACTGATATGTGTTCTAAAATCGGCTCAAAATATCAAACAGGTTTGATATCCTCCGACTGGATGGAATCAAAATCTGAAGCTAAAAAATCTATGACCATCATACTACGCGATTTTCCATGGAATCTGTCGGCTCAAATCTGCAGACTGGCTCTATATATTATGATGGTTTGGTAATACTTATGTTCCACTATGGTACAATGTTGCCTGAGGGCAACAGCTGGATATAAAATGTTACTTTTTATTAAATATGAAACTTTTAATACATTAAAAACTAGAGAAATTAGTTTGTTTAAGTGTCTAGTTAAAGAAATTGATGTTTTCAATAAATACATTTCTTTTTTCTACATGAAAATGCCAAATGTTTAAATTTTTCCATTGTGGTACAATGTTGCCTCGAGGCAACAAACTTATAAAAATTAAATAAATTAAAAAATTATGAAAATGTTTATTGATATTGTTAAAGTGTCCAATTTTAAGCAGGAAAAACAACACAAATAATTTTTCCTCATTGATATCATATTGCGCACCATAGAGGGTTAAGTGAGTGTGATTTGTCGTTTTAAAAACTTTATAAATGATCTTTATCTTGATCTATAATGCGAGATGGGCGCCGCCATCTTAGTTTGCGCTGCAGTTCACAGAGTCCTGTCAGTCGGATTTACAGCAGGTGAATTCATCAGTTTCTCCCAAAATATATGCAAGTAAGTGGCTGGTAAACTGGAAGAATAATAGAGTAAACTTTATAGTACTTAGGCCCATTATGTGTGTCTGATATGAATAAATGTCGGCAAATTATATTCAAATTCATTGTCATTGCTGTTTCCACTGATGTCTGACATCAGTGTGTATTTTATAAACTCTAAATGTATTGTTTTAATGGTGCTTATGCGTATTTAAATGTCTGAAACCTTAAAAGAAACATTATGTGGCTGAAAACACTGCATAGTTGTGATATATGACAAGCGCTGCGCGCGTCCGTCTCGCAGCCAAAGCGCGAAAGCAGTTTGAATCTGGCAGTTATGTGATGTCACTGAATGTTCGAAATCCCATATGTGGGACCGTACGCCCAGGGGCACAGAAATAAAAATCCCACATGTGGGACCGTACCGCTCAAAGGGTTAAAGTGGTGATAAAGGTGACATGATTACAAAGTAAATAGTAGTAGGGGGGTCTGAGGGCATCCTCCCACAGTAGAATTTTGTGATTTAACATGTAAACCAAGCATTCTGGTGCACTCTAACAAGAAAATAACTGAAAAAACCAAAACAACAACATTTGCTTCAAGTAAAAAAAAAAAATTGACCCTATAGGGCTGGGCATTGATACAAATTTCACAATTGGATTAGATTTTGATTCAGAAGCTTGTGATTTGATTTTGATTTGATTACCTTCAATTCAATAATGATTAATTTGGGGCCTATCAGGTATAACACATGGCAGAAAAATATTTCTCAACTACTGCTGTAAACTATATAGGGAACCACAGCTGGTACATCATTATAATATTAAAGGTTAAAATTAATTTGCAAACTACTTACAAAAAGTAGTTTACATGAAGTTTTTATAATAACGTTATAACATTTTAAAGACAATTATGTTTCTACTTGTTTTTAATATCGGCTTAAACATTTAAACGTGGCCGTCATAAAACAGTTTTATACATTCAGTATTGAAGCACATGTTAAGTACATGAATATGAAATGGCCTTTATATAGTCACAGTGGATATATATCAAAATGCTCCTCTCTAAGTTCATTTTTGTAGCTGACTAACAAGTTTTGACACTGAATGGCTTTTCTCAGGTAAGCTTTATGGTAAATGTGACATTTTTACAAGGTATTTTTTTGGTGTTTTCTGCTGTTAAAACAATGATTGATCGATTAACATTACATATGACATGATACGGATTTCAGTAAGTTGTGCTTTATCTTTGGTATTCATTTATCCTACATCCATTCATGTTTATTTTGTGTTGTAAAGCGGAAGAGATGACATCTGGTTAACGCACGCTCTGCCAGTTCACAGTTCACAGAGGTCATTTGATTTTCTGAGAGAAATATTGCAAAGATTGTGCAAATGTATCTGTAACTTTAATCAGTGACACAAAATGATCATCCCAATCTACAGTATAAATTTACCTGTCTTCAGAAGTGCAGTCACCTTTGAATTCATCATGTATTTGCTTTGATGCATTACTCCTCATGGACACACAGCTGCACATTGGTGAGTCTGATGTTTTCTGCCTATAACAGTGCAAATTTGACTTAATTTACAACAATAAAAACAAAAACAACAGCAACAATCTGTTCAGAATAAACTTAATGATTAACAAAAATAAAACTTTGTTGGGCCTACTTGATTGCTCAAATCTATATTGTTTTTTACATTTATTTCTTGTTTTCTTCTCCAATTTGTATGCTTACTTGAGTGCAGGGGTTTCACTTTGTAGTGAAGGATCCATTGCTGTTTATTCCTTGGTTCTGTAAATCACATCCACTGTGTTACTGGGTTACATATAAAATAAGAATTTCAATTAGAAAAATATATTTTATATACAACAGGAATTCAAAATACATCAATAAAATATCTAAATTATTAAAATAATGTGTATGATAAAACAATGAATATGAGACAAACAATGAACAATATTTCTACAGCATTTCTTAAGCTTTGTGTCATGATCTCCAGTTGGAGTACCCTGGTTGGCCACCAGAGGGCACTCCAGCATGGACTACTTCTCACCAGTTTTCACTTCATTTCCCATAATTCACCTCCTGGACGTATTAGCCTCATGTCATTGCACTCAGGTGTTTTGTGTTTGCTCATTAGTTCTGTCTATTTAGTCTCAGTGTTTTTTGCCTTTGTTTGTGGTTCGTTGTTTTCTGTTTCATGCACTTCGTTTCTGGTTTCTGTTTTTGTGGACTGTTTATGCCTTGGATTTACCTCATTAAACTGCGCATGGATCTTATCATCTCGTGTCTGTGCATTCCGTGACAGAACGAACCACCAATAAAGATCCAGCAGCATGAGGACTATTCTGTCAGACACTTGCAGCGTGTGGCACTGCTTGGGACAGTGATGGCTCTACGCCAGGAGGGAGAAGAGGTAGGATGCTTCGCCAAGGTCTTTTGGACGATGGCGGTGGGGCTGAGGTACAACGATGCGGCGCTGAAGGATGTTTTTAATTGTTGCCTTGATGATCCTCTACCTCAGTGTGAGATGGAAGGGCTACAGGACTTGGATTTCTGGAGATTCGCCGCCTATCTCCGCCATCGGATAGAATGGGTCTCACCAAGTCAACCATGCAGTGTGCATGCTCCAGACCATGAATCCGTCTCTGAAGTCACAGGGGAGGTGGGCACTGAGCCTCAGCTTCACCCCGGTAAAGGGAGGAGGAGGAGAAGGAAGAAGGTTTCCTTCAGACTTCAAGGCCCGGAGGCCGCTCCAGCCAGTGAGTCCACTCCAGAACCCGCTCCAGCCAGTGAGTCCATTTCTGAGCCCGCTCCAGTCAGTGAGTCCACTCCAGAGCCCGCTCCAGCCAGTGAGTCCACTCCAGAGCCCGCTCCAGCCAGTGAGTCCACTCCAGAGCCCGTTCCAGTCAGTGAGTTTACTCCAGTCAGTGAGTCCACTCCAGAGCCCGCTCCAGTCAGTGAGTCCACTCCAGAGCCCGCTCCAGTCAGTGAGTCCACTCCAGAGCCCGCTCCAGTCAGTGAGTCCACTCCAGAGCTTGCTTTAGTCAGTGAGTCCAGTCCAGAGCCCACTCCAGCCAGTGAGTCCACTCCAGAGCTCGCTTTAGTCAGTGAGTCCAGTCCAGTCCAGAGCCCGCTCCAGCCAGTGAGTCCACTCCAGAGCTCGCTTTAGCCAGTGAGTCCACTCCAGAGCCCGCTCCAGCCAGTGAGTCCACTCCAGAGCCCGCTCCAGCCAGTGAGTCCACTCCAGAGCCCGCTCCAGCCAGTGAGTCCACTCCAGAGCCCGCTCCAGCCAGTGAGTCCACTCCAGAGCCCGCTCCAGCCAGTGAGTCCACTCCAGAGCCCGCTCCAGCCAGTGAGTCCACTCCAGAGCCCGCTCCAGCCAGTGAGTTCACTCCAGAGCCCGCTCCAGCCAGTGAGTCCACTCCAGTTCTGCATGCTCTCCCTATCAGTCCGGTGATGGCCAAGAGGATTCTTTTCAAGTTTTATGTTTTGGCGGTCTTGCGTGCCTGGAGTATGCACTTAGAGCAGCCCGAGCCCGCTGCCGTCCCGGAGCAGCCCGAGCCCGCTGCCGTCCCGGAGCAGCCCGAGCCCGCTGCCGTCCCGGAGCAGCCCGAGCCCGCTGCCGTCCCGGAGCAGCCCGAGCCCGCTGCCGTCCCGGAGCAGCCCGAGCCCGCTGCCGTCCCGGAGCAGCCCGAGCCCGCTGCCGTCCCGGAGCAGCCCGAGCCCGCTGCCGTCCCGGAGCAGCCCGCTCTCCCTGATACGGCCACGGAGGCCGTCCCGGAGCAGCCCGCTCTCCCTGATACGGCCACGGAGGCCGTCCCGGAGCAGCCCGCTCTCCCTGATACGGCCACGGAGGCCGTCCCGGAGCAGCCCGCTCTCCCTGATACGGCCACGGAGGCCGTCCCCGAGCTGCCCGCTCTCCCTGATACGGCCACGGAGGCCGTCACCGAGCTGCCCGCTCTCCCTGATACGGCCACGGAGGCCGTCACCGAGCTGCCCGCTCTCCCTGATACGGCCACGGAGCACCCTTGGTCAGTCCTGCCGCCGCCGCCGCCATCCAAGCCTTCTGCCCTGCCGGCGCCACCTGAGCAGTCCGAGCCTGCTGCCGTCCCTGAGCAGCCCGAGCCCGCTGCCGTCCCAGAGCTGCCCGCTCTTCCCGATATGGCCACGGAGCACCCTCGATCGGTCCTGCCGCCGCTGCCCAGATCTTCTGCCCTGCCGCCGCCATCCAGGCCTTCTGTCCTGCCGCCACTGCCCAGGCCGTCTGAACCGCTGGAATCTGCTTGGTCAGTTCCTCCAGCACCACCCTGGCAAACAGCTAGGACTCCAGACCTGCCAGTGCCCGCCTGGTTGGTTCCTCCAGCACCGCCCTGGCTTTCAGTGGGAGCACGTTGGATCTGGCCCGCCATCCCTCCCCCTGATCCTCCTCCTATCCACCTCCCTCCTGAGTTTTGTTTTGTTCGGTTAAGTGGAGCGTCTGGTATCCGCTCCGTAGGGAGGGGGTAATGTCATGATCTCCAGTTGGAGTACCCTGGTTGGCCACCAGAGGGCACTCCAGCACGGACTACTTCTCACCAGTTTTCACTTCATTTCCCATAATTCACCTCCTGGACTTATTAGCCTCATGTCATTGCAGGTGTTTTGTGTTTGCTCATTAGTTCTGTCTATTTAGTCTCAGTGTTTTTTGCCTTTGTTTGTGGTTCGTTGTTTTCTGTTTCATGCACTTCGTTTCTGGTTTCTGTTTTTGTGGACTGTTTATGCCTTGGATTTACCTCATTAAACTGCGCATGGATCTTATCATCTCGTGTCTGTGCATTCCGTGACACTTTGTTAATGTTAATTTCAACATTTAATAGCCTAACTAATACGTTGTTAAAAGTAAATGTTGTATTTGTTAACGTTAATGCACTGTGAACTAACATGAACAATGAACAGCTGTATTTTTAAATAAAGTTAACAAAGATTGACAAATGCAGTAACAAATGTTTTGCTCATTGTTAGTACATGTAAGTTAATACATCAACTAATGTTAACAAATGAACCTTATTGTAAAGTGTTACCAAGAAAAGATAGCAGCAAAGCGAATGAAGACATGGACTTGGATGCAGCAATGATAAGAGCTCTATTAGGTTTGTATTCAGCAAGCATATTCAAATTTTGTTTCACACACACACACACACACACACACACACCTCCACACACACACACACACACGTTAACATCTTACAAATTTATTAGTTAACAGTTAACATGAACTAAGAATAAAAAATACTTTTACAGCATTTATTAATATTGCTTAATGTTAATTTCAACATTTACCAATACATTATTAAAATCAAAATATTCTATTTGTTAACATATGTTGATGCACTGTGAACTAACATGAACAAACAATAAACAATTGTAATTTTAAATAACGATAACAAAGATGAACAAATACAGTAAAACAATTTTATTGCTTATTGCTAGTTAATTGCTAATGTTAAGAAATGAAACCATTACTGTAAAGTGTTACCATTATTATTATTACTATTATTATTCCTTTACCTTAAAAACAACTTTAAAAGACTGCTGCGCCATTCATCCGTTTACTTGTTCTGGATTATTACCAATGGCTTTTTACCAATTTGAATAGCCTGTCGCACTACCAGTTGAACAGGTTTAAAACAAAAAGCTCCAACCTTTACAAACACACCCTAGTTACAATTGTGTAACCGCAGTTTTTACCTTGAATATTGACATGCTATTTTTGTATATTGATGCTTTCAGTTTTATTTTATAAGCCCAAATAGGCTATTACAAAATAGACAAGATATATTGTAGTGATACAGACATTTTGTGTTCCCTTGTATTTGTTGGATGCCCATTCCAAGCAAAATCAACGTATCTTCTAAAAGCATTTTAACAAACATTTCACTTTTAAACTTTTATTCTCTAAATATTCTCAAAGGTATTTAGAATGTAATAAAATGAACAAACTTACAGTTCAAACACCAAGCCTCACACTGTCCAAATGAAATTAAAGTAAACGTTCTCTCAGATCTTTAACACCCATAAAGGTAGAAGATGTTCCCGTGGCTGAGATCCTGCCTTACTGGATGTGCAGCTTTAAATTTGGAGACACCCTCATGAATGAAGCTGACGTATGAGCACAGGACAGGAGATGAAATGTAAATGTCAACATTTATTTCTAATGAGAGCTTTAGAAAACAAAATCTTAAGCTTTCTTCATTCAAGTAGGATACATTCAATTACTGAACACAGAAAAGAAATGGGTTACTAAAATCGTTCCATTTTAAAAGCAACCTCTGTTTCTAGAATCTTTTACACAATAAATAACAAATATTATTTTATTAAATATATCAAATCACATAAGTGTCACAGTTCTGTTCTGTCCTGGACTCCATATCCCATCATCCTCCTTGTGTCCACACCTGCACTCACTTCCTCGTCAACTTCCCATCACCATGGATTACCTGCACCTGCTCCTCATCAGCACTCCCAATGGACTCACTCCCTGCACTCATTGGCCCTGTCCCAAATTGCACACTCCGGCCTTGTGGACTTCCTCAGAGTCCACACTTTGGTGACGTCATGTAGTGCAGACCTATAGGGCCCTTGGCGCGAGTCCACGAGGGTGCATTGAGAGGTATTTTTGGGACAGACTCGATCGTCACGCCGGAAATAATGGTCTGGTTGTTTTTTGACAGGAGCTGCAGGTTCGGGGAATGCTGCCTATTGTTGTTGTATATCACAAATATCTTATACAAATATTATAATATTTAGCATCGAGAACAGGTTTCTTTTCTTTTGCAAAATATTATCTCCATGTCAACTACTCAGCCTGCTTTTGCTTATGCCACCTGGGCATTAGACAATATATACATGCTTATTTAAATAATGTATACAGTTGTAATAATACGTAATGTTCCATTTTGAATTAAGATTACAATGTTAACACATAATAAACATGTGCGTGAGTTTCAGATGAATTTACAGGTTTAAATATAAATACTAGGTTTACATATGACTCAGTAAAGCCCTGACATTCGGTTCTATTTATTTAATGAATAACATAATGCGAACATAATGCAATATTATTATTCAACAAGCTATTATTATATTTGAGATATCAACCACTGGTCGATGACCATAATGTTTGTATAAACTGTAGGTAACAACTGGTAAAATGTACACCTAGGTCATAAAAACCGTAATGATACCTACACTTAAATATTTTCATCTCAGCCATGTCATCAATTGCTCTTGAGCGAAATCTCCTCCCATCTGTTGTCTGATTGGCATTTCGCAAGGATTCCTGGGTAGTTAAAGTGTGTGAAGCCTGCATCTATGCGGGCACAAGGGGGCACTACTGAGCACACTTCAGAGCGTTAAAATTCTGAATGGGACGGCCTACGGACTCGTAGACTCGGCGAGCATGCGCAATTTAAGTCCACGAGACTGAAAGTCCACATGAAGTGTGCCATTTGGGACAGGGTCACTGTCTGTTCTGTTGTTTGCTAAGTGTGTTTGGTTGCATTTCTGCTCCTTTGTTTAATAAATATCCCATTTTTGTAGAAGTCCGTTTAAAGCCGAGTTCAGACTGCACGATTTTAGCCCCGATTTTGGCTCGCCGACAGGTTTTGAGAAATCGCCGACAAATGCCCGAAATCACAGGCAAATCGGTGCTCGTTCACGCGAGTGACAATCACGCAGTGTGAATGAGCAAAGACGCGATCTGAGAGAATCGCCGACAAGTCGCCGACGCCCGTGAGATATTTGGCATGCTAAATATCTGGACCTGTCGGCGATTCAAAATCCTGCTGTGTGAAAAGTGTTCTGACTGAAAACTACATCGGCGATGACCGACAGCCAATGAGAGAGCAAGATCCAGAGCAGCGGGGAGTTCGGGGAGGAGTTATAGACCACAATATCAGCAAGCATGGCTTCGTACACATAAACATTACAATTCTATCAAACAGAAACAAAGCACAAATATTTGCTTGACCATCTGCAACAGCAGCACATTGAAACGATATGTATTTAGCTCCAACTGTCGTTGCAGAACACACAATCCTTGTTCTTTGCGTCTCCCCAAACATTTCCTCCTTCATTTTCTTCTTTTCTTTATGTTGTTTTCGCTGCAAATCAGCGCACAGGCAATTTATATTTCAAGCTTCTTGCGGGAAACTATTTATAATAATAATCCCACCGTGTGTCTCAATCAGCTCCCTAGTTCAGTAGTCAGGGCACTGATCAGGGTATCAGCCACATTTACTTTCATTACATACTGATTCACGACCTAGGGAGCTAGCTGATTGAGACGCAGGGCCAGTCTCACGTGAGAACTCCGGTCTTGAATGCGTGATATCGCGTTGTTTCCTTGTCATGTCTCGCGTATTGTCATTTCAATACAAGCATCGGTATAGTGTGTCATACACACACGCGAGATGTGACAAGGAAAAAAAAAAAAAGACCGGCGTTATCATTATTAAAAACGGTAGCCCGCAAGAAGCTTGCAATACGAATTGCCTGTGCGCTGATTTGCAGCGAAAACAAGAAAAAGAAAAGAAGAATATGGAGGAGGAAATGGTTGGGGAGACTCTGGATTGTGTGTTCTGCAACGAAAGTTGGAGGTAAATACATAACTTTTCAATGTGCTGCTGTTGCTGATGGTCAAACAAATGTTTGTGCTTTGGTTCTGTTTGATAGAATTGTAATGTGTATGTGTACGAAGCTGATATTGTGGTCTATAACTCCTCCCTGAACTCCACGCTGTTCTGTATCTTGCTCTCTCATTGGCTTTGTCGGTCATCGGCGATTTAGCATGCCAAATATCTCACGGGCGTCGGCGACTCGTCGGCGATTCTCTCAGATCGCGTCTTTGCTCATTCACACTGCGTGATTGTCACTCGCGTGAACGAGCACCGATTTGCCTGTGATTTCGGGCATTTGTCGGCGATTTCTCAACCTGTCGGTGAGCCAAAATCGGGGCTAAAATCGTGCAGTCTGAACTCGGCTTACGCCTGGCTCACACTACAGGAGTTTTAAAATCCTATCCGATTGTAAAATCTGGTTGCAGCACACACTTCAGGAGAATCTTTGCAGATTTTCTTCCCTCAAATCTTAAACATGCTCACACTACAATCTTATTAAGATAATCTTATTAAGATTATCTGCCAGAGGAAGCGCGTCACGTGACCTGTGCAGCAGATCGAAAGCGGATGTAAACAAAATGGATACTGAAACACGGAAACTTGCTGTAGCAATAATAATCGTTTTTTGTGAGAAAACACAAAAGCGGAAGAATAAATGAGTGTGGATGAAAAAATGGTTGAGGAGACGGGCTCAACGTGGATTGTCAGTTCTTCAGCGAGAAATGGAGGTAAAATTGACCTTTTATTACTATCGTAGTGTGCTAGAATGTTTACCGTTATAATATTGCCTGCCTAGTTCAAAAGCTAGCCTAGCGCGAAAACAACTATACTCACCTGGTACGTTTAAAACCGGTGCGTTCTCTCCCCAGCTCTTCTCTTTATCGGAGCAGTTATGGTACTCTTTCGATGAAACGTTGTATAAGCAATTGTATTCTTGCCACATTTCGACAAGGCGCTCCTCCATCTCTGAGGTCCAACAAATCCTTGATCTTGGTTTCACGGTCGCCATTTCGAAATGTCTGTCACTTCCATCGCGTCGTCTACTTGTTTCCTATTGGCTATTGTGACAGTACTGACGTTATTACAATCTTGCACATCCCGATAAATATCAAACATGTTTGATATGATCGGGGTGAGCACGATTAGTGTGAGATCAGATTGGGAGGTGCAAGATTTTATCTGTGAACGTCTCACATTACCAGATAATCTGCGCCGAACATCGTAACCCATCGAGGTCGTGGACAAGATTTTTTCTCCGATTCTCGGGAGGGGAAAATCGGGCATAAATCGGCCTAAAACTCCTGTAGTGTGAGCCAGGCATAAAGCCTCATCTCTGCTGCAAGCACCACCGTAACAAGTCCTATAGGTAGTGATGGGAAACCGAGGCTTTCTGAAACGTTTGAGGCTTTCATCAAATTGTGCCGAAAAATGGTTCATTACTCAAAGCATTTAACACAGTGCGCATTAGTGACATCTGGTGGTCAGACTTGTTTTCTTCACCATATCTAAATCATCGCAGAGCAGATCTACGGTTTGAAAAAGCACATGACTAAAGCTTCAAGTCCGTGCCATACGGAATCACTCTTGTCTTGAATCAGTTTTTATCTAATCTGATGTAATCTCATCTAAATTAATTTGTGACAATGAGACAACAACTCGGGTCATGTGTAACGGATTCACATATTGATCAATAATAAAATAATCAATAATAAAATATACAATGATGTGATCATAACTGACATGAGTAGTTATGTAGCCTACTGTTTAACCTTTCTGTTTAGGGTCTCTGAGACCCCAGCAATAAAACATGATTAAATGCATTTTCATTTATGCATCAGCTGAAGCGCCAATGTTTTCAAACCAGCTGTCTCGACTTTCCGATACTGCATGCTTCAAACGTCATTAATCATGTGGTATTGTCATTTCAATTCAAGCATCGGTACAGTGTGTGATACAAATTACAATAGTGCTTTGAAAACTGCGTCGGAGCATCGGAGCCCCGGTATCAACCGTCCCATCACTACTTTTAGGTTTTATTTTCTATAGGGGTATGAAGAGAAAACGTTTGGATCTCAGAGCTGATCTCAAAGCTTGACCTTCATTTGTGATGCCACAATCATACAGCCTTCATTAAAAAAATAATATAATAAAGTGATTAAAAATAGTGTATATTTTATTAATAAAAATGTGGTTCAGTGTTGCGTAGAAAATACTGAGAACATTTCACTAATAAAATTAAGAGATACATTTTCCTGTTTTTTTTTTTTTAAGGAAAGGTACACAGTTTTGAGGCTTGAATTAAAGGTGCTAAAGAGGATGTTTTGTTTTATACATTTTTGCACTGAAAGGAATAATATTAATATACATCATCTGTGCACGAGGTAGGGCCTTAAAGGTGCCCTAGAATTAAAAAATGAATTTATCTTGACATAGTTGAATAACAAGAGTTCAGTACATGGAAATGACATACAGTGAGTCTCAAACTCCATTGTTTCCTCCTTCTTATATAAATCTCATTTGTTTAAAAGACCTCCGAAGAACAGGCGAATCTCAACATAACACCGACTGTTACGTAACAGTCAGGATCATTAAAATGTACGCCCCCAATATTTGCATATGCCAGCCCATGATCAATGCAATAGACAAGGGCAGCCAGTATTAACGTCTGGATCTGTGCACAGCTGAATCATCAGACTAGGCAAGCAAGCAAGGACAATAGCGAAAAATGGCAGATGGAGCAATAATAACTGACATGATCCATGATAACATGATATTTTTAGTGATATTTGTAAACTGTCTTTCTAAATGTTTTGTTAGCATGTTGCTAATGTACTGTTAAATGTGGTTAAAGTTACCATCCTTTCTTACTGTATTCATGGAGACAAGACTGTCGTTATTTTCATTTTTAAACACTTGCAGTCTGTATAATTCATAAACACAACTTCATTCTTTATAAATCTCTCCAACAGTGTAGCATTAGCCGTTAGCCACGGAGCATAGCCTCAAACTCATTCAGAATCTAATGTAAACATCCAAATAAATACAATACTCACATAATCCGATGTATGCATGCAGCATGCATGACGAACACTTTGTAAAGATCCATTTTGAGGGTTATATTAGCTGTGTGAACCAGGGGCGTTTCCAGCATTGAAGGACACCCGGGGCTTAGCCCAGACCATTTCATGTAAATACAGGGATCACTTGAAGAGTTCTTTTTTTTTTAAATTACAGTAACTATTTATTTTCAGTCAATACATCTTTAACATTATGCACACACACATACTCTCTCTCTCTCTCTCTCTCTCTCTCTCAACACACACACACACACACCGCACACACAAACACCCTCTCCACGAAGAGGAGTTTTTTAGTCAAGTTTGTTAACTGGTAGACTACAACTTAACTTACCTACAAATAGGAGCACTTTTTCCGGTTATTTCAGGATCACGTAGGCCATTCAATTCCTAGCCGTTTATCGTCGCCATCAAGGTCAGTCTGCGATGTCACTTGAAAGAACTGGTCAGAATTCCCAAGATTGAGCGATGTATTACGCTTTCAGTGTTTTATTAAATAAATTATACATTGCGACATTATACTTCACCTGAGTGACTGCGCGAGGGGTTTCAGATGAGGACCGTGACGTCAGCAATTCTGATTGGCCGAAGGCAGTGAGCAACAAAATCTGATTGGTCACAGACCAAGTTGAAGAGACATTTGAAATCTGAACGAAGTCTCAAGTTCAACCAAACAACATATTTTTTTGCATGTAATGTTACTTGTGCTGCTGGTGTGTTGTTTAATATAGATTTGTGTGTACAATTGTGAAATGATTCTGCCAGTGTAAACTTAATAAGCATTTACACATATTTGGAAATTGTATAGGCTACACTGCATATACTAAATGGGCTTTTAATGCATTCGTCATACTGAAATAAATATAAGCAATAAAAAATTAATATAAGTAATAAAATGAATTCCAACGATGAATAAGTAAACTTAAAAAATATACTCAAATTTAAGTTTAGATACACTGCAACTTCAGGATATTAAATAATGTATTTTTTAAATATACTTTCAGTGCATTGTTACAATGATCATTTTAAGCACACAGTTACAATATTCCTCAAATATATTTTTATAAAGTGCAAATAAATACACTTTTTAAAAAATAAACTAAACTTACACTTCAAGTATATTTTTCTAAAATATATTTTTTAGAAAATATACTAAAGTACAATTATTTTAAAGTGTGTTAAAAGTTGTATTGTGAAAATATGATACTAATATACATTTATATATTTAAAGATTTTTTGTTAGTATATTTACAATGTACTACAGAAAAAGGGAATATATTTCAAATACAATAAAGTATACTTTTTTTTCACTAGGGTTGTGAGAGATGTGCGCGGCTGCACGCTCCAGTAACTTTCCACACTCCACAGGCGCCACATGCAATGTTTTTGTCAGGAGACAGGAGTAACAACTGCAGATTATGAGTTACCTGCGGTAAGTCCGACATAATGAATCCACTAACACGACACAGTGAATGCCGGTGGTAAACAAACACTTGTGTTCTAATACTCGTGCACGAGTTTTGGGAGGTGTTCCCTCGAAATGTGCTGTGAAGGAGGGGGGTTGTTCTTACGAATGCGCTCATTTCAAAAACTCACTAACAGTCTTTGGTTTCTCAGTCGACGAAAAGATCCTCTGTATCACCTTTAAGGAACTGATTAAGCTAAAAAAAATTAAGAAGTATACCTATTTAATTTAAGAGAATTAGCTCAATTATGTGGTTTTATTTAGACATCATTGTAAGCTCCCAGCAAGCTTTGCATATGGTTGGAAATGGAGAGTAAATATTTAAATTAAGCATTATTTTATGTGTTTTTGAGTGAAGGGAAATATCTGCTGATGTTTAATGTTCAGTCATCTTGACATTTAAAAGATCATCTGTTATGCTGAAGTTTTGATCGTTACCATTGTGCAGAAGAGTAGAGCTCATGGTTAGGTTGAGGATAACCGCATGAACTAACACTTCATAACATGTTGCTTTGTTCAATGAGCAATAACTTTGCTATTACTGGTGCATTAACAAGTTTGTACCTACTTGTGCTGTGGTAACAGAATACAAACTTTTAATTGTACATCATAACTCAAAGTCAAATATAAACAGGTAATTTCCATTTACTCTAAATCACACACTTTTGAGAGTCAACTTCAAATAAAAAAGCAAATTTCACTGAAAATATTAAATTAATTGTGTCATACACTAAATAATTTAGGAGATTTTACATGATTTATTCAAGTAGATTCCCTTAAAGAAATCCAACCTTAAAAACTACTCAAAAATATTATGTGTAATATTGTTACCATACTTTTTTGTTTTTGTTTTAAGTAAACAGCACATAACATTTCAATGATTCAACAATTCAACTTACTACATTTCAACAATTCAATCATGAAAATGTAGTAAGTTGATGAAAGACACAATAGAATAAAAAATAAGTACAAAAGCCATAAACCCTTATGAAAAAGCAATATTAGTATATAAGAAAGTATACTTTGAGTCACTTTTTATATACACTTCTCAGAAATATACTTAAAATTGTACTTAAACAGTCTGTCAGTAAGTCAGGTATACTTAAGTAGGCCACTCAATCTTTTGACTGAGATATACTTAAAAGAGTAATATACTTGGCTTATAGTCAGGGACGTGCACAGGAATTTTGAGGGGCAGTTGCTCTGACCTAAAAAAAAAAAAGGGCACTCCCCTACCAACCAGAAGGGCATATGGGCAGTTGCCCGGGCAACCTGAGCAAACCCCCTGTGCACGTCCCTGCTAGTTATCTTTTGATTGAGCAGCCTATTGAATACTTTTTTCACATAGTTTTACATCCTGTCTTATAAACTTACATTGTTATAAAATATTGATTTATAAAGAAAACAGTTACACAATTTTTGTGTAGGCTAGTCCACTTGTAGTGTACATAGAAAATCTACTCTTTTCCCTGCCATTGACTGAATTTTCAGGCTATCAGTGTTTTCACTGTTATACGATAGGGGGCGCTATTACATATCTTCTGAAAAAGCACAGAATCTCCAGATCAAAATTGATATTAGTATACTTACTACATAAAGTATGCTTAAAAATATACTTGAGCATTACTTAGAACATAAAATAAACTTGAAGTATACTTCTTTTTAATAAGGTTACCTAGTCTACTCTAGTGACTTTTTGAAAAGACTGTTTTCTTTGTGAATTACCTAGGAAGCTACAGTTTATCACACTACATGATAGGGCATAAATTATTTGTGATGCGAGTTTAAAAGCTGAGAGATTTTTCTTTGTGCTAATAGTGTTTCTCCATAAACAAGTCTTTGCTAATGCTGAATAATATGCATTATAAACATGACATATTTTTTAAAAAGTAGTAGTTTAAGTATGATTTTTCAGTGCCCTTTTATACTCTTTCACCCCTGCCTTGGCTTAAAGGCTCAGCTTTAATTTTATTTTCACTTTCAATATAATGAGCACATTTGTGATTCTCTAGGCAAACTTACCAAAGTGTATCCAGTACACATTTAATCCCTGAGTCACTTAGAGGATTTCTAGACAGATCCAGAAATCTCAGGTGTGAGGGGTTTGATGTCAGAGCAGAAGCTAGAGCTGCACAACCTTCATCTGTGATGCTACAATCATCAAGCCTGCAGAAATCGATTAAACTCTTCATTCTCAAGTTCAAGACATGGATATAATTTCAGACCAATGTTATATAAACTCTCTGATCATTTTACCTCAGTGTGTAAATTTTACAGTCTGGATTTTCCATGGCACCAGAGAGCAGGTTTACACCCAAGTCTGATATTATTCCTAGACAGATACAGAGATCACAGGTGTGAGGGGTTTGATGTCAGATCAGAAGCTAGAGCTGCACAACCTTCATCTGTGATATCACAATCCTTCAGCCTGTATAAAGATGTGAAAGTAGATGTGTTGATAATTTTCAAGCTGCACACTGGACAAATGATTCATCCGGCTTTTGAATCAGATTCATCCGGCTTTCCGAATTCAGAAAGAAGCTTTAAAGGGTTAGTTCACCCAAAAATGAAAATAATGTCATTTATTAGTCACCCTCATGTCGTTCTACACCCCAAGACCTTCGTTCATCTTCATGTGGCGGTTCACACGAACAAACGTAAACAAAGCAGCAGCATCAAAGAATGTTGTCCCACATATGGCAAGCCGTTTTGACTTTTATTCACATCTCAGGATATGAATTATTGATATCAACAATTCAATTGTTGATAGCAGGAATTACATTTCTACTAGTAACAATGTTACTTCTTGATATCAACAATTCAATTATTGATATCAACAATTCAATTGTTGATATCAGGAATTACATTTCCACTAGTAACGATGTTAATTCTTGATATCAACATTTGAATTTCCACTAGTAAAAACTAGAATTCTTGATATCTGTAATTGTATTTTCACTAGTGAAATGTCACCATAGGCTGCCATTCAAATTCAATTGTTGATATCAAGAATTGATTTCTTACTTACTCTTGAAATTTCAATTTCACATATCAGAAATACAGTTCTTACTAGTAAAAATTGTAATTTTGATATCAATAATTACATTGTTACTAGTAAAATGCAAATTTTTGATATCAAGAATTCAATTGTCGCTAGTTGAAATGTCAGTTCTTGATATCAACAATTGAATTGCTACTAGTAAAAATGTTCATTTTTGATATCTGTAAATGTATTTCTGATATCAATATAAGTTCAGATATCTAAAATGGCTTTCTTACTAGTAACAATCACATGATATCAGATTATTATGTTGTGTCTGAGCACATGGCTTTGTCTGTGTTTGTGTTTGCCATGTGCTCCTCTGTTTCCACCTCCTTGTTTGCTGTCACCACAGCCTCTTGTTTAGTCATTGTTCAGTCCTTATTTGTTATTACTGTTCTCCCTGTTCCCTGCTCCCTTTCTTGTTGCGTCCTCGTTAGTCTAAGTGTTGTCACCTGTTCCTCATGTTCTTTGCCTCCTTTATATTGTGCACTCTTTCCCTCGTGTCTTTGCCAGTTCGTTAAACTTCGTTCCTGTATATTAGTCTTTTGTTCACCTAAGCTCACCTAAGCATTTGTGTAGGAGTTTCTTGTATCCATTTAGTCATCGTTGTCCTTCCTTGTTCCAAACCATCTAACCACCTGTCTTGTCAAGTCCTCGTTCTGTGTCTCTGGTCTCCCCCTGTCCTGTCCTGCAGACTGAGGATCCCTGTGGCCGCTCTCTCTCTCTCTGCCAAGCAGCAAGACCGGTTCGTGTCACATGGATCTAACTACTTGAGCTGTTTGACCCTGTCTGGCTCCTGCTACATCTTTGGGGCCTCATACTGCACACCTGCCAATGCTCACCGGCCTGCTTACAACCTGGGCTGATCTCAGTGGCCGTTCCCTCAGCGTGCTTGTCTTTGTGCCTCACCCCTTCCTATTGTATGGACTGTGTTCACCACCTCACCCTCTATATCCCAAGTCTTGTCAATAAACCTGTAAAACTCTTCCTGCATTTGAGTCCTCCCTCACAGATCCCTGACAGAACGAACTGGCCAGCATAAGACTCAGCAGGATGAGCATCAGAATCCGGCCACCTGCTAACGCCCAGGAGAGAGTGGCTCGTCATCAAGGTTTGACTGGCCTTCACCAACGGGGTTGGGAGATAGGAACATTCACCCAGTTTTTATGGACTATGTCTAGGGGTCTAGATTATAATGACGCTGTTCTCAAAGACCTCTTTAACGCCTGCTTGGATGATCCCCTACCTGCATGGGAGATGGATTCTCTCGGAGTTCTGGATTTCTGGGGTTTCTCCTGTTATCTTTGTCATCGCAGTCCATGGAGAGTGCCAAGTTGACTAGTATCTGCCTGCAGCAATTCTCCCGCTCATCCTCGTCTGTCACGTTAAGTTGTTGATCCTCCTCTGTCTTCTACCATGAAGATAAGGTTCAGAAAGCGGGTGACTGAGTCCACCACATCTACCTTAGAGACCGTTCCAATCACCTCTGAGCCAGTCAAGTCTACCACTGTCATCTCCCAAGCAATCAAGTCTGTTCCAGTCATTTCTGAGTTAACTAAATCCGATTCTACCATTCCTGAATCAGCCACATCCACTTCTGTTATTCAGGAGCCAGTCAAGTCAAGCACAGTCATCTCTCAATACATCAGGTCAGTTCCAGTATCTCCCCAATCTGAGTCAACCCCTGTTGTTCAAGAAACCGTAACATCCACTTCTGCTGCCCAAGAGCCAGAGAAGTCTACCACTGTCATCTCTGTCTAAGTTTGTTTCTGTCACTTCTGAGCCTACTGTATCCATTTTTGTCACTGCTGAGTCGATGGGGTCAACTGCTATGCTGTCTGTGTTGGCCGAGTCAGTTACAGATACTACAGAGGTGGTCAAGCACATAACACCGACCCATCAAGAGCAGAGGAGCGGAAAGGCCTTCGCTGTTCAGTCTAATACCCTTCCTTCAAAAGCCCCAAGCACAGCAGTTTCTGAAGCATCTAGTCCAGTGGAATCAATTTGAAGACCGCTTGGCATTCTTGTCACACCAGAAGTGGGTGTTCTAGCCAGCCATGTCCTGTCCATGGACATCCCTTGTGTTACTCCAGAGCCCGTCAAATCAAGTGGTGTCCCTCAGTCAAATAAGCCTGTTCTTACTACAGAGTTTGCTGAGTCAGCTTCATTCATTGCTGAGTCAACAGAGGTCACTGCTGTTCCGCCTGAGGTGGCCAAGTTAGCTGCAGATACTACAGAGGCGGTCAGGCACACACCATCGACCCATCGCAAACGGAAAAGAAAGACCCATGCAAGGCAGTCTACTATCCTCCAATCTCAAGCCTCAAGTCCAGTGGTCCAAGAATTCCCAAGTCTGAGTGCCCAGAACTGTGAGGTCCTAGAGGACCCTATTCTGATGGTCTTAAATCCAGTGGTTCCTCAGGTATCAAGTCCAGTGACTTTTTCTAAGCCACCTGCCAGTCAATTCATGCCCTCCGAGACCATTTCTACCAGTGCAGTCATGTTTACAGAGGCCTCTTGTGAGTCAGTGCCTGCTATTATGGCCAAGGAAGCCATTCCCAAACTGCCTGTTGTCATTGCTGCAGAGGCCTTTTATGAATGTCTTACAAGTCTCATGTCCATAGTAAAGATTCCTGTCAGTCCTGTCTTATCCACAGTAGAGATTCCTGTCGTGTCCACAAAGGATGAAATTCCTGGAAGAATTCCAGAGTCTGCTCCTGAGAGAGCAGTCCCAACGCCCGCTCTGTTGAGAGCTATTCCCCAGCCTGCTTCAGATGAGGGTTTTCCTGAGCTCGCTGCAAGGAGAGCTGTTCCCAAGTCCGTTGCTGTGAGGGCTGTTATTTAACCCGTTTCAGTGGAAGATGCAGTCCCAGAGCCCACTCCTGAGAGAGCCAGCTCCAGAGAGAACGTTCACCGAGCCCGCTCCAGCTCCAGAGAGAGCGTTCACTGAGCCCGCTCCTGCTCCAGAAAGAGCGTTCATCGAACCCGCTCCAAAGAGCGTTCACCGAGCCTGCTCCAGAGAAAGTGTTCACCAAGCCCACTGCAGAGAGAGTGTTCACCCAGCCCACTCCAGAGAAAGTGTTCACCGAGCTCGCTCCAGCTCCAGAGAGAGCATTCACAGAGCCTGCTCCAGCTCCAGAGAGAGCAATCACAGTGCCCGTTACAGCTCCAGAGAGAGCGTTCACAGAGCCCGCTCCAGCTCCAGAGAAAGCAATCACAGTGCCCATTACAGCTCCAGAGAGAGCGTTCACAGAGCCAGCTCCAGCTCTTGAGAGAGTAGTCACAGAGCTTACTCTAGCCCCTGAGCATGCTCCTGTCGGGGTTCTGCCCTGACAGCCTTGTCTGTTTTGTCTTTGTTTAATGTGTCTCTGTTTATGTTGTGTCTGAGCACATGGCTTTGTCTGTGTTTGCCATGTGCTGCTCTGTTCCCACCTCCTTATTTCCCTTTCTTGTTGCGTCCTCGTTAGTCTAAGTGTCACCTGTTCCTCGTGTTCTTTTGCCTCCTTTATATTGTGCACTCTTTCCCTCATGTCTTTGCCAGTTTGTTAAACTTCGTTCCTGTATACTAGTCTTTTGTTCACCTAAGCTCATAGCGTTTGTGTAGGAGTTTCTTGTATTCATTTAGTCATCGTTGTCCTTCCTTGTTCCAAACCATCTAACCACCTGTCTTGTCAAGTCCTCGTTCTGTGTCTCTGGTCTCCCCCTGTCCTGTCCTGCAGACTGAGGATCCCTGTGGCTGCTCTCTCTCTCCCTGCCAAGCAGCAAGACCGGTTCAGTGCCTGATCATGTCACATGGATCTAACTACTTGAGCTGTTTGATCCTGTCTGGCTCCCGCTACATCTTTGGGGCCTCATACTGCACACCTGCCAATGCTCACCGGCCTGCTTACAACCTGGGCTGATCTCAGTGGCCGTTCCCTCAGCGTGCTTGTCTTTGTGCCTCACCCCTTCCTATTGTATGGACTGTGTTCACCACCTCACCCTCTATAGGCCAAGTCTTGTCAATAAACCTGTAAAACTCTTCCTGCATTTGAGTCCTCCCTCACAGATCCCTGACAGTACGAAGGTGTTTTGCAGCTGGAGTGAACTTTTCCTGAAAGTTCGCTTTGGCAAGCCGTTTCAAACTTCCAAAAAGAACACAAAATGAACTTCGTTTTGGCCTGATTTTGTTTGAAATGTCACATCAGTTCGTTCTTCGATTTCGTTTGAAGTATACCGGGGCCTTAATGCTCACTAGTTAGCAAACACATACCTGAGAGATGGAAAGAGCCAAAAACCGGAATGGGTGGGCCTCGGGCAGTGATGCACAGCGGTGAGCAAACACACAATAGTGCTTTAACACTCTGAGGTCTGAAGGTATCGCCGGCGATACCACCGTGGTTTTTTTCTTATCAGTGTGAAAGAGACTCAAAATACTCCATCAATGTTGCACATACAATTAAGAGTTATACACCATTTTAATCTGTGGAATATCTTCTTTCATTTGTGTACACTCAGAGTAAAAACAAAATGTTGTGCTTTTTGTAAAATAAAGAAAACTAACATGATGCGTGATCTCTCGTCTCCCTCTGAACGAACTCCAATCTGATAGTTCTTAGAAAATGAACTGTAACTTAGTGAATACTAATGACAAAAAAATTACACTTATGTCTAAAAAAACGTTAAGATGTGAGGTTTTAAAACATATAAGTCAAATCGAAAACAAACCTTCTGTGTTTATGTAATCTGTATGAAAAGAGAGCCATGTCAGAAGTCTGTGATTCAGCTCATTATCCGCTAATGCGGCCACGCCCACGGAGTCAGCGCTATTCAGACGCAAATTCAGTCAATACATGCATTCGTCATCTCAATCGTGTATTTATTGTCTTCAAAAGTGTTTTGAATAGCCATAGTTAGCGATCTCTTGCCTCTGTTAGTTCCTTGATTGTCACATGATATGCCTCTTCTTTTACTGAGGCATTTGTGGACAAAAGGGGCAAGAGCGCCCTCCGGCTCAAGTATGAATTAAAAACACAGCATCCAGCGCTCATGATGATGACAATAAATATAGAATAATAAATATTACTTCTCTGTATAGAAAATTGATATAAACATATGAGAATCCATCAATATTTCTCCAAATGTGTATGCTTTTAAGCATATTAAGAAATTATGGTCAATATAAGATTTTAAGAGTCAAAATGTGAAGCTTGAGTCTTAGATCTTTTTAATGATGTATAGTTTGTCAACTGTACATTAACATTTAGGCTCTATAATATAACAAATATAGTAGCCTATATGAAATGCCCTAGAGGTAGGAATGTTCAGACGCGTTGCATCACAGAAATACATTATATTTTAAAGTATATTAAAATAGAAAACCATTATTTGGTTAGAGACTTGAGACTTCTTTTAAAAACATTATAATGGCAATGTGTTCAATCTTTTGACTGGTAGTGTAATTTAACATAGGCCTATACAAAATTTTCTTCATATCATGTGCAATAATACGTGCATGCATGAGATCACAAAAATCATGTTTTTTTTTTTGTCCTGAGTGGACTTTAATCCTGTTATCAGCATGATCACAGAGGGTTTTTTCACAGCCTACCTGACTGAAAGGCCTCATTAATATGCAAGTCATTTCAGGTCATTATTATTCAATTCTTTTGTCTTCTCAGGTGAGAATCACCCATTATACATGAGGATTCACGCCTCCATGCATACTGTGTTTCTTGACCAAAAGTGTCTTAGAAAATTTAAATCTCTCTATTGTTTTATATGAAGGAGTAGGCAGCATAATTTTTACATAATTCTGAAGCAAAAACTCTAGTCTACAACCTCCAATACCCAGAAGTCTTATGAACACAGATGTAATATACTTTTTTTGGCCTTATTTCAGTGACTTAAGTTTTTTGTTTTTTCAATAACCACGCATAAACATTATTCCTTCAAAAATACAAACATGTACGTACATGTTCCTCACATATTATTGTAGCCTAGTTTGTGCTGAATACAGTGTAATGACACTTTTGTCATTTATATGTTTATGAACAACTGAAAAAAGCACAAATGTCAGGGCATGTCAAAACTTCTCCAAGCCCCAAATCAGCCTCAGACTCCAGAGGGTGAAAAGTCCCCTTTTATGTAGCCGTGAGAGTATATGATTGGACAACTCATGCACTTGTGGCCAATTTAAAGAATGCATGCATTTCAGCCCACTACATTCAGAACACAAATTAAGATTTTTGATTAAATCCAATGGCTCAGCAAGGCCTGCAAGAAAAAAAAAAATAGACTTTTTAACAATATCTACAGATGGCCAATTTCAAAACACTGCTTTGGAGCGTTATCAATCTTTTGAGTCGAATCAGTGATTCAGATCGCGTATCAAACTGCAAAAACTGCTGAAATCATGTGACTTTGTCGCTCCGAATCATGGATTTGATTCGGAAAGCTCCAAAGCTTCATGAATATGGAATAAAAAGGCTGTCATTAATAACACGTGCATAAATGAAACTCCTGACATCAAAAACTGTCAAAATTATCTGAGTGTAATCATGAGTTTATGATGGTACGGTTCCAGAATCTATGACATTTGCCACGTTTGTTTGAGTACGACTCCAAAAATTACGACTGGTGTACTTTACACACACGAAACATAGTTTTACGATTGCTGAGTTATGAGTACAAAGTCTTGTTTACGAGTACGAATCATGAAGCGACAATCTACTGTCAAAATTACGTCACCGCTGTCACAGGCATTAATATACGAGTGAGAGATACATCGATCACACAGAGTGCGTGCGCACCCTGATCCTGTCACTCACCTAAAGGAACCCAGCTTTTTTTCGCACCACTGCTAAAATGGCTGGTCAAGGGAGTTCCCACACGCCACCTCAGGTAAGTTATTTTGTTTTTCCCTCATTGAAACATTGTATGTCATTAAACATGTTACTTTATTGGACTCAGTAATGTCCGCTGTCGCTGTTTTTTCAGATATATTGGTCGAGTCATATTTAACGATAATGTGTCGTGAATTCCATCACAGTCATAACAGGTGTAACGTTAGTGAGTGAGTGCAGTTTCTCTGAGAAATACTTGTTAAAATGAATGAATAGATTATACTACTGCTTTATTAATTCATGATGCAATAGTGCTGTTTTTAATGTCAGATTTCACTTGCACTTAATTTTGCTTAATAAAATAATGCTTTAAACATAATCAATGCATCTCATGCCCAACAACTATAGCATGTAATTTATTGCTTAAGTTTTCATTGATTAAAAAAATACTGTTTCCAGGTTCAAGACTCTATTCTGTTTTAAGTGTTAAACAGCAGTTCAGCAGTTCATTATTTATTTATAGGGTAACACTTTACTTGAAGGGGTGTGCATAAGACTGACATGACACCTTCATAATCTTGACATGACACATGTCAAGAATAGGAAGGAGGTTTTATGAATGTTTATGACAACTGTCATTAAGTGTCATTCGCTCAGTTATGTCATTTTTAATGCAAAGATGACATTGTTTGAGATGTCCGAGTTATGACAACTTGACATAAACCAATGCATCATAACCTGTCAGTGTCTTTGTCATGACAACTTGACATTATTTAGCTTTATGTGTTAACATTACATTAAACTGTCATGTGGTTGGTTTTGACATTGGCTGTCATGAGGCCATTATAATAGTGTCATGAATATGTATCATGAGCTCAAGTAAAGTGGTACAAATTGAACTTGTCATTAAGTGACAATACTCTGACAAATAATTTTATAACAGCGTCATGACTATTTTTCATTTCATGTTTTTTTTGTTTTTTGTTTTTTTAAGTTTCCACCAACAGAAGGTCAGATAATAAACAATTTCAAATTTCTTAAAAAAGATGACACTGTTATAAAATAATGGTAACACTTTATTTTAGAGTCTTTTAACTAGTTGCTTATTACTATTAGCATTCATATGGCTAAAATATTGGCTATTTATTAGTACTTATAAAGCACATATTAATGCCTTATTCTGCATGACCTTATTCTACATTCTTAATCCTACCCAATACCTAAACATAACAATTAACTATAATAAGCAGTAAATTAAGAGTTTATTGAGGGAAAAGTCATAGTTAATCATTTTTATATGTGTTCCCTATACTGAAGTGTTCCCAAAATAATGTAATGTAATGTTAACCCATAAAGCTAAGTAGTTTTTTAAGTTTGATAATTAATCTGCTATGTCATGTTTATGACAGGTTATGATGTTTTGCTAATGTCAAGTTGTCATGACAAAGACACTGACAGGTTATGATGTATTGGTTTATGTCAAGTTGTCATAACAAAGACATCTCAAACAATGTCATCTTTGCATTAAAAATGACATAACTGAGCGAATGACACTTAATGACAGTTGTCATAAACATGCATAAACCCTCCTTCATATTCATGACACGTGTCATGTCATGATTATGAAGGTGTCATGTCAGTCTTATGCACACCCCTTCAAGTAAAGTGTTACCATTTATAGCAAACCTTTTAAACAAAGCTTTTAAAAAGTTTCACTGTACTCTGCAGTCTCCAGGGTCTTGGACAGTAATATTTTAACATATTGAATTCTTATCTGTCTTTCATAGGAACCACTGATTACACAAATATTAGAACGCCTCAGGTCAATAGTAAATACTGTTGTAAATGGGCATCAGCTGGACCTTGACTTTTTTGACTACATCCTAAATCAGGAAGTCTTTATTTTGACA
Organism: Chanodichthys erythropterus; assembly: GCF_024489055.1. Taxonomy (NCBI): domain Eukaryota; kingdom Metazoa; phylum Chordata; class Actinopteri; order Cypriniformes; family Xenocyprididae; genus Chanodichthys; species Chanodichthys erythropterus. The sequence goes on from NC_090237.1 coordinate 27,197,535, forward strand.
TCTGCCTCCACAATTTTTGAAGTGCCTCATGATATTTGGAGACCCTTATGACTCTACAAAGAAAAGTTCATACAGCTCTTGAACAAGAGGCCTCCCCAATTCTAATAACATAATCTGCTGGTGGACGAGGCCGGCCTAAGTACATTGTTTCTGAAGAACTGCTGTCCCGTCTCATTGACATGTCTTTGCCCATTTCTTGCATTGCAAATATTTGCAAATAAGTCAGCCAGTCAACCATCTTCCGCCGAATGTGTGAATTAGGTCTTTCTACAAAAAATACTTATAGTATCCTTACTTACCTGGAATATGTCATTGTGGCCATCAAAAGAAGAGTACCAAATGCAGGATATAGGATGGTAAAAGGTTGCCTGCAAGAACACAGTATGTGGCTACAAGTTTATAAAGTATTTTCAAAGATATAGTGTTATCTAGTTGTTTACAGATATAGGTGGAAACCGAAAGCTATTGCTCAGTTTGTCAACAGCAGCATTTGGGTCATTCTACAGAAATGTCCACTTTTCTGTCCCTAGACTTTACAGAAATATTACACTTGAAAAACACTTTAGGATTATAATGTTTTTATATTTTAATATGAAACAATATGTTATTTGAACAATTACACCTTCTTGAGCCATCAATGCGGCAACATTTGTTTTTTAATTAATTATAAAAATTCCAAGCGCCACAGAAGTGCTCATCCCCATAGTCATGTACAGATGGAAAGTGCTTTATTTTGAGCTCAGAAACAGGTTTTTCTACCATTTTAAATACAATAATGTATACATTCATTCAACTATCAAATATATGATGTAAATGACATAATCAAACCAAATGCTGAATAAATATTATAGAATATATAATGAATGTAGTGGTCCCCTGGAGTTGTGTCACTGGTGTTACCTTTAAAAAAAATATCTAATTTTGAAAGAAAAAATCACACTGATGACATCATTTGACTTCCTTCTTCCTATTTCCTGAAGATCAATGAAGAAAGGCCAATGGAAAGTCCACCATCTCTTTTCAGTTATCAGAAATTTTAATTAGAAAATCACAATTTCATATGAAGCTTTTAGTTGAAGTCACTGGTGTGACCTACTTTATTGCTAGGGAATTATAAAAAAACTAGAGTACAAATAGATTAAACTACTTGATTCAATGAATATATCATGATTGACAATATGTGGATTGACACCTTGCAGCAGCCATTTTGTAAAATGCATTTTTCATGAAAAATGTCACTGGTGTTACCTTTTTATGAAATTGTCACTGTTGTTACCGTCACTGGTGTTACCTGTTTATAGATAAACTTTATTTAAAGCTATTCATTAAGTTCGTTTGCATAAATTAGCACTAAGATTACGTGATTCTAACTTTTCTTTTTCATTGTTAATCCTCCTTTGGTCAGGTATGGCTAAATTAAGGGTATATGGCTAAATTCAGTGCAGCGACTTTACAGACAGCGTATTTTACAGACATTTTTAAAATGTTGTTTATGATCTTTTACTGACTGCTTCCACTAAGTGTCAATGATAGTCTTTTATTGTACACCAAATGTAAAAATTTAGTCCCATCCACTTAATTATAGTTGAAAAATTAAGGATCTTTGGTCTTATGTATACATCACTGGTGATTCATTTTGTCACTGGTGTTACTGTTTTTTGTCTGTCACATTAAAAAAATGTGCCATGTGTGACATGATAATAATTTTACATCCATTGAATTCTGCTACAGTCAAGAATTAAGATTTAAAGGATTGCATCATTACTTGTTTATAACTGTTTTTCAAATATTTTCATTGTTATAGCAAATCGTCTCAGGTTACAGATGTAACCCTGGTTCCCTGAGTAGGGAACGAGACGCTGCGTGGTAATGCATTGGGAACCTTCTGCGTGATGTCGTCACTGAAGCACTCATGTATCTAACCAATCGCGTAGCGAGACGTCAGAGACGGGTGACGTCACGGACCAGGAAACTATAAAGCACACCCGGATGCAGAGCACGCTAGCTTCTGAATAAGTCTGAAGCAAGCACTCGCAAGTGTGCAGGGGTACGGCTAGAGACGCAGCGTCTCGTTCCCTACTCAGGGAACCAGGGTTACATCTGTAACCTGAGACGTTCCCTTTCGTGGGAACTATCGACACTGCGTGGTAACGCATTGGGAACGCAATCCCAACTGAGCCGTAGCTCAAACACTTGTCAAAGTTATCTTGACAAAACGGAGGACCCCGGAGTGGAGCCGATATCAAGGTTATAACACTTAATAAATGTGTGCTGGCATGACCATCCAGCTGCATCACATATATCACCCATGGAAACTCCTGACATCAAAGCTTTTGATGCCGCCATACCCCTAGTCGAATGGGCGCGAACATACAAAGGAGAAGGCTGTCCGGCCGCTTCATAGGCAAGTGAGATGGCCTCGACCACCCACTTGCTCATTCTCTGCTTCGATGCTGAGCCCCCTTTTTTTAGGGGACCCATAACAGACAAACAATTGATCTGACTTACGCCACAGGGCAGCTCTGTGGACATAAGCATCCAAAGCCCTTACTGGGCACAGCAGATTCAATTTTTCCTGATCCGCAGATTAAAATGGAGGAGGATAGAAGGCCTGAAGCACAATGGGGCCTGGGACATTGGTAGGGACCTTTGGGACATAACCCGGTCTAGGATACAGGAATGCTTTCACCATTCCTGGAGCAAATTCAAGAAAAGAAGGAGCAACAGAAAGTGCTTGTAAGTCTCCTATCCACTTCAGAGAAGTGATAGCCAATAAAAGAATCGTTTTAAGAGTGAGGAACCTCTCAGGAACCTCTTCTAGTGGTTCAAAGGGAGCCTCAGCTAACCCCTGTAAGACCACGGCCAAGTCCCAGGCCGGAACCCTTGTGCGCACTGGAGGCCTCAACCTCAGTGTGCCACGGAGGAAGCATGTGACGAGGGGGTCTCGACCTACCGAGATATTCCCCTCAAGAGGAGCATGATATGCTGAAATTGCTGCAACGTAAACCTTCAAGGTTGAGTGAGATAGGCCCTCCGAGAGTTTTTCCTGGAGGAATTTTAGCACACAGCTAATAGAAGAAAGGACAGGGTCCGTATTATTGTGTCTACACCAGGTAGAAAACAAATTCCATTTGTAGGCATACAACTTCCTCGTGGCGGCAGCATGGGTCCCTGGGACAGGAACCAAGGCTTTTTCCACATGACCCGAGCACGAAGGCATCGCCATGTGACTTTGATCATGCGAAAAGGATTTCCCCTCAGGGAAAACCCTTTGGTCCTGTGCCACCACTGTAAGAGTCTCATGTGCAGAAGGCCAAAAGGTATGACGTTGGACGCAGCTGCCATCAGACCCAACAGTTTCTGGAACTGTTTTACAGTGAGTGACTGGCCTAACTTCACCCCTTTCACGGCTGCGAGAATGGAACTCACACGAGCAGGAGACAAATGTGCCTGCATCGTGGTGGAGTCCCAAACTACACCTAGATAAGTGGTAGTCTGAGCCGGAACTAGCACACTCTTTTTGGCATTGAGCCTCAGCCCAAGCCTTTTCATGTGGGACAGAACAGCATCTCGATGCTGAACTGCTAGTTGCTCTGATTGAGCTAGAATCACTTTCTATGTAATTCAGTACGCGGATGCCCTGGAGTCTCAGTGGAGCCAGCACTGCATCCACACACTTCGTGAATGTGCGGGGTGATAATAACAGGCCGAAAGGAAGAACCCTGTATTGGTAAGTTTTGCCCCCGAAAGCAAACCTGAGGAACTTCCTATGGGAAGGATGGATGGACACCTGAAAGTACGCCTCTCTCAGGTCTATCGCCACAAACCAGTCCTCGGACCTGATCTGTGGGATAATCTGTTTAAGTGTAAGCATCTTGAATTTGAGCTTTCATATTGAGTGATTTAACACATGTAAATCTATGATAGGACATATCCTTCTTTGGAACAATGAAGTAGCAGCTGTAGAAGCCTGACAGCTTGCTGGGAGGAGGAACCCTTTCTATAGCTCCTTTTCGCAAGAGTGTCATAACCTCTTGTTCCATAACCAGAGACTGCTCGGGGGTCACCACTATGGGAAAGACCCCATTGAATCTGGGCGGGCGAGACCCTGTAACCCTTTTCTATGATGAGCAGCACCCATTTTGATATATTCGGTAGAAGTTTCCATTCTGCCATAAAATCTACTAAGGGAACCAGTCTCTCGAGACTGGCCTCTGGTGTTTTTGAGCACTTGATTCGACGTTCTGGAGCGGAGCACCGGCAAAAAACAGACAAATCAAGTCATGACCGGCTCTCCTCGGAGGGTCGGTGGAGGCCGCTGCGCCCTGACGCACACTGGGTGGCAGGGTTAGCATAACAGCCCCCTGAGGGCGCCAAAGGGGGATGGGTGTCAGATATTCTAACACAGGACCCCCTCCGGAGGGGCTGCCCTCATGGATCCTGGCCCACAGATGTCAGGACCTCTTTGAAGCCTTCTTAGTGATAACAACAGTCCGCAGATCTGTCTTACTTCACAAAGACTTAAGCTGTGTCACCTGTCCCAGTTCCCAAGCTTTCTGTGGGGGAGCAAGGGTGGTGACACCCTTTTCCTTTAAATTCCTCAGAATTTAATGTATTCAATATTTCATTTAATCCTTAAATTAAATGCAGCCCAAAACAGTCAAAAATGACAGGCTGAATATATTAGAATACAAAGAGAATTATAGCTCGTAATAGTTTGCAAGGTATTATAGGGAAAGAGAGAAAGGGAAACTCCCGTCTGCTCAGTTCCCTCCAGATATAAACACATTATATACAATATATACTACGTGCACGCAATCTATGCGCAGCCTCTGCAAACGCAAGATCCGAGCGAGCCGTATATTTTTTGTTGCACACTTAATCTACGCGCTGCCTCGGCAAACGCGAGATTCGAGCTACATATTCCTTATTGCAGGCTTAATCCACGCGCTGCCTCGGCAAACACGAGATCTAAGCCTCGTGTTAGACTTTTATTCCCTCGAGAATAAAGCCAACAGGAGTGGAGATAAAAACTCCCGCTAGTGCATTTATTTCTTTACACTCCGGGACATTTTTATGAATGAACCGTCAGCTGCTTTGTTTTTGAACTGACGTGCATGCTCCACTCCCTAACACGATGTGTGTGAGGTGGCGAGTCCTCAGATATCACAATATCCACCTCAGAGCTGGACATGTGAAATACCGGTGCCTCAACCCGGGGAAGAAACCGCAGAGCGTGCTTCCACCTGGGAGATGGCACTGAACCTGGCAGGTAAGGGCAGAGAAAGGGCAGCGCCCGTCTCTAACCCCTCTGTCAGATCCATTTGTGAACCCCACGAATGGCTTCTTTTTCACGATCCGCGGGGAACACTGGAACACAGTATTCTGAGAGCGAGTATCTTTTTTTTTTTTTTTTTTTTACAGTGCACACAGACGGCTCCCTCGAGAGCTGCCCAGGCTTACTCAACTCCCATTCAACTGCTGTGTCTCGCTACGCGATTGGTTAGATACATGAGTGCTTCAGTGACGACATCACGCAGAAGGTTCCCAATGCGTTACCACGCAGCGTCGATAGTTCCCACGAAAGGGAAACATGGTTGTGCAATTGAATTATCATCATTCAATCACACTTTTAACTAACCTGATTAAAATAACACAATCTCCTTATTTTTTGCATTATCATTATTATTCTGTAACTCTGACTGCATGTGTTGAAAAAAAAGAGAAATAATATTTCATAAAAATGTTTAAAAATGCCAGAGAAGTAAGATAACACCAGTGACAAAAAATGGGTACATGCAGTCTTTAAATAAATGCAAATAATAATAATAATAATAATAATAATAATAATAATTAAGCTGTCATTTATGCGTATTCATAAAGTCAAAGTGTAATATAATAATGTGGTCTAAGTTTAAATGTTAGAAAAAAATACATTTTAAGACATTTTGTCATATCAAAAGTGAACGTTTCTGTAGAATGACCCATTTACAGTCGTGCTTATGAGAAAACATGTTTAGTTATTTTATCAATACAGTTATGAACAAAAAAATGTATAGGCTATGTTATTTGCCTATGTAACATGTAAAGTAAAAAGCAGTCTTACCAGTTTCTGACGCGCCTCAAATGAAAGTGAAAGTAACACAAAAGCCTTTGTAGTTAGAGCTGCAAATAACACGTGACACCACCGTGTCAACAGTCAAACATAAGTGTTTATTCCAAACATAGATCAATAGACACATTTTAATATGCACTTTCAAAGTCTGCAATCATATTTTACAGAAGAATTGTCTTGCCTGCAGAAACGACATGCGCAAAAATAAAGCCATAAGACATGGAAAAAAAAACAAAGTCAACAAAGCAGTATAAATAACACACTAAAAGAGTAGCCTAGCTGGCAAGATCCGCAGATTTCACTATAATATATTATTTGCAACATTTTGCTTATTTGTGCAGTGATTGTTACTGTGCAGACAGTTGTGAATATCAGGTTATAAAACGGGCAAATATTGTTTCATAAAAGCAAAGAAAAGTAAGCAACATGTTATAATCAAAACAATAAAATTAGCAAATGAATATAGTGAAATGACACTACTGAATTTTGTCACAGCATTGCACACAATTAATAATAATAATAATAATAATAAAAAGATGAACTCTGATCGGTTGAGATATGATTGATGATATGCTGGCTAAACTTATCAATTTTCTAGCAATAAATTAATTACTGCAAAGAGCATTTTGATTACATGGTAACCTTTTTCATTAAGTTACTGGTGCAAAGAGCATGACAATTTTTTGCAAACATTTGTACCCAAGTTTAGGAATACATGAGTAACCTTTTCGTTACTTCTTTGTTCTATAAACAAGTAATGAAATATAAAAGCTTATTAAATGAAGGAAACTTATATTAGAATCAGGATTAAATTAATTTACCATCCAGTGTCAATCTGCAACTAAAACAACAACAACAAAAATAGACATTGTTAGGCTGCACATGTATCTTAATCTGATTGAAGTTCTCAATCAAACTCAGGAATAGAACCAAGAGACTCAACTCCAGAGCTCCTTTTTGAACTTGACATGTAATGCCTATCCTTCTTGTGATCTCTGGGACACACATGCTGAACTGATCCCTGAGGAAGGACTGCATCCTTCAGCAACTGCAAGGAAAGTAATTAATACATCAGAAAAATGTTTTCATATTGCACAATATGCAAAAAATAAAGAACAACTTACGATTTAGTGGATCATCCATGCTCTGTGCTCTTTTAATGGGAATGGCCACTATTCTTTGAACCCTCTTTAAAGTCTCTTTATCTAGTTCATAAAGACATCCTCTGTTTCCTGCCACCATCTCGTTGATCTTCTCTAGCCGTTCTTTGACCTGAGATCCATTACCCCAGTTCTTATTGTTGAGAACATGATATATTTTCCCACATTTCTCAATGAGCCACTGCAGAGCATCTCCTTCACTTGCTATGAATAACTCTATGGGACTGTCTCCTAGTTCATCTCCAACAGCAAACACAACCAGCATGTGATTCCAGACATTTTCACAGAGAGGCTCCATGATTTTCTCTAGTGCGCTCTTCTCTTCCACAGCAAAGGAAGAGTCGACACTCTGGACTAAAATGAAAGCATGTGTTCCATAGGACCATTCTGTTACACTTCTTTAGATGTTGAGCTTAGCATCCTCAAGTCTTTTTCCAAATAGGTAATCTTTCTCAAAACCTGGAGTGTAAACCACAGTGAGATTCCTTTCTGCCACTTCCCCATTTTCTTTCAAATTCTCTTCCGATTCTCTTCTTGTATCAAATGCTTTTCTGCCCAAAATTGTGTTCCCTGTTGAACTATTGCCAGAACAATGTGGCCCAAGCAACACCAACCTCATTTCAGAAAGTTCAGCATCTCCTTAAAAAAAAATAAAGAAAAATAAAGAATAAACATTACTTGACTACTTTTTTAATGTGCAACCTCTACAGTGAATTTGTTTCACTTATTACTCGTTTAATCAATGCTTACTTCCTCTTAAAAATGGCTGAAATTAAAAGCAAATTGACTCATGTTTACCTGCATACCTATGGTATGTCACAGTAAAGCAAATAACGTGTGAAAAGAGATAAATTATTGCTTATTCTACAAAGATAATCTAAAATGGCTTTGGCTGCATTTCTCAAAAGCTTCGTCAGTCTAAGATCAAAGAGCCATTGAAATTAATGGTCTTTATACGATAGACTTGGCTCACAATGCTTTTGAGGAATGCAGTCCTGGACAGATTTGTTGGTACCACTAGAAAAGATGATAAATACATGGATCATAGTGGTATTTCAAATAAACTGCTTTCTTTAATTAATTTCACACGACTTCAATCTTGTAATCAGTTATTCAGCCTATTTAAATGGAGAAAAGTATTGTGTGCATCGCTGAACTTGGACCAGAGAAAGGAAAGGGGAGCATTGTCTGAGATCAGAAACAAAAATACAGAAAAGTATTGAAGGTAATGACTATATGACGATCTCCAACAGTTTGTCTCAGTAAAAGAAAACCAGGAGGATGCCATTGTTGAAAGAAAAACATAAAAAAGCCAGGAAGAGTGGGCTGAACCACCTGTTTACAGGTGCAGAAGTTTCACTGAAAGCTACAGAAATTGCATGTTTGCAGTGATTTTGATTACATATAGAATAAACAATGATGAACGTTTATTATTTTTGTTAGTTTCAAGTTATTTTAGAGAAAATTGTGGGTTATTTTTCCGTATAAGCGTACCAACTAATTTGTCCATGTCAGTACGCCTTTACCAACAGTTACAGAGTTAAAGGGTTAGTTCACCCAAAAATTAAAATTCTATCATTAATTACTCACCCTCATGTTGTTTCACATACACATATAATTAGGTAAAGTAATGTGTATTTGGCGTGCTGTCTAGGGGAGGGCTCCGTGCTCGGAAATTTGGCCCGAACCCAGAGTACTCCTTCCGGATGTGGTAATAATAGATAGAACTAGAAGTGAGGAGATGGGGCGGTGGAGGGATGGTAATAAACTGCCAATGAACAGAGGTAAGTCTGCAGTATATATACCTCTTGTTGTTGGTTGATTAGCTGAATGCTTTCCACTGAATGCTAATTAGGTTAATAATCTGCACCTGCTCCTCCCGAATTTTGTTCATAAAACATTTCACACCTGTAAGACCTTTGTTCATCTTCAAAACAGAAAAAAAATCTGATGGCTCAGTGAGAACTGCATTGCCAGCAAGACAATTAACACTTTCAACAGGAAAACAAGAATACTTTTTGTGCGCCAAAAAAACAAAATATGACAATATCTAGTAATGGGCGATTTCAAAACACTGCTTCATGAATCTTCGAAACTTTATGAATCTTTTGTTTCGAATCAGTGGTTCGGAGCGTGTATCAAACTGCCAAAGTCACGCCTCCTAGTGGTGAACCATTGAAATTTCAAAACACTTATTACTTAATGAATCCTCGTTTACTGAAATCACTTGACTTTGGCGCTCCGATTTTTGGGTGAACTAACCCTTTAACTTGTTTGGTAGCTCACCTGGTACAGCATTGCACTTGCGATGCAGAGCACTCAGGTACAAGTCATATGAAGTACAATTTACAGTAAAAGAGCTCAAAGACTTCTAGAAACAAGCTACAATTAAAATAACATAATATTGAACATGCTTTTGACGTCACTCACTTAACATTTCACTTTGAAAGCACTGAGAAACGTGCAAGAATCTACGTAATTATTTAGCAAAAAACATTTCCAGTGAACCAGGGTTGTTTACTGTATGTATGTAAGCAACATTAAACCATGTTTTTACTGTTTACTCACCTGATGTTGAATGTCTCAATTCATTTCTTTCTTGCACTTCATCTCGCATCTGTTTTGCTCTTTCCTCTACTTTCATCCTTCTGTTTTTCACCTCTTGTAAATTCTGATTGTTTCTCTCAAAGCAGCTTCCTTTGTTTCCTGCGACCATCTCTTCGATCTTTTCCAACAGCTCAGTCACTTGATTATTATCATCTTTGTTCTTGTTATTGAAGACATGATATCTGTTCCCACATTTGTCTATTATCGACTGAAGAGCTTCTCCTTCACTCTCAATGAACAGCTCAATGCTTGTGTCTCTCAACCAGTCACCAAAGGTAAAGAGAACAATGATATGATCCCAGACATCTGCACCAATAAAGGCAACATGTTCCTCCACTGCCCTTCTGTACACTTCAGTGAAAGAAACATCCGTTCGTATGACCAGGAGAAAGACATGAGGTCCTGGAGGACAGTGAGATGGACTCAACACAACCTCATCTTTATAGAGTCTGGGGGTGTATTTTGTGTGGTAATTTCTTCTTCGGCCTGGAGTATCAACCACAGTGATGTGTCTTCCTGAAACATCTCCTTCTTGAATCACAGATGTAAGTGATCTTTTGCAATCAAAAGCAGATTTGCCTAGGATGGTGTTTCCTGTTGAACTCTTCCCAGATCCATTATAACCCAGCAGCACCATCCTCAGCTCTGAGAGTGGATGTTCATCTCCTGCTGGTCACATGCAGACATAAATGTTTAGAATTCTAAGTCAGCATTCTGTTACTGTTTGTGCCCAGTTTTAAAAACAATACAATACTTTTTTTTTTTTTTTTTTAAAGCACAAATTCATGCTAAAAACTACTTTTGAATCAAAAGCATTCCAGAGTAAAGGGTGGGACTCACATTGTCAAAGCCAAGATTTTGAATGTTTTACAATTTCTCTCATTATTTTAATATAAGGGGTCTCCCCCCTTACAGAATAACAACAAATAAAGCTCACCAGTTGTTCTTGTCTTTTCTTTCAGTTGCTGATTTTTCATTCTTCTCTCCACTGCTTTCTTTTCCTGTTCTCTCTTCTTCTCCTCCACATCTTGCAAAATCTCTCTGTTTATTTCATAATAACCACCTCTGTTTCCTTCCACTGTATCCTGTATTTTCTTAAGCAGTTCTGTGACCTGAGATCCATCACCCCAGTTTTTAGTATTGAGAACAAGATACCTGTTCCCACATTTCTTAATGAGCCACTGGAGGGTTTCATTCCCAAACAGTTGATTTGTTATACCTCCGGGCTGATCTTCACTGGTGAACAACACTATTGTGTGCCTCCATACTTCCTCACCCAAGCATCTAATATTATCACACAGAACATCTTTTTCATTTTGTTTAAACGGTGTGTCCACATTTAAAACCAGAAGCAGGACATGAGGTCCCGGAGGACATTTAGTCACACTCAGGACAATTTCCTGTTTGTACAGTTCTGGATTTTCTTCAAAGGGTAAATTTCCCCACCAGCCTGGAGTATCAACCACAGTGATCTTCATGCCAGCTATTTCACGGTGTATCTTCTTACAGTGCAAAGTCTTCAAATCAAACTCCTTTTTTCCCAGGATAGTGTTTCCTGCTGAACTTTTCTCTGCATTTTTTGGACCCAAAAGTAGAATCCGCAGCTCTGTTAGAAAGAATTGTGAATATGTACTTTATAAAGAAAGAGTCTAGATGCAACAGATAAACAAATCTGAATATTTTCCCTTTAATAATATGTTTATGTTAATAGGTCATTTCTAGTATGGCTGCATGTGTAATTAAAAAAATATATATGATAATGATTAGCTCTGATTAGCACTAAATGACTGACTGTCCACACTATGTTCAACACCTATTTGTAACCCAGACTAATTAGGGGTTAAATAAATATATTAATATAAATGTATGAGGTTTAAAAAAGTAAATAATTGAAGATTGGCAATATTAATGAATACTTAAGATAAAATAAATTATGTGATAAAAATAATTTGTAATATTTAAACAAATTATAGTTTCATCCAATCAGAGTTCTGTTGCTATGGACCGCCCACTTGCTGACACGGCAGATTGCGCAAGACCTGAGAAGGGAGAAGACGGGAAAGAAATTCGTTAAATTTAGCTATCAAGAAATTAAAAAATAACTGAGTTAAACTTTGAAAATAGTGCTACCAGATCATACCTAGAAGGATTGAAAGAAATTGCGAAACTCAGTGGGGCAAATTTTGAAGCAATGTTGAGTGAAATGCTGACAGAAATGAGTGCTGTAGTTCTTCCTGCAGGCTCTACATCTGAAGCTGTTGACGAAAACCCTATTAGACCATCCTGTCAAGAGCCGCTTGAATGCAAAGCAACTCCAGTTATCGCTCAGCCTTGCCAAGAAGGAACCCAGCAGACCCAGCCTCCTGCTTCTTATGTGGCTGACACCGCAGTTCTTACCTCTCCCACGATACTTAACCCACCTGAAGTTCAGAGGTTAGTTGTTGAACATGTGGTGAGGAGTGGAGAAGCTGTTGCTCAGGTGCATGCTCCCATGCGACTCAGGTTATTTTCTGGGAGGAAACCTAGACCTGCCAACGAGACAGATTATGATGCATGGCGTTCTAGTGTGGATCTAATTCTGAAAGATCCTGCAATATCTGATCTGCATGGGTCACGAAAGATCCTGGAAAGTCTTTTGCCCCCGGCTGCTGATGTTATTAAACACTTGAGTCCTGAAGCATCCCCATCAGCTTACCTGCAGTTACTCGATTCTGCTTTCGGCACGGTAGAAGATGGTGATGAACTCTTTGCTAAATTTATGAATACTTTGCAGGATGCAGGGGAGAGACCTTCAGCTTACCTGTCTAGGCTTCAGGCAGCCTTGAGTGTAACGATTAAGCGTGGTGGGGTTTCGCCCAGTGAAGCAGACTGACATCTCTTGAAGCAATTCTGCCGGGGCTGCTGGGATGATGGGTTGATCGCTGACCTGCGATTGATGCAAAAACGTGATGATCCTCCACATTTCGCACAGCTGTTACTGATGCTACGTACTGAGGAGGATAAACATGCTGCAAAAACCATGCGCATGAAACAACATCTAGGTGGTACCAAGCAGCGCGCACTGATGCATACCCACAGAACCTGGGTATCTGATGAAACTGAACAAGCTGCAGCCTCCAATGTGCTGTCATTGGCAACAAAGCTCATTGTCAATGTGCTGTCATTGGCAAGAAGCTAAAGAGCTAAGAAAACAGATAGCAACTCTTCAGAGTCAACTAGCAAAGCTCACCTCTAAAGCTGATGTCCCAAAGAAATCTGCATTGCAGTCAGTGGGTCAGAAATCCTCTATCACAGAGAAAAGATCAAGCAAACAGAGCACCGTGACCACAGTACCTGCAAATGGTAAACAAACTGACAAACCCAGGCCATGGTATTGTTTTAAATGTGGGGAAGATGGTCATATTGCCTCCTCCTGTGAATCAGAGCCCAACCCAACACTGGTGGCTGAAAAGCGTAAACTTTTGAGGGAGAAACAATCCCAGTGGGAGTCTCAAAACAACAACACAAAACGCGCTTTAAACTAGAGCCAGTTCCTGTTGTGGGACAACCAGGGACTGAAATATTGAAGTGTCCCCCTAAAACCAAAACCTCCACACAAAGCCATTGTTCCAAGATGGAAATTACAAAATTGCCTAAGGGTTTGATTGGTGAAAAATGTATTGCACAAGTTACTATTTCAGGGCAGGAATGCAACTGCTTGATAGACACCGGCTCACAAGTTACCACTATTCCTTTGTCTTTTTATGAGCAGTGTCTTTCAGAATGTCCTATCAATTCCCTTTCTGATTTGTTGGAAGTTGAAGGCGCAAATGGTCTTTCTGTGCCCTACATTGGTTACATAGAGTTGAATGTGACCTTTCCTGCAGAGTTCATTGGTACAAGCGTTGAAGTACCCACTCTTGCTTTGGTGGTTCCAGATCCAAAGCCCTATGCCATGCCTTTAGTCCTGATAGGGACAAACACTTTGGACACTCTTTATGAGGAACACTTGAAAGTGAGTTCTACAACTTTCCAACCTTCTTTGTTTGGCTACAGGGCTGTTCTGAACACCCTCAGATTGCGACACAAATATGGAACAACTGGTGTTCTCGGTCGTGTTAGGTTGAGAGGCAGGGTGCCTGAAGTCATGGCTGCTGGCCAAACCGTCATTTTAGAAGGCATTGTCCATGTGATTGGGGTTCCAACTGATAAGTGGGTTGTAGTGGAGCACCCCTCCATATCTTCTTTACCTGGAGGAGTTGTCGTAAAAAACTGCTTACTTACCCTTCCTTCCAAGCAAACTAGCCATCTTCCGGTAGTTCTCACAAATGAAACTGATCATGACATCACTATTCCACAGCAGTGTGTGATAGCAGAAATCCATGCCTTGGAGTCAGTGCTTTCTTCTGGCAATGCTGTGTCTGAATCAGCTTCCCAATGTAGTGAGCCCACAGTGAGCAAAGAGGAAAAGTTCATCTGAATTTCGGTGATTCTCCACTATCACAGGAGTGGAAGGACCGAATAACCAAGAAACTTCGTGAGATGCCAGAAGTCTTTGCTCAACACGATCTGGATTTTGGACATACACAGAAAGTGAAACATTGCATCAAATTACATGATGACACCCCGTTTAAGCATCGCACCAGACCGATCCATCCACGTGACATCGGAGCAGTAAGAAAACACCTCCAAGAGCTTCTTTCAAGCGGAGTCATACGTGAGTCAGAATCCCCTTTCTCATCGCCAATAGTGGTAGTCAGGAAGAAAAATGGCGACGTACGACTCTGTATAGATTACCGGAAGCTAAATCTTCAGACGGTCAAGGACGCATATGCTTTGCCGAACCTTGAAGAAACATTTTCAGCTTTAAATGGTTCGAAGTGGTTCACTGTTCTGGACTTAAAATCTGGGTATTACCAGATTGAAGTTGCGGAAGTAGACAAGCCCAAAACAGCTTTTGTGTGTCCATTGGGGTTTTGGGAATTTAACCGTATGCCACAGGGGGTGACCAATGCACCAAGCACTTTCCAAAGGCTGATGGAAAGGTGTATGGGAGACATCAATCTAAAAGAAGTGCTTGTGTTTTTGAATGATTTGATTGTGTTTTCCAAAACCCTAGAGGAACATGAGAGACGGCTGTTGCAAGTCCTAACTCGCCTAAAGGAATATGGTCTAAAACTTTCGCCGGAGAAGTGCCGTTTTTTTCAGACTTCCGTCAGATACTTGGGGCATATAGTATCTGAGCGTGGGGTGGAAACGGATCCGGAAAAGATTGAGGCTATAAAAACCTGGCCATGTCCAAGAAACCTTAAGGAGTTAAGGTCGTTCTTAGGTTTTTCAGGTTATTATCGTAGGTTCATTAAGGACTACTCACAGATAGTGAAACCCCTGAATGACCTGACTTCTGGTTATCCACCATTGAGGAAAGGTTGTAAGAAGGTTGAGAAAGAATGTCAGTATTACGATCCCAAAGAGCCTTTTGGTGGTCGTTGGACGACTGTTTGCCAAGAAGCATTCGAGACCCTTGTTGATAAGCTTTCTACCGCTCCCGTCTTGGGTTTTGCGGACCCTAAGCTCCCTTATGTTGTTCATACAGATGCCAGCACCACAGGGCTGGGAGCTGCGCTGTACCAAGAACAGGATGGGCAACAACGTGTGATTGCATTTGCTAGCAGAGGCTTATCGCGTAGTGAGTCGCGTTATCCGGCTCATTAACTTGAGTTTCTTGCCCTTAAATGGGCTGTAACGGAGAAATTTCAGGATTATCTTTATGGCAGCACATTTACTGTCATAACAGACAGTAATCCCTTGACTTACCTTCTGTCAACCGCTAAGATGGATGCAACTAGCTACCGGTGGCTTGCTGCACTTTCTACATTCTCATTTAAACTGCAGTATCGAGCTGGTAAACAAAACATTGATGCAGACAGCTTGTCAAGGCGACCACACGAAGAGCTGGCAGAGGATCAATTGTCGTCAAAAGAGTATGAGAGGATCCAGAAGTTTGTGCAATACCATACAATGGGTGCTGACAAATCGCACACCACTGATAAAGAGGTATTCAGAGCCATCTGTGAGAAACATTCTGTCCAACAGGCTGATAATTCTGGCATTACCTTGGTTGAATCCCTTGCGCTTCATCCTGAAGCAGTGCCAGAATATTATGAGCAAGAAGAGAACTTAAGTGGGTTACCTGCTATACCTCACTTGATGAAGGAAGATTTAGTTGAAAAGCAGAGATCTGATCCGGTTATTCGTGAAGTGATAATGTGTCTGGAATCAGGTGAGAAACCTCCACCTGCATTAAGGAAGGAATATTCAGATCTTCCCTTTTATTTACGAGAATGGGACCATCTTGAGTTGGTGGATGGAGTTCTGTATAGGCGACGACGAGATGGAGATGCTGTGAATCACCAATTGGTTTTGCCCGAAGATCTCAGAAGTTTTGCTGTGAGCAGCTTACATGATCAAATGGGTCATATGGGAATGGAAAGGACGCTGGATCTGGTCCGTTCCAGATTCTATTGGCCAAGGATGGGTGCTGAAGTAGAGCAAAAAGTGAAGACCTGTAGTCGTTGTGTCCGCAGAAAATCTTTGCCACAGAAAAGTGCACCTTTAGTGAACATCCAAGCCACAAGACCCTTACAGCTCGTTTGTATGGATTTTCTTTCTCTTGAACCTGACAAGAGCAACACTCGTGATATCTTGGTGATTACTGATTTCTTTACCAAGTATGCTGTGGCCATACCAACGCCAAATCAAAAAGCAAGAACTGTTGCAAAGTGTCTATGGGATCAATTCATTGTGCATTACGGTTTCCCTGAGCGGTTACATAGTGACCAAGGACCGGACTTTGAGTCACATACCATCAAGGAGCTCTGTGCAATTGTAGGAATCTAAAAAATCAGAACCACACCATATCATCCTCGGGGGAATCCTGTGGAGCGGTTTAACAGGACCTTGTTAAACATGCTTGGAACGTTAGAAGAAAAGGACAAAAGCCATTGGAAGGATTTTGTTAAACCTTTGGTCCATGCATATAATTGCACCAAGCATGAAGCCACAGGATTTTCCCCGTATGAACTGATGTTTGGCCGTCAACCTCGGTTGCCGCTTGATCTTGCTTTTGGATTACCTGGTAAAGACAGTTCACCTGTATCTCATTCGCAGTATGTTCAACATCTTAAGTCTCACTTAAAGGAGAGTTATGAGGTTGCTTCACAAAATGCACAGAAAATTGCTGAAAAGAACAAAATCCGTTACGACAAACATGTGACCAATTCTTCTTTGGAGGTTGGTGATCGTGTATTAGTAAGGAATGTCCGTATCCGCGGGAAGCATAAGTTAGCAGACAGATGGGAATCTGAAATCTATGTCGTTGTTAAACAAGCTGCTGACCTACCAGTTTACACTGTCCGTCCGGAGACAAAGGATGGTCCGCTTTGCACTCTTCATAGAGATCTTCTGCTTCCTTGTGGGTTCCTACCCGTTTCTGAGACCTCAGACCCAGTTGTGAGTAAACCTATGACAAGGCGCAGGACTCGGCTGAATCCTGATTCACAAAGCCCTGATGGTCTGGATTCTGCTCTTGAGACAGACGATGAAATTCCTGATCCAATATGTAGTACATATCCTGTCAGTGAAACCAGGTTTACTACTGTCCACAAAGTTCTTAGGCCAAATGATCCGAAGGAAGACTCCCTTAATTTCGAGATCGTTCATTCACCTTCAGCAGAAGATGCAGCTCTGAGGGATCAGAGTAATGACTTACCTGCAGATGTTCCAGAGCAAGCTTTATCGACTGGAGCTGTAGGAGAACACTTACCTGTTGAAGTTCCAATGGAATACTTACCTGATGTTCCGGAAAATCTTGAGGCAAGTCATCTTCCTGATGCAACATCAGTTAATGACCAAGAAAAAGCTGAAGATGAATGTAGTGAACACAACCAAATTTCTGACGTGGAGGAAAATGAGCTTTCAGGAGACTTACCCAGACGATCTGTTCGACGAAGAAAGAGACCTAAAATACTTACCTATCCACAGCTTGGAAATCCTTTGATACATGTAGTGCAGTCCTTGTTTCAAGGTTTAAACACTGCTTTTGTTAATGCATTGGGTGGCAGTGAAAGCCTGAATGGTTTACCTGAGATATCCACCGTACATGATGTGTAAAATGTTGAGTCACTCTAAATTGTGTCACGAGACGTGCACAGTTAGGAGGGGAGGATGTAACCCAGACTAATTAGGGGTTAAATAAATATATTAATATAAATGTATGAGGTTTAAAAAAGTAAATAATTGAAGATTGGCAATATTAATGAATACTTAAGATAAAATAAATTATGTGATAAAAATAATTTGTAATATTTAAACAAATTATAGTTTCATCCAATCAGAGTTCTGTTGCTATGGACCGCCCACTTGCTGACACGGCAGATTGCGCAAGACCTGAGAAGGGAGAAGACGGGAAAGAAATTCGTTAAATTTAGCTATCAAGAAATTAAAAAATAACTGAGTTAAACTTTGAAAATAGTGTTCAAATCTCTTCAAGTCAGTTGAAAGAGGAGGATATTGAGTGGATTCAGTTGTTATTTTACTCCTGTGACGATCGATGGGTGAATTACATCGTTGTATTACTGGGAAGTGAATATCTGGATGTGGTCAGGTTTTTTTTTTCCTGAGGGGAGATTGATTTTCTTTGATGGCGAGCCAACCTATTCGGACACTGGAAAAAAGAAGAAGATTCATCCTATAGGACCAGGAGAGTATCGTGATTTCATTTTTTTTTCCTTGCTCAAGGTAAAACTATTCCTGCATAGAGACTGTGTTTTCTCCATATGGGACTGATAACTGTCTGAGATAAATAGAAGAAGGAACTGTTATCAGTTATTGAACATTTGGAAATTGAACTGATCGTCGACGTGTGCGTGATATCACAAAATGGTTGTCATTCTATCGTTTTTTATTGTATTCATACTATTCTAGTGTGAAACCAACAGTGATTTGCTCTAAGTGATTTGTGCTTTTATTTCTTTTTGTTGAATTGATGTAACTTACTTTGAATTGTTTTTCATTTATTTTATTGTTTGATTTCAAAAAGGGGAAAGGCCGGCATTTAAGGGAATACTTGTAAAAAAAATCTATATACTTACCTTAATTGTGGTCTCCTGTCGTTCCTTCAGCAATTACCCTCTACCTCCATAGTCGAACATACAAATCTTCTGATTTTCTTAATTGGTCCATAAAAGTGAAGAACTAAATTATAAGTAATATAACCCGTTACATATTCATATTCAATTTATGTGCCCTGTGGCACACTTTCCTTCTCCAGAATATTTGCATTGGTTTCTATGGCACTGATGTTGCATTGCATTTGTACTAGTCTCGCGTAGCCAGACCTTCAGATTGATGGCAGAAGATCTGGACTCTATCGCAGCTTTCATTGGGTAAGGACCGCCCAAGAGGACGTTTGACTGAAATGTAAAGCAACCAATCAGAGTTTGTTTTGTTCTGCGTCAGGTTTAGGGGCGTGAAAATGAAAGTCGATGTACCTACAATACCTGGACTACATCTTATGAGGCAGCGGCTGAAACGTACAGTATGAGACTGGCATGCATGGCTTCAAATTCAAACAAGTTCAAAATTCAAAATGTTTCCTACAATGTCTGACATGATCACGTCTTATGTGCCATGACAAAGTGACAGGCATACACCAAAAAAAAAAAAAAAAAAAAAAAAAAAAAAAAATTGACAAAATCCAATAAGAGTGGTCATGAAATATATTTCCAGAAATGTTTTGAAAAGGATCTCAAACCACATATGAATGTAGCTTGAAACAGATTTGTAAAAATCATAATTCATGATATTTATTAACGTACACACTTGCTAAATATGATCAGAATTAAGTCTAATATGCACAAAAAAATCAGATTTGGACTGACAGCCTAAAGAAGGCTTTGTTCGCACCAATCTCTCACGGAATTATTTAGAGCAGTTTCTCGGTCAGTAAAACAGCATTGATATCACAGAGAACAATTAAGGTGCTGGATGAAAAGATATTTACCTACAATAATTTGAAACAAAGGCTGCTTAGAGGCACTGTTGGGAAAAATGGAACTTTTCTAAAATTGCAAATGTTTTAATGAAAGTCTAATCTATTAAATTCTATAGGTTATTAAATACAATTAAAGTTCAGCCCCAATCTCAATCAAGCACACCTGAAGCAGCTACTCAATGTGTTCAGTTATTTGAAAATTAGAGCAGGGTTTGAACTAGTCAGCATGAAGGTAGCTCTCAAGGAACAGGGTTTTCTGAAACCAACTTTGAGAAACCTCAACTAGTCCCGTATCAATAATATTCACATTGAAAGTGTTTTTGTTGTCCGCTCATGCGGCCATGTCTATAAATCTTTTTCAGTTGTTTTGTCAACATGGAGTGCCCAATCCTGTTCTTGGAGATTTATGTTCCTGCAAAGTTCAAACCTCAAACCCTGATTAATAACACCTCAACCAGCTAATTTAAGATCTTCAGAAACACTTTATAGCTACAAGAATGTAAGAAAGGTTGGAACTAACCACATTAGACTGTCCTGCTCTTGATGAATGTCTTTGTCCACTGGAATGTTTCATAGTTTATTACCCTCACAGAAGTGATGCATTTTTAGACACTTTGTCAATTTACAAAGAACTCCAATTGTTAAAAACATGTCAACCTGTTCCTGGAGATCTACTTTCCTGCGGAGTTCAATGCCAACCCCTTCTCATCTATCTATAATTATCAAGTGTTCCTGAAGATCTTCATTAGCTGATTCAGGTGCATTTGATTAGGGTTGGAGCAGGAAGGTAGAGTTCTAGGAACTGAATTAGGCAGCCTTTTTTTTAACTGAAGTTAAAAGAATGCTATATACTCAAGAAAATTAAAAATGCTTTTTATCATGGCTGAACTGAATGCTTTGGTGTTTTTTTTTTTCTTTCTTTCTTTTTTTTTTCAGAAATGTTTCCTTGGAGGAGCATACCCTTAGACCCCACTGCACAGTAACAGTTCTTTAAATTTTTATTAGGTTTCTATACGTACCCTCAGGTGAAACCCTGCAGGCACCCTTGGGCTCTAGTGAGTCTGATGTGTTCCACCTGTAATAGAAAATATATAATTATGACAGAAATGTTCAGGTTATATAAATTATAAATTTATATATAAATTATATAAATTACTTTATTCACAGTCACACAGTGATACCCTTTTTAATACAGAAGCCCATTTCTGCCAAAAAATTGAATGCTTTTGTAAATAATAATTATGAAAAAGTAAAATGTTATGACATACTAAGCCAAATTTATGATGAAAAGTCACAACTGACACACTAAATCAATTGCATTATTACATAAAATTTTACTTAAAAATTCACAAATTATGACAAAGTCAATTTTGGCCTTTTAAACTCATAATTATGACTTAGTGGCCTGGTTTCACAGACAGGGCTTAGAATTGGGCCTTAGTGTGCAAGTTACTTTCAGTTAAAACAGCTCAAACATGCATTTTAGTCTAGGACTAGCTTAAGCCTTGTCTATGAAACCAGGGGTCTAAATGGCCTAATTGTGACTTAGTATGTCATAATTTCGACCCATCTAATATTTCAACTTTTTATCTCATAATTTCTTTTAATTTTAAGTCATTATGTCATAAGATTTATCAATGATAGTCATCTAAACTGAGTTTCTGCAGTGTGCAAGTGTTTTTATATCGGTATAGCAGTAACAAAACTGTTTGTTGAGCTTCGCTGTTTAATGTAGAACTGTTTTCTTTCAATTTTTTTTTTTTTTTTTTTGCTTACTTGAGTGCAGAAGAAGCTCCACCTTCTTCATGCAGTGGAGGATCCATTGTCTGTTTACTTAAAACACTCCTTGGTTCTGGAAAATCTCATCCAATGAGTTACAGTAAACACAATCACATCAGTCACCAGCTGCACTTCTGTGCTTCAGGTTAAAAATAAGAACAATTTTATTGTAAAATACAAATTTATTGTGTAACTTTAGTAAATTCAGGAAAGATACAAATAATAAAAGCACTGTCTGTTAGAGCTCCTCTCTTCTCCTCCCTGCTGATTTGATCAACACTTACTTGCTATATATAACCTGCTTTTACACTTATGGAACTATTAAAATATAGTATGTATTGTTTATTGATTTATTATTATTATTATTATTTTAAAGGAAAAATCCCACAAAAACCCTATACAGGCTACATTTTTAACAAGATGACATGCTAGTGACTGAGGAGTTACATGTTTCTTTGTGTCATCAAGGTTTTTTTTTTTTTTTTTTTTTTTTTAATTATTTAACAAAATTACCAAACAAACTAAATTATTCTGTCAATATATTGTAATTTGAATCATACTTACAGTTTTCCCAGAGCTGCATGCTGTGTCTGCCAGTCTAAGTAAAAATGAAAGCTCAGATTAAAGTTTCTCATAAGAGAGTTTATACCCACATACCTCATATCCTGCTTTTCTCGCTTTTCACAGCTTCATAAAGGAAATATTTATATGTAAACACACAAGACTTTTTTTTTTTTTTTTTGAAAACGGTGACCTTGATGTTTTCAAAAGCACCTTAATTGTTATGTTACTATTTTTAATCTGTATATATGAATACAGATTAAATATATACAGATGAATAACATGTTATGTAAATATTGTTTTACTTTCATACATTTTGAAAAACAGTTTTCCAGTAAAAAAAAAAAAAAATATGCTTAAAACAAGAAAAAAATATCTGTCAGTGGAGTCATTGGCAGATATTATTTTTTCAAGCATAAACTCACTTAATGCTGATGTATTTTTCAGAAAACAAGACATATCTCAAGACATTTTCCTTCTCAAGTAAATCTTAAGTGATTTAAGAATGTTTAGGTATTTGTATTGAAAAACAAGACAAAAATAAGTAAAAAAGAAAATAATTATTTTTTGGAAACAAAGGGATTCTTATACATTGACCTTGCTGCACTCAACTTGACCCTAATACATTCAATGGAAATATTTAAACTGTATAAACTGATCCATGATTCATATTTGAAAACAGAAAATGTGTCCATCCTGTAAATGTATTTAAACATACTCACAATCTTTCAAGTTATAACACAATAGTCACACTCCTTTCATTCTCACTATGGAAGTCAATGGGTGCTGTCAACTTTCTGGTTACCAACATTGTTTAAAATATCACATCTTTTGTGTGAAGACAGAAGAACAGAAGAAAGAAACTCATACAGGTTTGGAACAATTTGAGTGGAAGTAATGACAAAATTTTCATTTTTGGGTGAACCATCCCTTTATAGCTAGGGTAGGCAATTTCGGGGAGGCTAGCACAAGATCCCACCCTCCCTTCAGAGCTCTCTTCAAAGCCACACTTCCTCAGCCAAAGCACAGCCAGAGCAGTCTGCAAAGCATCACAAGACAATGTTTAATTACCTAATGTCTCGCTCAAAGCACATAACATTACAATAATAATGAATGTAAAAAAAATTACAGAGCTTTTTCTTGTACCACCTGACTAGTGCAATTTCAGGGTTGATTGTGTTGCCATAGAAATCCATAAATCCTAGCGTATAAACCACAGTGAACTTCCATGCGGCCACATCCCCATCTTTTAAATTCTCTTCTACAGGATTGAGCAATTCATAGAAAATGCAGGGTTTTTCTTGGTCAACTGAGCTAAGAGGCTACATTTCTTTGACATTTTCGAGACCTTTGTCACTTCCTACCTAGAATTATTCTGCAATAGCATTTAAAATATATATTATACAAGGCAGATTTGACAATGCTAGACCAGTGGTTATGTTGCTTTATCCTGGAGCAGAAGGCCTTTATTAACCCTCTGGACTTGTATGGATCTTTTTTTTTTTTTTGAATTTGGGTTCCCATATTCTCAACCGTTATCAACCTTGGAGGACTAAGGATATTTTCAATATATCTCTGATTGTGTTCATATGAAAGAGATGGTCATATACACCTAGGATGGCTTGAGGGTGAGTAAATCATGGGATAATTTTCATTTTTGGGTTAACTAACCCTTTAATCATCAAACAGGAACTAGGAAAACGCAGAAGAAAGCCACAAACGAGAACCGACAAAGTCTGAGGGAGAACACAGGATATATACACATGAGACAAACAAAGGACCTTTACAAGATAATTAACAAAACACAGGTGAGGAAAATGATTACTAATTACACAGGCTACTGGGGAAAACTAGGTCACAGGGAAACTAACCAAAAACACAATGAAACATAGGAAAATAAAAACAAACGCAAACCGTGACAATACCTTTAAGAAATAATAAACAACCAATTAATCATGAGCAGCTAGGCTACCAACATTTTGTTCACCATAAACTTTCAGTTGTGAGAGGTTTGATTTCATAAAGCCAGAGCAGCACAACCGTTATCTGTGACCCCACAATCATTCAGCCCGTTTATATAACACATTTAAATAGTATGCTACTTGCCAAGTGTCAAGGAAATAGCATATGACAACAAAACCTTGTACTAATGACTTTTAAAACTCTAAAGGGGGCAAATCAGATACTCAGTAAAAACAGAAGATGAAAAGAAAAAAAAAAAAAAAAAAAAAAAAAAAAATTTAGTGACATAGCCTACACTGCCTTTCACTGTGTATGAAGTGTAGGCTATGTCAAATGACAGGGGTGTTTCATAGGCTACTCTTAATTTTAAGAGAACAACCAAATAGATCATACTTCAGATTTTCTAGCTTACAATGATGACTCTGTAGTGCATTACAAACCATATTGGTATATTGGTTTGTGAATCTCGTTGATCAGCGTGAATATTGAATTAGGGCGTGCAGAAGCGCGTTGAGACGTAGCACGTCCATGACGTGACGTACTTAATATTCATGAGCCCCACATCTCGCCCGCAGGCCGCAGCTTCACCTCAGAACCGCTGCTTTGATTCAGTTTCTCAGTTTCAGTTTTATTTCAGCCAGATCATCCGATTCTTCCTGAAGTAAGAAAGTCATTTTCATCTTATTTACTGACTGAGTCGATCGCTGAGGATTTATAAAAAAAAGTAAGACTTGTTTCCTGTTCACTTTCACTTTCTAAGGAAGCAAAGGAGTTAGTGGAAATGATTTCATCGCTTTCAGTGTGACGTTCTGAAACGCTTAATGTAGCTAACGTTACTAAGACAGTGATTTTAAAAAACCAAATTCAGTAAACACTAGGCTATAATAAAGCATACTAAGTGCAGATGCAGCAGATGAGCGCAGCAGAATATGAACATGTTTAATTACAGGTTAAGCATTTTCTTTGTAACGGTTTTATTTGGGAAACGCTTGTAATTAAATTGCGTTCATATTCTGCGCTCATCTGCTTATCTGCATATAGTATGCCTTATTAATAAGTTGTGTATTACAGTTTTTCTCAGTGGAATTGGAACATTTCTCAGATCACAATTCTCAAAACTACTTGTTGAACCTCCACATCACCATCATCTAGTCACTTTTGCACATCATAAAAGAAATGCATTTACAAGTTGTAAATGCTTTGGTACATACAAGCTATTGATTATGTACTTGCTCAAAATGTATTATACTGGTTCCCTGTTAGTCGTACCCTTCAAAAAATGTAAGTTAGTTCATCACATAAGCTGTTAAATGCAAAATGGTTGAACTAGTTATTGTAAACTGTCAAGCACATTACAGTTTTTTTTTTTTTTTATGCTAACAAGCATTGGTCAATACTGAAGCCACATTTTCAAAACTCTTCACACATTTAGTGAAACTAATGTCTAAACTGTGCATAATTTTTCATTGCTTTTGTAACAACCCCAGAAATAATAGGAGGATTGCACAGGTTTTCTACTGGACCTACATTTTATTTGGGCTCAATAACCAAGAAAACACTCAAGTACCACAGTATTAGTCAAATACAAATGTAACAAATTTATTTTTTTACAATCATAATATTAAAACCCAGGGTGACCTACCATTCAACTGACCATGTATTTGAAATTAATAATAATCAGCAAAATTAACTCAGGAAAGAATACAACATCAACGATCAAGGCAACATATTCAGCACGGGGTTTCAAAGGTTGTTGGTGTTAGATATGACAATAGATGAAACAAAAGAACTGCCACCTATGATCAGGATCCAGTTAAAGAGACTTTTGTGTACATCCCAATTTTGGATATATAGTCTAAAATTTATGTTTTGCAACACAGATATTTGTAAGCATTTTGAATCGGGATTTGACATCAGTCCTGATGTATACAAAGACTTTAGTGATGGAAGTTACTGCAGAGGCCACCCAATGTTTTCAAAACACAGTTCCTTACAGATACAACTGTATTATGATGATTTCGAGACCTGCACTCCCCTGGGGTCAAAACATGGGATTCACAAGACTGGCTGTCTTTATTTTATTCTGAGAAATCTTCCACCGAAGTTCAACTCTGCTGTACTGAACATCCACTTAGTTTCTCTCTTTCACTCTGAAGATGTTAAAAGTATGGATTTGATGCCATTTTAGCTCCTTTGATAAATGTTGTTAAAATTCTTGAGAATGAGGGGATTTATTTGCCCATTTCTTCTGAAAAGGTTTATGGTTCAATTTGTCAGGTTGTATAGAGAACTTGGCAATGCATGCTCTTCTTGGTTTTACTGAGTCTTTTAACAGTAATTACTATTGTAACTGAAAAATCTGATGCCCAGAATGTTTATAGTGAGGATGACCTAAGGGTAGTGGTCCGTGATAAAGCCAGCTTTGAGATGCACTGCAGGGACATTCAGTCAGATACACAGTTGAACTCTGTATATGGGGTTAAAAGAGACTCTTCGTTGAACACTTTACTGTATGTTTCATGTTTGTTCCAATTATTCCTTTGATATAATGCATGATATACTAGAGGGTGTCGCTCAGTATGAGCTGAAACTTTTATTTGGATACATGACTGAAAATTTCATATCAAAAAATGATCTCCTTTTAAGGATTTATTCTTTTGACTTTGGTTACACAGAGTGCAGAAACCGCCTGACAAATATCACCTTGGAACATTGTGGAAATTCCATTGGATTGAATTCTATACAGACACTCTGTTTGGTGCAAAACACACCCTTACTTTTTGGTGACCTTGTGCCTCCAGGAAATCCAAACTGGAACATGTTGCTCATCTTACTGCACATTACTAATATTGTCTTTTCGCCTGTGTTAATTATGGCATGACTGTTTTTTTTAAACACTTGATCAGTGAGCATCAGCTTTTCAAATTGGTGTACCCTCAGAATAGGTTAATACCGAAGCATCATTTTATGGTCCATTATCCTTTGTGCATAAGGAAAATAGGACCTCTTTTGCACTTTTGGAGCTTGCGATATGAGGCCAAAAACAAACTTTTCAAAAACATGCTTTTTGCAAGTTTTAAGAACATCACAAATCCGCTTGCGAAAAAACATCAAATGGCAATAGGAAGTCACTGGGAAACGCTCAGTTTACAGCGGAAAGAATTTGGACCAATGAACTATTTCTCTCTAAGTGACTATGAAAATGGTGAAGACTTGGCAAATGCTTTGCAAATCACAGTACAGACATACATTTACTCAGTTGGACTAAACTTGATGGCACTGAATATAGACCTGGTCTTGCTATATGCACAGAGATAAAAGATGAGCTGCCAGTATTCTGTAAAATCACCAAAATTCTTGTTTTGGGTGAAAATGTTTATTTTGTGGTTGAAAAACTTGTTACAGAGCTCTTCATTGAGCATTGTTATGCATGCAGAGTTGATGATGGAAATGAGTTTGATGCTGTTGTGAAAGCTGATGATCTTAAGCATTATAAACCCTATAACAATCAAAATGCAAAATGCACACAGTACTATCCATCCATCCATCCATCCATCCATAAGTGCTCGTTCTGTAGGGTCGAGGCTGGAGCCTTTCTTGGATCATATAGGCAGGAAAACACCCTGACAGATGGCTGGTCCATCACAGGGACAACACACACACATGCACATATTCACACTCACACCTACAGGCAAACTTACAATCCCCAATTCACCTGTCCTAAATGTCTTTGGACTGTGGGGGAAACCCAGAGGAACACGATGACAACATATAAACTCCACACAGAAAGGCCTCCTGACTTAGCTGCGACTCCAATAATGCTAGACATGGTTTTGATGTCTTTTTTAAAAATTTTTTATTTTTGGTTGGTTGGTTGTTGTTGTTTTTTGTAATCATTATCGCTTCCGGATTTTTTTGTTGTTTCAACTTTTTATTTTTTTGCATGTAAAAAAAAAAAATGCTGCATTTTTCATTCATTATTTATGCTGTAATACAGGCAGTAAAATGAAAAAAAATTTATTCTTATCCTATAATGAAATGATGAAAAAGCATTCAGACTTTAAAGATCAAAGTTGATCATTTATGTAATGATCTCTGTTTTTTATGGTTTTTATGGTCAATGTTTCATGAATGACATGTATGCTTTCTGAATAAGAATTGTTGCCAGAGTTGTGGTAGAACAAGCTTATTTTGAGACATCTGAGTGAGTTTTAGAGTTGAGATTAACTGTTTGGCCAAGATTAGTGTTGGTAATGCAGACTGTATGAATAGTTTTGAAAATGTGGCTTCAGTATAGAACAATGCTTGTTAGCAACCAAAAAACAAAACAAAAACAAACAAACAAACAAACAAACAAAAACATAACTATACATTCTGAGTAAGTTATAGGCTTCTACAGGTAATCCAATGTTTGTTTCAAGAAATGCACTTACTGGTTTGCAAATGTTCAGGATGATTCAAGACCAAAGCGACTGAGAAAAACTGTAAGCTACACTAAACGTTTTAAGTCATTTTTGCTTATTAGTATGGTTGAATTAGATCACTGAAGGTCAGCAGCAAAAACATTGGTTAATAAAGTGAGATTAAATACATGACACACGAAGTATATTTGTGTAATTTAATATAGTTAATTATTACAGGTTTGTGTTAAATTCTGAGATTGACATTTAGTCTAGAACTACAATAACCATCATGTTTACACAGTGCACACAACACCTCTGCACTTTCTCTCAAAAATATTGTTGTAAACTGAAAAAGTAATGCATTACTTTACTAGTTACTTGAAAAGTAATCTGGTTATGTAACTCAAGTTACTTGTAATGCGTTGCTGTTTACGATATTACTGTACTGATACACAATTTTATACAGCAGCTCTTTATCTTGCAGCAAATTATATGGAATATAATTGAGGTTATGTGCAAACAGACACACGTTACATGAAATATAATGTGCAGTAAATGCTGATATGTTCTCACAGAGCATCAGTATGAGGAGGCGCTGTGGTCTTGTGTCTCACAAAAATGTGCCAGGTATAAGTTCTCCACTCCCTCCTGTTAATTACAGCTTTAATTGTTTATATTCGCTATGATGTTTAATTCTTAATTACAGCAGTAGGTGCAGATCTTCTAATGTATGTGTTTCTCTCAGTTCCTCTGAAGAGCATCTCAGTGCAGCTGCAGGTTCGGGATCATGTGGCCTCTGTCAGCTCCAGTCTGCAGTATGTCAATGAGGAGGAGCATCCGCTGGAGGCTGTGTTCGTCTTCCCACTGCCCATGGATGCTGCCGTCTGCCACTTCAGTGCCAAGATTGGAGAGCAGGAGATTGTGGCGGAGGTGTAAGACAAACAGAGCGTGAGTCTAAACACCAGCGGTAATGTGTTTTATCTGTGAGAGGTGTTTGATCCCTGCTCAGTCTGACCTTAATCAAACACACCTGTGTGCATCCGTAAACTGAGAAATGCTGCCTCCGCAGGCAGGATATATGATATCCCATAATCCTGTGCGTTTCATTCCATGACACAAAACACAGTAGTTGTGATTAATTAAAAATGTGGAATGTTCAGATCAGAAAGAAACGAGCAGGGATTTTCTTCCTTGTGTCCATATCTTTTTCTTATTATAAATTCTGTGTCAGCTGGAATAAAAGTGGCTATGGGTGTATTTGTCTCTTCCAGGCGCTGGATCAGTATGATGATGCTGTGAGTTCGGGTCAGCAGGCGTTTCTGTTGGAAGGGAGCGATGAAAGTTCGGGTGTCTTCAAACTCAGTGTCGGCTGTTTGTCTCCGGGTCAGAACGCCTCCATCACCATCATCTATGTGATCGAGCTCAGCGTTCAGGCCGACCACGCGCTGCACTTCTGTCTGCCAGCTGTACTCAACCCCAGATACACACCCGCAGGTGCTGCTTACCTGATTTCACAAAAGACCTCAAGATCATCATCATCATATACAAACGTTTTCCATTGTGTCTTTCTACATGATTCTACAAAATCAGTTACATCTGATTTAAAGCAGCAAAGGTTTGAAAACCAAACAAAACAAGAAATCTTTTTATGAAACTTTTCTTCTCAGATATAGTTAAACCTCTTACAGTCACTTACGGCACTAGCCAAAAGTTTGGAATAATCAAGATTTTTTAAAGGTTTTTGAGTCTCTTCTGCTTAGCAAAGCTGCATTTATTTGATCAAAAATATAGTAAAAAATTGAAAGATTTTGGCAAAAATTAAAAAAAATATTGTATATGTAAATATATAGTAAAATGTAATTTATTCCTGTGATCAAAGCTGGATATTCTGCATCATTACTCCAGTCTTCAGTGTCACATGATCCTTCAGAAATCGTTCTAATATTGCTGCTCAAGAAACATTTCTGATTATTATCAATGTTGAAAATAGTTTATATTTTTGTGGAAACCATGATACACTACAATTTAAAAGTTTGGGATAATCAGTAATATTAAAAATATACTTTATTCGTCAAGGACAAATTAAATTAATTAAAAGTGACCTAAACCAACCAGGGGCACAGGTCGGTTCTGGTTATGTGGTTTGGCTCTATATTGACTGGTGTTATACAGTATCTCTGTTTGTCCATGTGACTGTCTCAGCTTCATCTGCTGGTGTTCCAGAAATTTCCTCAACATGTGTTATTCCGTACACACTGTCTCTGAGTGTCGATGTGAGATCATCAGACCGCATCTCCAGACTGGAGTCCAGCTGCCCTCTGGATCCTCTGGTGTTCCTCAGCTCTGACCACACTCACGCCACGGTACTGTGCATCTCTGTGTCAATTTTTATGCACTTAACCCCACAGTTTCAAGAAGCCTGTAATGGTGTGTGTAGGTGAATCTGAGTGCTGGTCACCGGTTTGATAAGGATGTTGAGCTGCTTCTGTACTATGAGAATACCCATCAGCCCACTGCTGTCGTGGAGGCTGGAGCGGCCACAGCTCAGCCAGGTATATGGTTTTGCTTGTGCACAAATTCAGTACTTCTAATATGTGAGTTATAGCCAGTACAGACTGTATGGATTTTACTGTCCTTTACAATTGTTGCTTATACAATGTGATACCAGTGAGATCATGGCACACTGCGACTATTTATTTCTCTGTCAGACTGCAGGATACACATCCAGTGGTGTGCGGTGGTGTTTTTATCCTCAAATTTTTTATATAATGTATATCAAATGCAAATGTATGTACTATATTCTTAATTTTCCTGGTTAAATAAACATTACATAAAAAAGAGAGACCAAATACAGTTCTATTTTGTATTTTTTTCTAATAACTATGTAATGTTCTATTTATAAAACCAAGTATAAATTTCATCAAGTTAGTTTTTTACATTTATTCCAAAATAATAACTAAAGGCAGTAACAGTTTAAAGCTGCAGTCTGTAATGTTTGCCGCTCTAGCGTTAATAAATAATAAGTTAATAATAGGGCTGTCAAACGATTAATCACGATTAATCGCATACAAAATAAAAGTTTGAGTTTGCCTAATATATGTGGGTGTACTGTGTGTAATTATTATGTATATATAAATACAAACACATCCATGTATATATTTGAGAAATATTTACAAGTATATGTATTTATTTATATTTTTATATAATTTATATATAAATACATTTTTAAATAACATATTTCTCGTAAATATATACATTAATTTGTGTGTATTTATATATACATATTATTTACACACATTACTCACACATATATTATGCAAACTCAAACTTTTATTTTGTATGCGATTAATCGCGATTAATCGTTTGACAGCCCGCATGCGTCTTGCGGAAGAACACTGTACAGGCACTGTGCTACTCTGCAGTGGTACCACCCGAACCGGTTCAAAATAGTCCGAAATGAAACACTTATTATAGGTGTACCGTCGTGATTCAGGACAAGACAAAAACACGGTTTGGAAAATGGATTCATGATGTGCTCACTCATTTTGTAATTTTTGTAAATTTTGAATAAAAAAACTTACGGACAGCAGCTTTAAACAATATATTATTTGTGAACTAATGTTTAGCTTTTCATTTTAATAGTCAACTTATTTTCAGCTGTCCTCAAGATTCTGGTCACAGACACAGATACGAAGATTTACCTTTAATTTCCCCAAGCTGATTGCGCACTAAAAACCTCCACAGTCATCATGTTTTCAGGCCATTTTAAGTTTGGTTTTGACGTGATATAAAGCGGTGAAATGGCTGAGTTGTTTACTTACTTTTTAATTAGTCTTCCCATTAACGCCATCTTTAGGCCAATGAGAATGCACACGTAAAAAGGGGTGGGATTTATCACATAAGCTAGTCATATCCAATCATAACCGGTCATATCCAATCAAAGCACGATGGAGGCATTGCCTCTTCTCATGCAACTTTCCCCCTTTCATTTTCGATTACCCCCCACTAAACCCACCGTACACTTTAGGGTGTCTGTTTTAACTCATTTGGGACTGAGGAGGCAAGCCTCCCACTGTAACTTTACTTGGGGTGTCACTGTTGGACACTGTTACTTTATAAAAGTGATAATGTCACTTTTTTTTTTCATGTCACATTTTGTAATATTTGCATTTTATCTTTTGTAATATCAATTCTTTTCTCATCCAGTTTTTTGAGGAGATACTGCCTCCCTTGCCTCCTCGGAGGAAATCCCCTTGTACACATTATAGGCAAGATGGCTGTTCCACTGATGCTCAGGGGAGCTTCACACTCATGATTGCAATAGGGCTGGGTCAATAAACCAATGCGCCGCAATTCTCCAAATAATTCTGGATCAATTTTGAGATTTTCAGTATGCATACTGTGGTTAAAAACTAGCCTAGAGCACCGTTAAAAACTGAGCCCAGAATCGATTGGAGAGAATTGTGATGCACACTGAAAGCATCAGAATTGATCCAGAATCAACTGGAGAATCGCGATGTATCAGTTTCACAAGATAGTAAAGTAGTATGCATATATCACATACTGTCCGAGGGGAGGGCTCTGAGCTTGGTATTTTGGCCCAAAGCCAGAGTACTCCCCCCGTATTTGTGGTTAGGAAAGTAACCAGGCGAGTGTGAGGAGACGGGGTGATGGAGGGATGCTGAAAACTGTCCAGAAACATAGGTGAGTCGACTGCATATGTAGGCCTCCACTCATGCTGATTGGGTAGACATGTTGATTGCTGATTGCCGACAGCTGGTTGGAATGACGTGATGATTGGATAAATCTTTGCTAATAAAACATAATTTATTGTCCCAGCCCTAGACTGCAATGTAAAATATCAGACATTGCCAGAATTTCCTCATGAAGACAATTATCTGACCACTGGTGTTCATGTCTCACTAAGCAATTAAAGTGATTTTACCTTACAATCAGTGCTTGAAGTGGAAAAATAAAAGTGCCGGTACTCCCGATGCTCAGTTCATAAAGCATTCCTGAAGAAGGGAGGGCTTGGTGGGCTTCCATACATGCAACATGTCAGAAGGGCTGGTACACAACTGGCGGTACGCTAATGGTAAAAATAATGGCATACCGGCTCATTTCAAGAACTGCCTACAATGAAAAATCGTTCATGATCTTTTGCATAGTTTTCCTTTAAGCCTAAATAAACATATCTGCCTGTGATTTGCAAGTAATCCTCAATGCTTTACTACGTCCCAGTTTTCCTACTTGTGCCCTAAAAGTATATACTATGGAAAATGTGCATGCAAAGTAAGTGCAAGAAAGTGTGTAGCAGACAAGAATGAAAGTTTTGGGTCAAACTAGGCCGTGATTAAAGCATATTCAAAGGCATTGTCTGGAGTCTGTCTGGTTATTGCTGTGCAGCAGGTTAGTGGAACACTAGAGACCTTATTACCAAGTGATAGTGTTAATAGATACAGATCGTTGTACAGCATAACACAGTGCTGAATTTAGACCATTTACACCGTGTTACCCTGTTTACACTGTCTCTGTTTCAGGCTCTCTGATGGGCGACCCGGTGCTCATGATCAGTTTGTACCCAGAGTTCCCTGCAGACCTGATGGCATCATTGGAATCTCAAGGCGAGTTTGTTTTTGTGGTGGACAGATCAGGCAGTATGCGCTGCAAAATGCATCGTGGGAAAGGCGCACGGATGCGCATCAAAAGTGCAAGGGTAAGATTTATAATATGTCACATTTATTGAGATTTCACGAGTTCACACATGCATATGATTAAGTAGAGTAGAGGTTATGCGTATTTGGCGTGCTGTCTGGGGAGAGGGCTCTGAGCTCGGATTTTTGGCTCGAACCCAGAGTACCCACCCCCTGGTTGTGATAAGAATAGTTAGGACTAGAAGTGAGGAGTGAGGAGAACTCAATTGTTAATTGAGTTGATTAACTGCTTGCGTGTTAATTAGGTTAATTATCTGAACGTGCTCCTCCCGAACTTTGTTAACATCGTTTATTGAGTCTCATCTGTGCATGTTTCTCTCTAGGACACGCTGCTGCTGCTGTTGAAGAGTCTGCCCATGGGATGCTACTTCAACATCTATGGATTCGGCTCTCACTTTGAGTCCTTCTTCCCGTTAGTAACCAGATGTTAGTTGTTCTTCAGGAATGACCTCATGCTGTTTAGCGGTGGTTTTGTGAGAGACTGTGGTGTGTGTCATTGCAGTCAGAGTGTCGTGTACAGTGAGGACACAATGGAGGAGGCTCTAAAGAGAGTGGAGAACATGAAGGCAGACATGGGCGGCACAGAGATCCTACAACCTCTGAAACACATCTATAGTCAGCCCTGTTACCCTGATCACCCCCGACAGGTACAGCCAAATGTATTAATCATTGAACACTCTTTCTGAACATTGGTGAGGTGTTTTTCTCAGCCTGACACTGATTCTCTCTCAGCTGTTCATCTTCACTGATGGAGAGGTGCATAACATTAAAGAGGTACTGGATCTGGTGAAAAGTCACGCCTACTCTCACAGGTGGGCGCACTCGTCTCACTCCTCCTCTTTTGCTGATATCACAGCATTCAGTTCATGTCAGGTGATTAGTGTTTTTGTGTCTTCAGGTGTTTCTCCTTCGGGATTGGCAAGAGTGCGAGTGCAGCTCTCATCAAAGGAATGGCCAGAAAAAGTTCTGGTCATGCTCAGTTCATCAGAGGCACTAAACGCATGCAGCCCAAAGTAAGATATGCTGTAGAAACAGACTGGACAATCAGTTTAAGTATTTACCGCTTTTTCTCCTGGTCTTCTCTGTCAGGTGATGCAGTCGCTCAGGTTTGCTCTCCAGCCGGCTGTGGATAGTATCTTTGTGCACTGGACCGTTCCCGAAGGCGTTACAGTGGACATGCTGTCCCCACCCATCAGTTCCCTGTTTCAGGGTCAGAGGGCGCTCATCTATGCTCAGCTGAAAGGACAGGTCAAACTTTCAATGGTTTAATTGTAAAGGATTTTTTAAGACTGTTAGCCTGCTCTCAGAAGGCCTCACAGCCTGTCCTAACTGTCACAACACTGGCCCTGAAGAAAGTAGTCGAAGAGTGTAAAATCATCAAATGCTTATGTTATGTTCTGTTTCTTCCTTGTCATAGAGTTCAGGAAAGACAGAAGGAGCAGTAATTCTGAAATACAGGCTGAAAGATCAACCAGTGACTAACCAGCTTCAGTTTACTCTCAAACCAACAGAAGACACAGGGTAATACACACACACACATACACACACACACACACACAGTAGATGCGTTTCAGAGGCTATATGATTTATAAGCCTGTATCCTCATGAGGACCTCAATTTAGGTCCCCACGGCCATGAGACTATGTGTATTCAGGTCCACACCGGAATAGAAAAACATGTAGACATAGTACACACACACACACACACTCATGAGTCATTAAGTCAGTTTTCCACATGTTCGAACTTGTTCACACCAGTGCAGGATGAAGTAAAGTACAGAAACCCTAATAAATGATCACTCCAGTTTTCATTTTCAATTTTACTTGTAAAAGTGCAAACATTCTTGATTATTGATGTATTCAAGTATTAAAAGTAAAAAAATACTGATTGATGAACAATGTTTATTATTATTATTATTATTGCCAGCACTAGTCAGACTTATCATTAGTCAGCATTAAAACCAATTAGTGCAGAAATTTAAAATGCATTGATCTGAAAATAAGCAAACTTTTTATTTTATTAAAAATTAAAAACATTAATCTTCAATATACGGTAGCAAATTAGCTCAAAGGGGAAATATTAATAATTAATTATAACTTGATAGAATTAATTATAAATATTTATATCATCTTTAGAATTAACTGTAGCAGAATTAATTTTACAATCGACTGTTCTGTTTGTCCACCTGTTTGTTGATCTTTTCTCAATTCAAAGAAAGACTATTCTATTCCAAGCAGGATAATACTGTTAAAGGTGCCCAAGAACATGTTTTCAAAAGATGTAATATAAGTCTTAGGTGTCCCCTGAATGTGTCTGTGAAGTTTCAGCTCAAAATACCCCATAGTTTTTTTTTTTATTAATTTTTTTAACTGCCTATTTTGGGGCATCATTATAAACGTGCTCTCCGTCCACGGAGCTCGTGCTTGCCTTAAACAGCTATAAACAAAGTTCACACAGCTAATATAACCCTCAAAATGGATCTTTACAAAGTGTTCGTCATGCAGCATGTCTAATCGCGTAAGTAGAGTATTTAATTGGATGTTTACATTAGATTCTGAATGAGTTTGAGGCTATGCTCCGTGGCTAACGGCTAATGCTACACTGTTGGAGAGATTTATAAAGAATGAAGTTGTGTTTATGCATTATACAGACTGCAAGTGTTTAAAAAATGAAAATAATGACAGTCTTGTCTCTGTGAATACAGTAAGAAACGATGGTAACTTTAATCACATTTAACAGTACATTAGCAACATGCTAAAGAAACATTTAGAAAGACAATTTACAAATATCACTAAAAATATCATGATATCATGGATCATGTCAGTTATTATTGCTCCATCTGCCATTTTTCGCTATTGTCCTTGCTTGCTTACTTAGTCTGATGATTCGGCTGTGTACATCCAGACGTTTATACTGGCTGCCCTTGTCTAATGCCTTTCATAATGTTGGGAACATGGGCTGGCATATGCAAATATTGGGGACGTACATATTA
This sequence comes from Chanodichthys erythropterus, assembly GCF_024489055.1. NCBI lineage: Eukaryota > Metazoa > Chordata > Actinopteri > Cypriniformes > Xenocyprididae > Chanodichthys > Chanodichthys erythropterus. Next base: position 27,234,861 of record NC_090237.1, read on the forward strand.
ATGATCCTGACTGTTACGTAACAGTCGGTATTATGTTGAGATTCTCCTGTTCTTCGGAGGTCTTTTAAACAAATGAGATTTATATAAGAAGGAGGAAACAATGGAGTTTGAGACTCACTGTATGTCATTTCCATGTACTGAACTCTTGTTATTCAACTATGCCGAGGTAAATTCAATTTTTGAATCTAGGGCACCTTTAATACTAAACAGCATAAGAGCATGTAACAAAATTGCATGTTAAAGTGACCTTGATTCATGAGCAGTGAACACAGAGACAATCAAGACAATCAAGATACAATGAAAATTTAATAAATGGGACTAGATATATGTCAGGGTTCTGTGTTTGTTTCCTGTGTCACATGTCCCTCATTCTCAGTTTTCCCGCCACTAGTTTGTTCCCTTAGTTACCCTCATTAGAGTTAATTTGTCCCAGTTATGTCTTGTTCATTAGCCTCCTTTGCCCCTTTGTTTGACACGTGTATATATTCCCTGTGTTCTCCCTCAGTCTTTGTCGGTTCTCGTCTGTATTTTACGTTTATGGTTACGGTTGGTTTGGCAAGGAACCAAAACCACCTTTTTAAATAGGGGCTAATCTTAACATAACATGTCTAACACTTAATAGAAAGGTTACTTGCATTAGTTTTGAAGCGGAATGAGGGTCGGTAGAAAACAAGGAAGACTGAGTTCAAACGGAGAGTGCTGGAGTTGATGCTAGCGAGTCTTCCGGGGAGAGGTTGGTCTGCGGGTAATTCAAACAAAGTTAATTTGTGAGTGAAGTGCCAGAAAGAGGTATGAAACAGCTTCAGTCTTTTCAACTACACAGTTTTGTTATTTTGTGTTACAAATATTCAAATGATCATTGGAATAAAAGTTTCAGTGTTTCCCACTGGGCATGCATACATATTCTTCTGTCCCTCACATAAAGCTATGGAATGGCTTTAGATGACTTTGAATATAGTGCACGGAAATTTAATTGGTGCTAGTCTATTTCTTTTGCTCTATGACTCCCATTTTTGCCGTATAAAAGAGCGCAATTATCATTCTGTTATTTAAAATATCGCGACAGGCCTACTTTGAGACTGTGGCGGGACAAATTAGAATGTGGCGGGCCACCACAGTCTAGTTAATGTATGGGAAACACTGAGTTTATAGTTCGGATATAAACACTGATGTCTATGGTATTGATCAAAATAGAGTAAATGCCCATTCACACCAAGAACTATAACTATAAAGATAACAATAAAGATATATCTAAATATAAAAGAATAGCACTGTCCACACCACAGCTATAATGATAACGATATAGAGAAACAATATTGTTAGGATCACAATGATTTTTTTTTTTCCAGCTGTTGAATGATAAAATAATTGACAGCCAATCAGAATCCATTCTAATTCAAGGCCTCGTGCATTTAAAATGGCAGACGACACTGTGGAGAAGTTAATCGTCGAGGTCCAGAAAAAGCCACCAATGTTTTACAAGTCAAACCCCCTTTTCAAGGATACTTGAAAATGGATATATGGAAAACCAATCAAGTCAAAAACAATCAGTCATACCCTTTGGAATAAATGATGAGAAGTATTAAAGATGAGATCATAATGCCAGGCTAGTGGCATTATGATCATTACACAGTTTATAGTCAGGTACCTCAGGTATCTGGCACTAGCTTCGACAACATTGTCTTGCTTCCTTTATAGTTGCAGTGAAAAAAGACTAGGCATTGTTTTTATTCCACTATATATATTGACTTCACCAGGTAAATTCACTGTTAGATTAGATCGATTACACTAGCTATTCACTCGAAACATAGCATGATGAGGACATCTGCTGGTTAAAGCCGTGTAAATGCAACAAGAACAGCAAAAGCACACTTTAAAACTGCAGCGTGTGAGCTTAGAATAAACAGACCATTATCATTCATTGGTGTGGAGGAAAATATAGTTACTGTTATAGTTATCTTTGAAGTTATCGTACTTGGTGTGAACAGGCCTTAAAGGTGCCCTAGAACACCATTTCACAAGATGTAATATAAGTCTAAGGTGTCCCCAGAATGTGTCTTTGAAGTTTCAACTTAAAATACCCCATAGATTTTTTTTATTATACCATGTTTTAACTGCCTATTTTGGGGTGTAATTCAAAATGCGCCGATTCAGTACGTGTACATCTTTAAATGCTCGTGCTCCCCGCCCCCAAGCATGCAAGAGTCGTAACTCTATAATACATTGCATAAATAATAGAATGAGTTCACACAGCTAATATAACTCTCAAAATGAGTAAATAAAAATGATCCCCACTGTTGCGTCACAGTCTGTGTTGAGATTCAACTGTTTTTCAGTGGTGTTTTTCATGCACGAGATTTACATATGAAGGAGGAAACAATGATGTTTGAGACTCACTGTATGTCATTTCCATGTATAGAAGTCTTATTATTCAACTATGCCAAGGTAAATTAAATTTTAAATTCTAGGACACCTTTAAGTCACTATTTGAACGTAGCGTCGCTTCAAATAATGCATTTATCGATTACATTGTTTTGCCAATAGGTGGCGACAAATGACTGTGAAAAATGTCATTGAATCATTCATGCAAGAGATTTGTTTAAAAACACTGATTCATCCAGTATTGAATAAAGTGAAGAAGTTATTAGTAAGTCATTGAATCATTCATTAAAACATACATTTTTTTTTTTAATATTATTCAAAATAAACATTTTAAATAGACTGCAGCAATTAATATTTTGTTAGAACTTCTAGTAAACTACATATTATTCTGTTTAGATGTTGTCCAGAATTGTGGGATAATCATGATCTCTCTTTGAAAAGAAAGAAAGAAAGAAACAAACAAACAAAAAACATGGGGCCTCACTTATAAAGAGTGTGATCGCACAGAGTTGATCTTAGAGTGTGTGTGTACACATAAATCCTGAAAGAGAGGCGTACATGCGTTTTCTGTGCGTGAATGCTGTGCTTTTTACAAGCTAGAATCTCGTAACTACAGGAATTACGAGGTGGCGTGAACGCACCTTTACTCTCTCTTTTAGCATGTTTTTACTATTGCAGCTCTAAGGTTAACTAATCGTGAAATTGTGTTGCATTACATTTAGATCTATGGCTTTAGATTGTGGCATGAAAGGTTGCAGAGATGAACAATGTAACCGATCACAGACATGTTGAGCTCAGAAAAACAGTGATCTCATCGTTGCAACTCAATTTCTGTACACTAACAAATGCTTTCATCTTCACTAACAGTGCAAACTTGATATAACTTAGAGATTCATTGAATAAAACGCTTTCATTTTATAATTTAATCACTGTTAAATAACAGATTATTTTCATCCTACTAAGAGAAACAACGCGAGTTGATGTTTAGTCACTGGTTTGATTTACTGACACACAGACAAAGAACATCTGACTGTACATGAATCATTACATATCAGATCAGGCATTAGAATTAACACAGTTACTGGCATGTTGCATTACTGTTGAGTCCAGGCACTGCACAATATTTTGCAATCCTCAACAGCATGTTTATAGCTTGAGAGCTCGATCTGGTTAGGCCACGTAGGCCTATGTTACTTAGGCGACCTATTCTATTGCATGTCATGCGTGAATCGGTGAGCGGGGCTAAACAGGCAGTGATGAAGTAGGCGGTGCTTGCTGCCCTTTGACGTCATAGATCCCCACTTTGAAAATCCTGTCATTTGTTGGGTCTGGTGTCAATAAAAGCTTTTATTGGACTAACAAGGAAGCTTTCAACTCTGAAACTTTACAGGATATTCTTATAGTATGATGACCGCTTATATGTCAAAAGCTCAAGGAAAATTAGATTTTTCAGTTCATCACCCATTTAAGTTACGAATAATATAAGTGAGCAAACAAGCGGGGAAGATGCATGAGCATTAATTAGTGTTATTTTAGCTAAAATATCTGTCTGCACATTCAAGCTCCGATAATATCTTGGATCACTGAATCACTGAGTTGTTGTCTTAAGAATCAACTTGGACATCACTCTTGATCTTCCATTGCCTTTTATGTTGGCAGATAAAACTCTCTCTTTTATTCAGGAGCAGCTGGAGTAGATTTGAGGTTTTACTTACTTTTACAAACGAAACGACCTTATCTCATGTTTGCGTTGATATTAGTGCTGTATCAGAGCGCTGGGCCGCGTCTCTGTCATGTAGTGAATTCCAGGGCCCAGTTTACGGCCGGGCCCCTCTCTGTCCGTAACAGTGGACAAAGGTTTGCTACATTTTGATTGGATCTTGGTGGACTAACACAAACAAACTGTCCAACGCCATCAGATAAAGATGTAAGGACAACATCCAGACCTCTCTTAGAGGGCAAGAAAAAAACCTCTTGTACCAAGCCTGACAAGGACAGGACTTCTCATTGGTCCACAGGCGGTTACTGCCCTTCACCCATCTAGGCACTACTTCCTAAGGTTGGCCAGAGACTGCCATAAAAATTCCTCTGGACCTTAGTAGCAATGGGTGAAACAAAGAGAGATCACAAAGATCCATCCGAATCCATTCAAAACTATGTTTGAAAACCTTAGAACTGATGCAAACTACACATCCATTTAATACTTATTCACAGAAATAAGTATTCTCAGTGACAGCTATTTGTAGTGCAACCTCTGATGCAAATTCAGCTGTTAATGTACAATTGAATGACAGTTCAATCTTTTTCCATCATGTTTAGTCTCTATTTGTTTAGAATATTGCCAAAGGTATTCTGGTGGTGGTTTGGAAAGTGAGTAATGCATTGGTAAACTTTAAAGACACTGTAAAGACTTCCAACTTTGTGCTTTATGCAAATGAGTTCCACAGGGGAGAGAAGGGTGGGTCACACTCTGTGTGTCCCTTCTGATGCCAGCAGCCAATCACAGCACTCGAATGGAGAAGCACCAAATTGCAATCTCCTCCTCATCGGAAAGGGATAAAGGTACCCTTTCAACAGACACTCCTTGTTCTGAGTCTGCCCTTCAAACAGGGAAAGACATAACAGATATTGTTCTGAGTCCCGGCTTGCAAAGCTGAGACACAACAGATACACCGTTCTGAGTCTGTCCTGCACGGGAACAGATATTAACAGATGCAACACCGTTCTGAGCCTCTGGTCCATCCAGAGAGACAACAACAGATCCCATGATCTGAGTCTACAGCTTGTGAGGCAGCAACAGAGACGACCACGTTCTAAGCCTCCAGCTTTTGAGGAAAGAGACGTTAACCAACACTACGTTCAAAGTTTCCGTCCAGCGAGACAGTGACGACATCTGCAACAAGGTTAAGCTCAGGAGAGCAAACCTTCACTTCAAGGTACCTTCGTCTGCGTGTTCCAGATTGTTAAGGACCTTCTGCACCTACACCAGGGCCTCATCTGCGTGTTCCAGATTTCAGGACCCTTTGGTGCTCCAGGAGATCAGCATTCCACAGAGCTTCGTGTTCAAGACTGTTGAAACTGGCTCTGGCTCCTCTCCCCACTGCATTGTCACCCAGCACAACCAGTGGAAGACGTCACCGTCATCGGACTCAACCAAATGGAACGTAAATATCACTTAACCAAACCTCTTTCCAGACACCTTGGCATTGTTGTATATTATCAGTATATAGTTTCCTAATTTCCATTAGATGTAATATAGCTGATGTTAGTTAATAACAAATAATCTTTTGTTTATTTGTTTGTTGCATAATAAGGTTCTCCACCTTATTATTTTCAGAGAAACAGTTTATCTTTCCATAAGATAATGTAACTCTTCCATAGCCACACTCAACTTAATCACTTGTATTCTATGTATCTTATGCACTTTATTCCTTTATCATTCATGGTATTCATTTAGTAGTTGTGTTAGTTATTCTTGTTTATCTTTTTGTTAATAAAATTTATTTTATTTTATTACACTTGTGTCTTCCTTGTGCTGATAATACAGAAAAGGTTCTACAAGTTAGCAATATCACCAATCTTTTAGATAAATCAGCTGACCACTTAACATTAATTCTAAATGAATGAAAGCCCCTGTTGGGAGTGTTCTCATACTGCCAAGGTAACAGACCTTGACTGGTGCCCTGAACTAGGGAAAAAGGGGGAAGTGGTCATCTGATGTACTCATAACCACACCTTAAGAGACGTGTGTCCAAAAATCACAACGTCAGCGGTGACTTGAGTACCAATCCCTATTTTACTTTGTGTCCTAGGATGGACAAAGTAAAAATCACTACAGTCATTAAAGGCTGTTTTTACAGGTTTGTGTTCATTGCAGACGGACGATCCACCAGTTGGCAGCCCGGTCTGTGATCCGCTCTCTGGAGCGGGCCAGAGGAGCAGATGCAGAGGCCGTCAGGAGCAGGATCGTGGAACTCAGTGTTCTGGCAGGAGTTAGCAGTGTTCATACAGCCTTCATCTGCGTCAATAAAGATAGCAAACAGACCATCCGAGGGCCACTGCTGCAGAGGAGAGTGCCAGTATGCTGTGAGTTCACTGATTGCTATGTGCGTTTACAGCAGTCCTGATCCTGTAGTGACACTCTGGTCCTGGACCAGATCAACTCTGCTGGACCTCCAGGATCAGGATTGTTTAGAAGTGTGATTTCATAAGCAGTTTCCTTTCACATAAAAGTGAAATTAAATTCTTTATCAGATAGATTCCAGAACTTTCCAGTGATGTATTGCTGTAAGAGAAAGCGCGGTAAGAAATTATCCTAATTATTTTGAGTGATGAACTCTGGTGATGCAAAACCACTAGCTTTTATTTATTTTACTTAGTTTAACCACAGTTTCTGTTTGTGTCACGACACACAACACATTTGGGTTATATGAATGTTTAGGTTTACAGCTCAGAATAGTCGTATATGGTACATGTATATTATCTTATCATTTTGGGACTGAATGTCCCTGGTGGGGGACAAAAATAACACATTTTCATAGATGCAAGTCCTCATAGATTTTAAAATTTGTGTTATTTGTTAGCTCATTTTGCTATTACATTACATCTGTACATTTCTCAAAGAACAAGTAAAGCTTTTCCCCATATTTCTACCAGCTTTATATCTGTAAGCAGCAGAATCTCATACTCAATCTTATTAAAGCAGAACACACTCATAGAGGATTTAAATGTGTGCAAATATCAGCTTTCTATCTAGTCCAGTGATAACCAATCCCAAAGTGAGGGGTATTTAAAAGAAATTGCACACTTTTACAGTCATGAAAAGGATGGGGTATTTAGAACAGAGCCATACCGCCAAATGTACATTTAGCAAAACATGCCAATAAAAGTTGACTTAAAGGTGCAATATGTAAGAATTTTGCAGTAAAATGTCCAAAAACCACTAAGCCATATATTTTGTTCACTTGAGTACTTACAATATCCCAAATGTTTGCAACTATTTGTAAATCGTGAGAAAATTGCAATTTTAATAAAGGCTCTGGGACGTGTAAGTCGCCTGTCAATTGCATTACCCTCGGTTTCCGGTTTTATTTTATAGAAACCATGGAAACACCAAAGACGCCTTAATATTTACATGTTTAATAGACAAGGGAACAATTGTTTTGATTATATTTAAAGACAGAAAACAAATTATTGTTACATAGCTCAACAAGTTTAGTCTTGTTTAAATCTAATTTTCTTGATTTTTTGCTTTACCATGCCTCAGAGAAAAACACTATTTTGTCAAGTAGCTAACATAGCATAATCAGATGCAGCTTTATTTTTAGTAACAGTAATACAGTATTTTCTCCATCATACAATGTGTTTTAAAATGAATTTAATGCCATTTATCAACACAAACCATCCAGCATTTAATATGTTATTCTAAAATCGATCTATCTTACTACAGTGTGTCTCAAACAAGTGTCTCACAGCAGCCGCCGAGCGAACGCACAGAGTAGCGTTATAACATCATTTTCAACACACACAAATGTATCTAATATGATAAACAGAGCTGTGTTACCTCATACTCATGACTGGAAAAGCGGAAGCGGCGCCGGCGCCTGTGTCATAATAAAAGTTCTGCTGCTCGTGAGGCGTGTTGCATAATCACTCCAGCGGCCTCGTTCAGCTCCCACAACTCTCGGTCCTGCTCTGCTTCATACTACAGTAACGTTGATAATCGCATCCATGAACATGATTTCTTCACGAGTCCTATCACAATTCTTCTCCACCGGCTGTGAGGTGAAGACCACATGTCCCACGATTCCGCACTCAAACTTAGCATCATCAAGCTACGCCTTTGTTTTGAATAGGCCAATAGCGGACAGAAAATATTACATATTGCACCTTCAAAAGTTTGACTTTAGTATTTTTGAGTTAAAACACCTGAATGAAAGGTATTAAAGTGTCTGTTATTCTTTTGTGCTTTTCACTCTGTATCTTTAGAATCGGTGGCTCCTGTGGTATATGTTGCAAGGAGGAGAGGTAGACCACCAACTGGTATTTTTATCTAAATATCTTTTTTCTCCAATATCTGAATGTCACTGTTTGATAGATTGTTTTAGATCGCTAACAGGCATGTCACTCAACTTGTTTTGTTCTTTTTTGAATGTGTTTTTTCTTATTGTCTTTTTCTCCATATCTGAATGTCACTGTTTGAATGATTGTTTTAGTATATTTTAGCATATGCCCTTAACAGTTTCTCTGTATTCCTCAAACAGCGGCTCCTCTAATGGCTCCTCCAAAGTGTAAGACAAGATAATTCACTAAGTTGTTCTTTCTTTATATGAATCTAAATGTCTTTTTCTTAATGTCTTTGATTTTATCATGTGCATGTGGCTGAAAAGTGTACAACATTTCTTATCACACCCACCGTGTCTGTCATTTGCTCCTCCTGCCACACTGCCCTAAACAATAGAGCTAATAGTAATGACTTATGAGTAAATGTTGATTCCTGGTGTGTAGCACTCTTTAAATACTCTTAAATATCTCGGATATTTAGACGTTGCCAATTGGAAGACCAACAAATGGCCAACAAATGAAGGTCTGCTTGTGGAAATTAAATATATTTATGAAGGGTTTTTGTGCTTTTGCTTTAAACACTTTAAGTTTAAATAGTGCAAAAACACTGCTTGAAGATCATTTCAGAATTAGAAATTTTATTAATGGAATTGGAACATTTTTTTTTTTTCTTTTTCGGAGGTATGTTATTACGTACAGTAGCAGCCTGTATTGATTCACCATACTTAAATTTTTTTTTTTTTTTTTGCGCATTTTGCCATGTACAGTTGAACTGATGACATCGTGATGACATCATCACTACATTTGTCTGGTGATGTAATCGTCATTATCACAGCTGTTTTGTCTGTGTATTTCAGATGAACTCGAGCCCCAGACAGACCCTTTGCTCCAGCTAGTCTCTCTTCAGAAGGCCGCGGGATGCTGGGAACTGAACGCAGCGCTGGCCGACGTGTTTGGGAAGACTGAGGGCGAGGTGGCCAATCACAGACCGGTGCAGGTGGGGCATATGATGTCATATCCTCAGATGTGTCACGATTGGTTCAGTGTTTGTGACGTGTGGTTTTGTGTTCCAGGTGGACGGGTCAGTGTGGGCCACCGTTCTGGCTTTGATCTGGTTATACTCGTGTAGATCAAATGACCAGGTTGAGTGGCAGTTTGTGGCCATGAAGGCGGCCTCGTGGATATGCTCTCAGAAACGTGAGACAGTTTTTGTTCAGCAGTCAGTGCTTCCTGTACATGTTCTTGCAGAGTGGTGATTGAGTTTGGAGGTGTGTGTTTTTCAGCGGATGGCCTGTCGCAGTGTGTGTGTGATGGGAACGTCCTGTTGGGATGTCATGTGACTGAAGACGTGCTGGGAATCTGAAGACTGCAGATTAAATTACTCTTACTCTTTATCATAAATGAGTGTCTATTTGTTTTCAGAGGCAGAGGGATTTTTTTTTAGTTTATGTACGTTTTAGGGCCCGTCCCAATTTCAAATCATTGTTTTAAATGTGATTCTGTGATTCTATAAGTGCTTCTTAAGATAATCTTAAAAACATCTCAGTGTACTTAACTGTTCTATTTTGAGACACCATGAATATGAACTAAAATTTAACATACTATCTCTGTATTAAAAAAAATTTATTTAGTTACCACTTGTAGTATACTAGTAGTAAAACTAGTTAGTTATTAAAACTAACCTAACCAACTTAACCCTTTAAGACCTGAAGGCTTTTTTAGAGTTTTTTTTTCTGAGCGACACACACAAAAGTAAAGACTCATAACTCCAAAACTCTAGCAAGGAGAGTCAAAAGGTAGGTATCATTTGATAGAAAACATTTTAAATTTTAAGAAAATATAAATTACATTACATTTAGACATTTTTTTGCTGAGAAACAGCTGATAAAAGACAAAAAATATATATAATTTTTTAAAAATAATTTTTCTTTTTTTTTATTTGACATGGAATAACTCAGGAACACAATAAGATCGCTAAAAAATTCTTTTTTTGGTGATGCTCTCCTATATGTGAGCTGCATCTGGTTCAAATTTCGTGGTGATAGCATAAAGAATAGTTTGAAAAATTGTTGTTCATTTTTTCCGCAGCCAGGTGGCGCCAACGGGAGGTAAACTCCGGTTTAGAGGTGCTTCTCAGCACTCGTTAGGAGTTTTTCAAAATGGTTAGATGCATTAAAAAGATGAGATTCTAAGCTTTAAAATGATATCTATTTTATGTTATTCCACGTTGGAAAAAGAACATGGATGGGTCTGGGAACATTGGATACACACTGCATCCCGGAGAGATGAGAGACATGTTTTTAGCCAAGTATGTTAAATCATTCCGTGAGTAATATCTTGTGATCACCGCAATATATTATGTTGATTTTGGATTCATTTTAATCTTGAGAATCTGCTTTAAATATTGATGTCATTTTTTATGATCTGTGCATTTTTCATGAAGTTATGAGCACGTGAAATATACATACTTGTATTCAGTTAGCGGCTGTGCTATTTTTGTTGTAAACGCATATTACTCAGACTCATTAGAGGGTGAAAACAATGCAACAGAAGCATGTTGGAGGCTTGATATAAAAGTGTAAAGTCTCTGGTTTTGTATGCAAAAAGAATTTTTGTGCTACCTATATGGATTCAATTTTTATTGGCTTTTAAAGAGAGACGCGCAAATGTGAGCGCCGACGCTCCATCCGGTCTTAAGGGGTTAAAGGTGCAGTATGTAAGATTTCTGTCCGCTAGAGGCCTATTCAAAACAAAGGCGTAGCTTGTTGACGCCAAGTTTGAGAGCGGAATCTTGGGACATGTGGTCTCCACCTCAGCGGACGGTGCAAAAGAATAGGGATAGAACTCGGGAAGAAATCATGTTCATAGATGCGATTATTAACGTTACTGTAGTACAAACTAGGCATGTGACGGTATCAAATTTTCAAGTTGTGATTAATTGCTGAAGCTTTTATCACAGTATACGGTATTATCACAATATTGAAATAAGTTGCAAAAAAAGTGTTGTCATACTATAACAGGTTTAAGAACTCTTTTTGTAATAAAAAAAAAGAACTCTGAATGTTTAAATAGCCTACAATAATACAATACACAAATATATAAAGTGAAATTTTCAAAAAGATTAAAGTGCAAAAGAATTAGGCAATAAAGAACAACAGGTAACACTTTACAATAAGGTCTCATTATTTAATGCATTAACTAAGATAGAAAGTATTACAGAAAGTATTATTTTTGTTATTGTTAAGAAATACAACTGATCATTGTTAGTTTTATCTCATGTCCAATAAATAAGTTCTTTTGATTTTAGTAATGTTATTAAACAGTAACTAAGAAATTAACATTAACCAAGAATAATTAATGCTTTATACGTATTTTTCATTGTCATTTTCATTTGCGGTATTTTGAAGTGCCCACAATAACAATATCGTGCATATTCATTATCGTGATATATCGCATTACCAAATATCGGCACATGTCTAGTACAAACCCGATTCCAAAAAAGTTGGGACACTATACAAATTGTGAATAAAAAAGGAATGCAATAATTTACAAATCTCATAAACTTATATTTTATGCACAATAGAATATAGATAACATATCAAATGTTGAAAGTGAGACATTTTGAAATGTCATATCAAATATTGGCTCATTTTGGATTTTATGAGAGCTACACATTCCAAAAAAGTTGGGACAGGTAGCAATAAGAGGCCGGAAAAGTTAAATGTACATATAAAGAACAGCCGGAGGACCAATTTGCAACTTATTAGGTCAATTGGCAACATGATTGGGTATAAAAAGAGCCTCTCTGAGTGGCAGTGTCTCTCAGAAGTCAAGATGGGCAGAGGATCACCAATTCCCCCAATGCTGCGGCGAAAAATAGTGGAGCAATATCAGAAAGGAGTTTCTCAGAGAAAAATTGCAAAGAGTTTGAAGTTATCATCATCATTATCATAATGTCATCCAAAGATTCAGAGAATCTGGAACAAATCTCTGTGCGTAAGGGTCAAGGCCGGAAAACCATACTGGATGCCCGTGATCTTTGGGCCCTTAGACGGCACTGCATCACATACAGGAATGCTACTGTAAAGGAAATCACAACATGGGCTCAGGAATACTTCCAGAAAACGGTGAACACAATCCACCGTGCCATTCGCCGTTGCCGGCTAAAACTCTATAGGTCAAAAAAGCATTTTCTCTGGGCCAAGGCTCATTTAAAATGGACTGTGGCAAAGTCGAAAACTGTTCTGTGGTCAGACAAATCTGACCACAGAACAGTGCACACCGCGCCTCAATGAGAACGAGTCTTGGAAGTGGTATAAAGATATTTTTAATTCTGAATATAATTTTGTCAGCGTGTTAATGTCGACCCGAGAAGCGATTGCTACTTTTGTAGCGAATTAACTCAAAGGGGAAATATTAATAATTATTAATAACTCAATATGATTTATTAATTATGATTAATTATGAATATGTAAATCTGTTAATCAGATTTACTGGATATAGCTACATTAATCTTAATATTACAATCAATTAACCTGTTGTCCAGGCAACACTTAGTGTTGATTGTTTAATAATTCTAAGAAATGTTCATTTCCAGGTTATGGAAAAATAACATTCTTATCGCACCGTGCTACTTAGCCCTCAGGGGTCTGAGGATTTTTGGGACCCTGGAGAAGTTTTGACATGCCCTGACATTTGTGCTTTTTTCAGTTGTTCATAAACATATTAATGGAAAAAGTGTCATTACACTGTATTCAGCACAAACTAGGCTACAATAATATGTGAGGAACATGTATGTACATGTTTGTGTTTTTGAAGGAATAACGTTATGCGTGGTTATTGAAAAAACAAAAAACTTAAGTCACTGAAATAAAGCCAAAAAATATATATTAAATCTTTGTTCACAAGACTTCTGAGTATTTGAGGTTGTAGACTAGAGTTTTTGCTTCAAAATGAAGTAAAAATTATGCTGCCTGCTTGTTCATATAAAACAATAGAGAGATTTAAATTTTCTAAAACATCTTTGGTCAAGAAACACAGTATGTGTGGAGGCGTGAATCCTCATGTATAATGGGTGATTCTCACCTGAGAAGACAAAAGAATCACATAATAATGACCTGAAATGGCTTGCATATTAATGAGGCCTTTCAGTCAGGTAGGCTGTGAAAAAACCCTCTGTGATCATGATTCAAATCTCATATTGGTGTAAATCAAACATACAGAAAAAAACAGCAATACTGTGAAATATTATTACAATTTAAAATAATGGTATTCTATTATATTCTTTAAAATATAATGTATTTCTGTGATGCAAAGTGTCTGAACAATTATGTTACCTCTATGGCATTTCATATAGGCTTTTAGCTTAAAAGCATGCACATTTGGAGAAATATTGATGGATTCTCATATGTTTGTCAATTTTCTATACAGAAGAGTAATATTTATTCAGGATTTATTGTCATTACTATGAGTGCTGGATACTGTGTTTTCAATTCATACTCGCAGCCGGAGGGCGCTCTGTACACCTTTAGTCCACAAATGCCTGAGCACTAAAGAAGAATAGGCAATCCAGGAACTAACCGAACTAACAGAGGACAGAGATTGCTAACTATGGCTATTCAAAACACTTTTCAAGACAATAAATACACGATTGAGACGGTGAATGCATGTATTGACTCAGAATTTGCGTCTGAATAGCGCTCCCTCCATGGGCGTGGCCGCATTAGCGGATAATGAGCTGAATCACGGATTTCTGACATGGCTCTCTTTTCATACAGATTACATAAACACAGAATGTTTGTTTTCGATTTGACTTGCACGATTTAAAACCTGACATTTCATCGTTTTTTTAGACATAAGTCTAATTTTTTTGTGATTAGTTTTCACTAAGTTACAGTTCATTTTCTGAGAACTATCAGATTGGACTTCCTTCAGAGGGAGACGAGAGATCATGCATCGTGTTAGTTTTCTTTATTTTACAAAAAGCACAACATTTTGTTTTTACTCTGAGTGTACACAAATAAAAGAAGATATTCCACAGATTAAAATGGTGTATAACTCTTAATTGTATGTGCAACATTAACAGAGTATTTTGAGTCTCTTTCACACTGGTAAGAAAAAAACTGCGGTGGTATCGCCGGCGATACCCTCAGACCTCAGACCTCAGAGTGTTAGAGCATAGGTTCGGGGTCTATATCACTTAAGAGGCAATTCATTAGCAGATGGAGTCAGAACCAAACATGTATTGTGCACAATCTTTATTAACTAACTCACAAACACATAACTAAACTAACAAACACATAACATAACATACACAAAGGGTCACACACATATGTAGGTCAGAATGAGTAATGATAGAGTTGAACCGGAAGAGGTACTGTTACTAGAGCTATAGGAAAAAGTCAAAGACAATCTGGAAAGGACTCATCAGTTTCTTTTAGCAATAGCAAAGGTAAGTCTTACAAATCAATACTAAATCGCTGCTTAGCATTAAAATGTACGATACTTGCAAGATGCCTTTAGGCTGAGGAGCGTCGGATCTGCAGGTTGAGGATAAATCGTCTGAAGTTGTTGCCAGTCTGTTGGGTGATGAGCGCATGGCTGGGTGTTGTAGGCCGGGGGCCTACCGACCTTGCGGGCCGGGCCTAGAGAGGCCGGCCGCAAGGAGACCTGTTCGGTCGTCCAGAAGCAAGGAAGAAGAGAGGGAGTGGTACTGTTCGCTGGTTTTTAACCTCTGGTCAAAGTCCAACCTCTTTGGAATGATGGGGGCCAATGAAGATGTTGTATTTCCGGGTGACACACACCCCCTTGTCAGGGCTTTTATGACCAAGTAAGATTAAACTGGCTGAGCTTTGAAGAAGAACTATTAAAGCTTCTTGTAATACTTATGTCTTGTGCAGGTATGGACATACCGCATACACAAGCATTTAAATCTGCTCGATACGAAAGCATAGACACCAAACATGGCATAATTGAAGTTACCTTGCAGGTCATAACATTTAAAAATCATAAAACATGTAAATACAATGAGTACAATACAACAATAGTAATAATGGATACCATTTCCTGGGACTATGTATGTAGAGAATAGTCTGTCTATAAATTAATGCAGTAACGTCTGTGTTCTGTGTGGAAAATGCAGGAAAGATGCAGGTTTTTGTGTGTCTCTTTTCTGCTCTCCATGCGGCATTTATTGGTGCAATAAAATTTGTAACTGAGAACTTCTCGGGGGATGGACGCCAGGCCCCAGAGTGAGCTTAAAACTATTGGTTAACTGATTGATTTGTCTCAATCGTTACACTTTAGAAAGTTAACTAGACGCAAGTTTGAGGTAAAATGCACTTGGGTTGTTGATGTCAAAACACTATTTAAGCTGTGATTCAAGTAAGGAATAATTGACGACGGGCCGTTGAATTATTAGAAAAATAATGCACACCTGAGGTGGTGATTCAGTCACGACTCGAAGCGGAGTCAATTATTCCGCTTATACCACGGTTACCACACCTCAAGACATCGATCCGATGATATATTTAAAGGGATTCGTTCGGTTTTTGTACTTAATCGCTATTGTGGGTACAATGTAAAAAATATTTCCACAATTTAGTTATTTCAACTTGTTTTTTTGTGTAGAGATAACTAGATTGTCCAGACAACAAGAAATTTTAAGTTTTCTTGTCCTCAACTAGACTGAAAGTTGAATGAACAAGTAAAATGGTTATTTTAACTCAAAAATGTATGTTTAAACAACTGCAATAGACTTTCTGTTGAATTAACAAGTATAATTGTTATTTTAATTTATAAATGTAAGTTGAAACAACTGCACAAAATTTTCTGCAGGTTTTACTTCAATTCTAATGCTTTCATAGCAGTAAACTAAACAATTTACTGTGTAAACTAAACTTAATTTATCTATCTATCTTGCTGTCTGGTAGATTGCATTGTCTTAAACCCTGAACTTCAAGCTTTTAAAACCGCTGTAAACATAAATCTTCAAACTTAACGACATTAAATCTATTTCAAACTTTCTGCTCAGGTTTTCTCAAGCCAGTGTCAATGGTTGTCTTGTAGTTATCACTACTGTGGTATATATAAATTAATTACAGTGTATTTTATTTTAGTGTGTACATTAAAAATAGTTGTTTACAATTATGAGCACAGATTAATTAAATTACACCAAAAATTTGTCAAGCTGCTTCAGTTTTTATTCATGGTCAGATTCCAATTCATCATGGGCGGAATTGAGCGATTCATGAACAATGAACCGCTCAAGATGATTCGCTGAATCATTTTTTTTCCTTTGAGAATTTTAGAAAGAAGCCAGCGGAAACCGGATGATTTTCCATGTTGGACAACACGTGTCTTCAGAAGAAACTGAGGCTGCGTCCGAAACCGCCTACTTCTCTACTATTTAGTAGGGGAAAAGCAGTAGGCGAGCGAATAAGTATGTCCGAAGCAAAAAGAGTAGGCGAAAATTACCTGGGTGACGTAATAATTCTCGCGAGATTCGGACATGCGCCTACTTAAAGTGTGTCCGAAACCGCCTACTTACCTACTATATAATAGGGAAAGCAGTAGGCGAGCAATTAAGTATGTCAGAAACCTCAGTAATCATAAAATAGTAGTCGAGGAGTTCCCGGATGGCCTACTACTTCCGCCCAGATTCTTTAGTGTTCCTTGCTGGATACTTTTCTATCCCAGGAGGCCACGGGAGTGGATACGTCATAATCGAACACGGAGGAGAAAAGCGGCGCGGATGCTGTCAAATGTGAGTATTGAAAACCAAAAACACATTTGTTGAACTACTGTAGAGTAACTGCTGAATGTGTGAAGATGCTAGACACTATTGTTGTGATTTTGCAGTAAAATCACGATTTATTATGTATAAATAACGGGATCTCTAGTAAACACACCTTAATTCTCCAAAGTGGATTTACATATTATAAACCATATACATCTTAAAGATGCTTACTAAATGTTTATTTAACATCTGACACGAACATCTTCTTCAAGTATTATGACTTATGAGTGATGGATTATGTATTATGAGTGATGTGTGTGTGCTATTATTCACTGTTGTCAACACTGCTTACATTACATAAATGAAAATAATGTAAATAAACAAATCTACAGTAACTACACATAAGTTTAATCTATTTTATTTGTCCATTAGTACTGTTAAGAAATTAAGGAACATTTGTATTGGATAAGAAGTGAGTTAACACATCATCAACATGTGAATGTAGATTTGAGCACATAAATCTCAGAGGAAACTTGAATCTTGTCTGATGTCTGGGGAATGATGCCATCAAAGGCTTTGAGTGAGGATACTACAGAAATGAATACAAAGTCTATTTAAATCTAAAGTCTAGTTTATTTTAATTATTGGAATTTAAACAGACTTATTACAGCACTTTTCTGATTCTTGATGTCTGTGCATTTGCTGCAGAGCTTTGGTGGAGCAGGACCTGCAAGAAAAGCTGACGACAGTATTTGTTAGATAAAAAAGAGTAAGATTATTTTGTTATTTCTAATACAGAAATCAAATGACATTGTGCTGTTAAAATGACTGCTTTTGTATTATATTTGTGCATTATTGTAGGATGTGAATGTCCTCAGACTGGTGTGAGCACTGAGGATGGAGAGACACAGCAGATCCTGGGAATGGTTCAGTGTCATGAGACCCTCCATCACTCCTCCTTTCAAGTGACTCGATCAAGGAAGAGATCGAATCAGCAACCTTCTGCTGACCAGCTCAGTGGTTTAGACCACCACACCACAAAACTAATGAAGCCATGACAAAAATTAGCAATTGTAAAAATATGAAATGAAATATGCAAGAAACAGAATGCTGACATGAATGAATTGTAAAATGTTTTAATCTGCTGATGGAGAGCACTGATGGAGAGCACTGATGGAGAGCACATGAATGTTTGCAGCAGCAGATTGTCCCACACATCTTCTCCCACTCCTGCTCCAAGGTTGAGGGGTTCAGGGGTCCATCATCATCATCATCATCTTCAGCAGTGAGGGATATGATGATGAAGGTGTTCATCAGCTGCTTCATCAGAATAAAGCTGCAGAATTGGCACAGCTGTGTTGAGATGACAACAGGACTGTAAATACCCGATTGTTAGATCAATACATTTGAATAAAGCTTTGTTTCGTGTGTTGTTGACTTGTATATGCTTTTATTAGTGATTATTACTTTTATTAATTCTTTACTTATTAATTATGCTATTATCAGTAAATGTATATATTTAATTAGCAATGAATTAATGCATGAATTGACTGTAAATGGAGATGTATTCACATCAGCTGTATTTGTCTAGTGTGTGTTCATGCACAGCTGTCATATAACTAAACATTACATTTTGTTTTATTAAAGAAGTAAAATGAAAAGTAATTAAGTTTTGGTCAGCATTTATCATCATTATTGTGTGTAAGTGTTGGGGTGTGTTAGAAAAGCAGTTCATTCTGGTGTAATCTTAATTTTAAGTACTTTTTACTACTTTGAGTATAAAATCAGTCTTCTCCAAAGACGAGATCTTCGAGCAGCTGTCTGATGTTTCCTCTGTGCAGACATTGCTAACACTGCGGAAAACTGCTCTAGGTAGGGTTCAGTTACTGGTGCTGTGAGGTGTTGGTGCACCTGTCACTCATATCTTTATTTTTATTGCAGGATCTACAATTACATACAAGATCAGGGAAAATACCATAGTGTATCTTTAACAATGAACAATAATAATGACAAAAACAAACAAACAAAAAAAATATGGGTTTGTATACATCATAGTTTGCGATTATATACACAGACATAAAGCATGATGACAAGATTAAATATTTTGAACAAATGAGATTTATGCCACCTTTGCTTGTGGATGGACATTTTTGCATATAAAATAAAGAAATTAACAATATATTCACGCGAATTTGGGTTTTTATAACAAAAAATAAATCACATTAGTAGCTAAAAATATAAGAACTTTAAATTAACCCGAATATATATTTATTGTACTACAATTACAAAATTACTGGCAGCTGTTTCTTCAACAAGACCACAAAATAAGCAAGTTTGATCAAATATCAAGATATTTACAGATAGAAGAATTAAACCTGTCACTCATATCTTTTCAGTTGTTGCGCTTGCGATAACGTCGTAGGTCACATGATAACATCAACATGGCGGATTATTCTCGGATCTCATTCATACTCAACGAGATTTGGCTGTTAAGTACCTACTCTTTTAGCGCTCGTTAAGTAAGTACTTAATGAAATTAAGTACCTACTCATTGAGTAGGCGGTTTCGGACGCAGCCTGAGTGATACAGAGTAAGTGTGACATTTTATATTGTTAACGTGGATTGTTGCAAGTTTTTATTTCGTAATAAGCGTTTTATAGTATTGTGTTATCGAATAATATAGGCCTATTAAGGATTTGTAAAGCAATTAAATGTTTGTTATAGTCGCAGTGTAAATATTGTCCACAAATCCGTCATTTCTGAAATCATACATTAAATTCATAAGTGCAAATGACCATTATTAAAAGCAGATTTTCAGAATTATATTATCCATTTCGAGTCAGAGTGTTTTGCAAATAGAAGATTCGCTCATTGTAACGTACTTCTTCGTGTTGACTCACAGGTTCAAAAGTTGATTAAATGCTGCTCGTTCTCCAACTGGACCAAACCGGATTTTTACCTCAGTCACTTCATCAGATGCAGAGCGCCAGATTAGTGATGGGCAGAGCGAGGCTTCGTGAAACACTGAAGCAGTTGAATCAAATGTGCCGTGATGTTTCGAGGCTTCGAAACAATCTGACACCCGACTCCACGGTGACACCTAGTGGTCAGAACAGTGTAAATGCAACAAAACTCACACTAAACATGCAGTAAAAACATCTTTTACAAATCTATTGCAAATGTTTTATTGAAAGTAAAATCTATCAAATGCAATTAACTAATCCTCTAATAAGATTACATATAGAATGACTGTATATGTGTTCTTTTATCAATTTTCAAGGCTTGTTTCTCTGTTCCATGGCTCAAGCTAAACAGGCAAATAAGAGATTAATAACTACCATTATTTATTTTGATTATTCTAATGCCTAATTAAAACATCTACAAATTTATAAAGCTGATCAGAGATCAGGTAAAACCCATAGACACTTTTTCAACAGTTCTCAGTGAATCTGCATGATTCATGGGTTAACTTTATCATCGCCCTCTACCGGTGAACCACTGAAATTTCAAACTGTTTTGAAATGTTTCGAAACAGTGATGACGTAATGAAGCCTCGTTTACTAAAATCACGTGACTTTGGCAGTTTGATACACGCTCCGAATCACTGATTCGAAACAAATGATTCATGAAGCTTCGGAGCTTCATGAAGCACGTGTTTCGAAATCGGCCATCACTACGCCAGATATAGGTAAGTTTTCATCACAGTCTTTGAATTAAAAAAGTAACTGTCAGATTGAATCGATATGGGTGATAGAAATAATTAATATGTCTGTGGTTTGAAATGTCACGGTTTTTCATTATTAACGTTACTATTCAGAGTTTGGATTTTGCGCGGCCTTGAGCCATTTCGTCGCGCTTTCGCTCTTGTTTTAAGAAATCTAAATAATAGGGAGAATTACACACAATGTTGTCACGAATGTAAGATTATATATGTGTATAGAAGATTTGCTCATTGTACTTCTTCGTGTTGACTCACAGGTAAAGTCAAGTTGATTAAAAGCTGCTCGTTCACCAACTGGACCAAACCGGATTTTTACCTCAGTCACTTCATCAGATGCAGAGCGCCAGATATAGGTAAGTTTTCACCACAATCTTTAAGTGACTGTCAAATTGAATCGATATGGGTGATAGAAATAACAATTAATATGTTTGTGGTTTGAAATGTCACGGTTTTCATTATTACTATTCGGAGTTTGGATTCTGCGCGGCCTTGAGCCATTTCGTCGCGCTTTTGTTCTTGTTTTAAGAACTCTGAATAAAATGGGGAATATCACACAATGTTGTCACGAATGTACGATTATTGAGTGTATTTCTGCAAATAGAAGATTCGCTCATTGTAACGTACTTCTTCGTGTTGACTCACAGGTTCAGTCAAGTTGATTAAAAGCTGCTCGTTCACCAACTGGACCAAACCGGATTTTTACCTCAGTCACTTCATCAGATGCAGAGCGCCAGATATAGGTAAGTTTTCATCACAGTCTTTGAATTAAAAAAGTAACTGTCAAATTGAATCGATGGGTGATAGAAATGACAATTAATATGTCTGTGGTTTGAAATGTCACGGTTTTTCATTATTACTATTCAGAGTTTGGATTCTGTGTGGCCTTGAGCCATTTCGTCGCGCTTTTGTTCTTGTTTTAAGAAATCTTAATAATAGGGAGAATTACACGCGATGTTGTCACGAATGTACGATTATTGAGTGTATTTCTGCACATAGAAGATTAGCTCATTGTACTTTCTCATGTTGACTCACAGGTTCTGTCAAGTTGACTAAAAGCTTGTTCGCCAACCAAATTTTTTTTACCTCAGTCACTTCACTTCATCTCAGTTGCAGAGCACCAGATACAGGTCAGTTTTCACAGCAATCTTTGGAAATTCTTAAAATTAACTATCAATTTGTGATGCGGGTAACTTAAAGGGATGGTTCGGAGTAAAATCAACCTAGGGTCCTTTGCACCATGACCTCGAGCCAAACACCCCCCCAGAAGCCTTTTTTCCCTTGGTCGAACATTATTAAAGTTAGAGCTTATTTAGAGATATCAGCCGAATGGCTTAGTGCAGGCGCTAATTGACACACTGCATGTTTCAGTGATGCTTGTTTGTGTCATTTGTTATTTGAGAACACATTTCAACAATCTTCCTAATTTCATCATGTGAATCATTTATAAACCTGTTGTCTGAAGTTTCAGGGTCTCCCTGCATTTGAAAGCAAAAAATACTAAGGCAGTAATTAAAGATAATAATAGGGATGTATGATTAATTTTTGGCTTCCAACGATGAAAACAAGATAAACGAGGTAGAACGTTCATTGTGCCGCTGTTGCATTACTTCGAGCACACCTTCAATTCCTTCAGAGTTGTGCTTTCGTTTCTCCCTAAAACCCCAAACTTAAAGTGACAGCAGCTAAACTGCTGTCTGTCAGTGATGAAAATCAAACAAATGACATAGCAAAATCACTCAAAGATTTTGACTGTTTGATCTGTGCTTAAATAAGGATTAATCTATATTTAATCTATGCAATATGTAATGTCAGTGTTTGAACACTGACTGAATGGGCACTTCATGCAGCACACATAAATTCATATTCACTTATTCTTGATTTAAATGTTTAAATTGGCAAGGCTTAAAAACATGCGCAAATGAGTTTAGTTTAAACACTGATAGCAATGTGTGCTGTTCAAGTCTCACCTGTGATTGTGTGCTGTCAACACCCGTGTGATAACTCAGTAAATGACTGGTCATATTAGAGCATATGACACTCACATTTAACAAAGTTTGCAAAGAGTGACTGTTTGTCCACTTTTTTTTGATCATTGCTGTTGTAATATATTGGAAAGTTAGAATGTGTATCCGACATACATTTGATGTCATACATCCAGAAACATACATTAGCAGAACTCTGTCTATTTTATGCATTATTTTCAACAAACCATATTATCGATAAATTGTCAGATTTGAGATGAACCAGGACGCAAGTGCATGCCAAACTGTGGGTGGAGAATGTAATGGTTCGAAGTATATATATATTTTTTTAAACCGAGAACTGTTATGCCCCTACTATGTACAATAGAGCTTTATCACACTTCCCTTTTCCAGTAAGTGAAGCAGTGAATCGCTACTTACGGTACTATCGCAACACAATCAAAACTAATGGCTGAATGTTTGAATTGTTTTTGTTTTTTGTTTTACTCTTTTTATATTTTTCTGTACACCATAATCATCAGAATATCTCTTCTCCTGTCTCTGAAATTGTCCAGATTTTGAAATCATTCTGCGGATGCTCATTTTAAGAGGTGTTTAGTCAACTATGTATTAACAGCACATTAAAAATATACATAACAGGAAGAATCAATACACTGCTTTGGCAAGCACTTCCGGTAATCTATTTCACTGTGATAAAGGTCTATTGTATGGTGTGGTTTCCAGCAGCCTGTCATATGATCGCAACTTTGTTTCATGCCAACTTTAAGCCTGAGAGACTTGACTAAGGGTGTTATTGGGTGTTATTTTTTTTTAAATAAACTGTCTTTTTTTATTGTAGGTATGTTGGTGTTAATGTGAAGATGAAGTGGACTTGTAAGTACTGCATTTTTGACAGTACAAAAAGAAAAATTATCATTCAGCATTACAAATTAAAACATGGAAATCATGGGAGGACCTGTCCTTTGCCATGTATTTACCAAGATTGTGTCTGCTCCTTTAGAACTCAGGCAACACTGATAAGACATTTGCATACGCATCATGCAAAATCTGTCGATCACGTGAATTCCCGGGTGAAGTGTAACCTCTGCAGTTTCTCAGAGGCCTGCAATTTGAAGCAGTACTTCTCCCACCTGGGCATTCACTTGAAAAACAATGAAAATGTCCAGTGCCCATTTGAAGACTGCAGTTTTCAAACTTGTGTGTTCTCTACATTTGCGGCACACAGAAGTAAAAGACACCATTCCCAAAATACTGGACATTTTAAAGCAGAGTTAATTTCATGTCAAATCGAAGAGGTTGAGGAAAGGTTTGAACATACAGATAATCAACCTGCGGACAGCCTACCAGCCGAAGGGTGTTGGCACCCAGTCCAGTCCAGTCCATTGCATTCCAATCCAGATCTTCCTGTTGAGGGCTTGACTCAACATAAGTTAGCTTCACTGTTTTTACGCATGGAAGCCATTTTACATGTCTCAAAGACAGCCATTCAAGAAATAGTTGAAGAACTTGGAAGCATTGGTAGTAATGTTGGAGAGCTTGCTGAGATGTCAGTTAAACAGGTCTTAAACAAACACAACTGTTCATTGGATTCCTCAGTTATTGCTGCCATTACCGAAACGGTCTTGGAAACAAATCCTTTAGCCTTTTTGTCCAAAAGGGGTCCTCTTAGCTCTATTTACAAAAGAACAACATTCTACAAAGATAATTTCACTGTGATAGAACCTGTAGAATACACTCTTGATGCTTCTCGGAAAAACACATTTGTTTGTGTACCAATTTTAAAAGTTTTAACTGCGCTGTTGAATCGATGTGACGTCCTTGACAAGGTTTTACAGTCAGACCAAGCAGATACATGGAAACATCCTGAAACAATTAAAACATTTAGGGATGGGCTGTATTTTAAGGACAACAAGATCCTTTTTTCAGATGAATTGCGCATAGCCCTTGGACTTTACATTGACGATTTTGAAGTGTGTAACCCTTTGGGCACTTCAAGGAAAAAGCACAAACTTTGTGCCATTTACTGGTTAATTGCAAATCTTCCAGGAAGAGACCGGTCCACTTTATCATCCATCTACCTTGCAACATTATGTAAGACCAAGGATGTCAAAGAGTATGGATACGACAAAATTCTTGAACCGCTTCTTTCAGACGTTGAAGTACTTGAACAACATGGAGTGTTTGTTCAGACACTGGGTGCAAGTATAAGAGGAACAATACTCTATGTGTCTGCAGACAATTTAGGCGCATACTCGCTTGCTGGATTTCAAGAAAGTTTTTCAACAAACAAGTTCTGCAGATTTTGTTTGGCAGGACGTGATGAGATTCAGACACATGAAGTTAGAGAGAGGAGGTTCCCAAAGAGAACGGAGGAGTTGCATGAGCAGACTCTTTGTGAAATTCAGAAGAACAAGGATTCACACGCAGTAGTAGATGGTGTTAAGAGGGACTGTCCTCTTAACAGACTTGCACATTTCTCCACCATGAAAGGCTTTCCCCCTGACTTTCTCCACGACGTCTTTGAAGGTGTTGTACCCCTGGAGTTAAGTCTTTGTTTGAAGAAACTGATTCAGAAGAAATATTTCACATTGGACGAGTTGAATGCCGCAATTCAGTCCTTCCCATATAGATTTTCTGACAAAACAAACCGACCACAGCAGATCTTAAAATCATTCCAACTGAAAGGTTCTTTAGGAGGCAACGGACATGAAAACTGGAGCCTTCTACGGTTATTACCTTTGATTATTGGTTCAAAAGTTCCAGAGAATGATGCAACCTGGAGTTTAATTCTTGAACTGAAGGACATTGTTGAGATTTTAGCTTCATCTCAGTTTTCCACAGAGAGTTTGGACTACCTTGATTCAAAAATATCAGATCACCGGAAATTGTTGCAAGACGAATTTCCAGACTTCAGACTCCGTCCAAAGCACCATTTTTATCGAGCACTATCCAGAACTAATCAAATGTTTTGGACCAGTGATTGATTTCTGGACCATACGATTTGAAGCAAAACACAGCTTTTTTAAAAAAGCTGTGCATGACTCTGGAAACTTTAAAAATGTAATGCTTACATTAGCCCAGCGACATCAGCTGACACTTGCTTACCACCTTGACATGCCAACTCTTTTCAAGCCAGATTTAGTGGTTGATCATGTTTCAGTTCTGTCCACTGAGTGCCTGGATCTTTCATTTAAGCTGGCAGTTAAGTCCAAATATTCCAATGTTACATCGATATCTGTTGCATCCAGTGCATGCATATATGGCACCAGGTACTCTGAGGGAATGTTTCTTTCTGTGGGATACACCAGTGGGCTTCCAGACTTTGGCAGACTTGTCAAAATATTGATTGTTATGAACAAACCTGCCTTTCTCATTGAACCGTATTCAGCATGGTACAGTGAGCATTTCAGATGCTTTGAACTAACTAAGTATACCACTTGTGAGTTGAGAGTTGTTGATCCAGATGAATTGAATGATTATCACCCCTTGTCCTCATATGCAGTGCTTGATAAGAAGCTGATGATTTCACCGAAGACATTCCTCCTTAACTAAATGCATTTACTCTTGCCTTTTCTTCTTAGAAACCTGCAACAAAATGATTCTTCGTGTGATTTTGTCCCCTGAGGATATTAGGAAAGTTTACATTGATCGGCCACAATCCATAGAATCTCTTCTGTCAACACTGAAAAGCAAGCTGAACATACAAAGTGATTTTACACTTCAGTATGAGGATCCTGAATTTGACCATGAGTTGTGCAACCTAACGACTATCACTGAATTTCCTCCTGAAAAGGCAACCCTTAAAGTTAATTGTAGAGCACCACCCTCTGACTCTAGCCAGTCAGATGTGACATTAGACACAGCGGTTATGTCATCATCGTCTGACTCGAGTATCAACAATGGAAATCCTGGATCAATAACAGCAAGTAGTCGCTCACAGCAATGGCCTGTTTCTTTTCCCATTCCAAGCTTTTCGTATGATGTAGAATTACGTTTGAAACGTGGAAATGAGCAATATGCTAAAGATGGCTCACTGCTCAGCCTATCCAAGGATGTTAAATCTGAGATTCTTGACAAACTTGCCACTGCAATCTATTCTTACAAGGCGTATCCATCCAATGAGGAGTTCGAGTCTGTTTCAAGGGCTCTCACAGAGACATATCCATGCCTTAAAGAACCGGGATCGGCCACAGGGTGGTATGGATGGAAAATAAGCCTTAAATTCAAAATGGGAAACTTCCGAAGTAAACTTCGTGATGCTGGATGTCCAGAGCTTACTGTTACTAGTGAAAAATGCCATGCTTCAGATAGAAAAAAATACAAAGTCAAGAAACCCCGAAGATCGGAGACCAATTTTCTACCGGACTTACCTGCTGGATCAAGTTATACTGCTTTGGAGACTGAAAGGAAAGATATACAGTGTGAGATGACAAAAAAAAATCCAGACTGGCATTTAATTGATGCAGCTATGGAGAAAACTTTCTGTGCCAGAAGAAAGGAGATTGTAGAAGATGAGCCCACAGTATCAGAAATAAGGAGGAGATGGCCTGCACTTTTCACTCAAAGACAAGTAAGTGTAGAAAGATGTAATATACCGTATTTTTCGGACTATAAGTCACACCTAAGTATAAGTCGCATCAGTCCAAAAATGTCATGATGAGGAAAAAAACATATATAAGTCGCACTGGACTATAAGTCGCATTTATTTAGAACCAAGAACCAAGAGAAAACATTACCGTCTACAGCCGCGAGAGGGCGCTCTATGCTGCTCAGTGCTCCTGTCACCTATCAGATCGGCTGCATATTTACTACCTGCAGAATACGATTTTCTTTTTGGGGGCATTTTGTTTGCATTCAGTCTTTCTCAGTTGTCTTTAAGTTAATATTTCAGTTAACAGTTTTCAGTTGTTTTCAGTTAATATTTTCAGGGGTATGCTACAGGAGCACTGAGCAGCATAGAGTGCCCTCTCGCGGCTGTAGACGGTAATGTTTTCTCTTGGTTCATTTCTCTTGGTTCATGTCAAATTAATTTTGATAAATAAGTCACACTTGACTATAAGTTGCAGGACCAGCCAAACTAAGAAAAAAAGTGCGACTTATAGTCCGGAAAATACGGTAAGTCAAAAAGTGATGTTTTTTGTGTGCATCTCTTTAAATGCAAATGAGTTCCTGCTCCCCGCCTCTTGCCAGTAGAGGGCTGTCTGCTAGAACTTGCTATTCAATACACTGACATAAACAATACAGGAGAAGCTCACACAGCAAATATAACTCTCAAAATTGATCATTACAAACGGTTCGTGATGCAACATATCCAGATGTATGGCATATATTTTTTTTCATTTTACCGATTTTCTTGGACACATTCCCTTCAATAAAATTACATCACTGCAACCTTAGTGGCTCAGATGTGGAGAGTTAATGGAGACTAGGGATGTACGAGACTAGTCAATTAAACAATACTGCTGCTGTTAGTCGACTTAGAAAATATTAGTCGTTTACAAATTAATTTTTTTGCACTTTTTTCACATTTTGCTTTGTTTTTACAAAGACATTTAAATTACCGTCATGTTAATGTTACATCTTGAAATTAATGCAGTATTTTGAAAATATATCTGGAGCGGCAAATTTAATTTTACATTCGGTTTTTGCATGTTCAAACCAGGACTGGTTGCCGTGGTAGCGAACAACAATACCTTAACGTGCTGACTTGTGTCAGAGTCCCTATATATATATATATATATTAGGGTTTGAACTCATTAGTCCTTTGCTGCTGATTCAGTTGATCTTAATATATGTGTCTAAAATGGCTAACATTGCTTAAGTGAACGTTCAATATACAACAATGATAAATCAAGGCAAGCACATCGCATGCATGATATCTGACCTATTTTTAGCTGCATTCAGTATAGGATTTGACTGTTCATAGATTAAGTGTTCTTGCAAATGGATCACATATACACTGTCTCCAGAGGTCAGACTAGTTGGTTGCAAAATTTCAGTTTAAAAGGTTACAAAATTAGTTGTTGCGCACATCCCTAATGGAGACTCTTATGTTTATTACAGGCATCAACAAATCAGTTATAATGTTTACATACTATAGCTGAGACATACCACAAGTTCACAGATGGTCGATCTTGAGTGCTGCTGTCATGCAGAGTTTAGCTCATGATCCAACTCACTTTCCTTTGCATAGCTGTAGTTATTCTTAAGATATTCAGGTGTGTTTGACTAGGGTTGGAGCTAAACTGTGCAGGACAGATGTACTCCAATACCGATGTCTGTCTATCCCTGCACTGCTCCAGTGACAATATAACAATGGCAGACTGCTAATAGAGTGCCCCAGGGATGACGCGTTTTTGTAGGCCAACCCGGAAGTTAGCGGCGCACGGGTTCCCTCGACAGAAAGCCTATTCATTTTTCCCATAGACTTTTGGAAAATCGCAGAAAATAAGCTCTGTATTTAACAAAGGGTTATGACACTTACACGTTTTGTCTATCAAGATAATCTTTACAAGTTAACACAACATTTATAGATTTTGAAGCCTAAATAAAGTCGTCAGATATAAAAGGCTAACAGTAGGCTATAAACGGACTACGGCACACCATGGTCGCGGATCAACGTCGTCACCACCAAGCGTCCTCAAACTTTATTTAGAAAACAACTCTATTTAAAAACATGCTCACTGATTATGATCTGCGCTGTGTATGAATACTTATCCACTTTTTCATGAGAAATGCTGTCCAAATGTCCTGTTTGTCATGATGACGTCTAAAGTCCCCGCCAAAGGAAGTAGTCCCTTTTAGCAATTTGTTAGCAACCGCCGATTTTAAGACACAGTAAAAGTTTAAAAAATCACAAGTGGGTTATAACTGGTGTGTTTTATGTCATAGATCAAAACGTGAAAGTATTTAGAGGCTTTGTTAACCACAGACCTTATTTCAGGCGATTTAGCAAAAACCCATTAAAAAAACCCATAGACTTTACGGCGTTGGAACCGAAAGTCCTAAAATGCTAACTCGCTTCTGGGTTTTGCCTACAAAAACGCGTCATCCCTGGGGCACTCTATAGGGTAGAGATTGTCACCAGTGGGCGGGGCTTTTCCCTACGATGACGTCAACATAGAGAGAAATCTGGAATCACTTGTTTTGAGAGACTGATTTATGGGGATTCTAAAAAAAAAAAAAAAAAGGGGTGGGTGGATTTTACCATTATAGGCTGGTTGTTTACACACTGTGGACACACATCTGCGTTTAAATGCCTTATTAAAGTGAATTTTGCATAATAGGTCCCCTTTAATGTTTAGTTTATGTGCGTGGGATCTTTTTTCTTTTTTTGCTTCAACAGGTTGCTCTTGAATTCTGTAGGCTTGTCTCCATTGATTTAAAAAGAACATTCTTCGAAGGGCTTGACAAGCATCTACCCAGGCTCCTGCAATTATACACCAAGCGAAGCAATGAAGTTCCAGAACTTCTGAATGTGTTGAAGTGTCTGGATGAACAGGCAAGTCAAATTTAATTTATACAGCAAAACTAATTTGTTATTAGCTTTCAAAGAAATTTGCATCAGGAAAATTCTATTATTTGCTATTGTTGCACAAAATCCCACTGGTAAAAACGATTTGAGGTCTCATTTTGTTAGTAGGACCCTATGATTTCTGTGATGCACAAAACACAGATGGAATCATCTATTAATTTTTTTTTTTTAACTGTATTGCATGGAATGTCACAGAATTCGTCAATATTTGGATAAATAAATCAAAAGTAGGTCAGTCACTTAAATCAAAACCGCAAAATGACTCTTTAAATATGAATCCTGCATGTTCTGTGTGAATGAATGGCACAGATATGCAGTTTTGTTTACTACACATACTGAAGTACGTGTGACACTTGCAGTGTTTTTTCAGCCTCTGCCGTCTCACATTAGAGGCTTTCCTAGAACTATTGGCGGAAGTTCCCGGATTTTGGTGGTTTTGCACCGTGGGATCTAGGAACGATTTTAATTCTAGGAACTCCTTTTGGGGGAACTAATTTAGCTCCTACTTCAGAGTAGGGTCTAACCCAGCATAGGGATGCAGTGATTAACCAGTTTTACGATTAACCGCGGTTTAAAACATCATGGTTAATTAATCATAAAGGATCGGCTAAACACCTTAAACAAAACAAATACAAAGTTACACCAGTGGTACACCAGCTTAAAGTGCTGTGCTTATCAGAGACTAGGAGACCACCCTGGTGGCTTCTAGAACTACCCGGTGCGAAATCCCTTTATATGAGGACAATTAACACATGAACTTCATCTCCAGAGCTGCTGTCAGAGTCACTTCATGAGCATTTTACCTTTTCTTTTGAGAAAATTATCGTCATATCATATTCACACAGAAACTTCAAGGTATTCACGAAAACCCATCCAAACAAGTTTGTTTTAACTTATGACAGAAATATATGACTATATAAATTTTGAACAGTATAAGTTTTTAACAGTATATATATATATTATATAGCTTTACATACATTAACAGTTTTTATGGAATGCATTTTCTGTCAAATTTAAATAAATCAATTAAATTATAATATTTTTGATTATCATATATCATTATCATATTTTTGATTATACAACTAAAATGGAATTTGAGCTGCTCAATAAACCCCACTTTGTCTAACTGTGTAAACACTAAATAATGCTGCAAGCTTCAAGGTACTTCTGTGGCACTATTAATTGCTTATTTAAATAACTTAGTTGTTCACAGCAAGTCACAGTTCTCATGCAATATGATGAAGAATGATCTTTCCGAAGATGATTACGGATGGGTATCCTTTAAGTTTTAATGGTATTACCATTAGTAATTATCGATCCAGTACTTTTAACAGTAGACTTTAATTCTTTTTGTTCTATTAAAAAGAAAAAAAATGAACATTGACTTATAATCTGTAATGTAAAATAAATGGTTAATAAAGGAAAACAAACCGCAATGCTTGAACAAAACAAATTCATATAAAACATCTATTTGTTGAATGCACCAGTGTGCAGCCATTTTTATATATATATATATATATATATATAAAAAATATACAGTACAGGTCAAAGGTTTGGAAACATTGCTATTTATTTAATGTTTTTTAAAGAAGTTTCTTCTGCTCATCAAGCCTGCATTTATTTGATCTAAAATACAGAAAAAAAATGTAATATTGTGATATATTATTACAATTTAAAATAATTGATTTTCAATTATTATACTTTAAATTATCATTTATTTCTGTGATGCAAAGCTGAATTTTTAGGATCATTATCACATGATCCTTTAGAAATCATTCTAATATGATGATTCATTATCAAAGTTGGAAACAAGTCTGCTGCTTAATATTTTTTCATAACGTGATACTTTTTTAGGATACTCTGAATAAAAAGTAAAAAAAAAAAAAAAAAGAAGCTATGTTTTTAAAATATAAATATTTTGTAACAACAATATACACTACTGGTTAGTAATTTGGGGTCAGTAATTTTTTTATTTTATTTTTTAATAAAATCAATACTTTTATTCAGCAAGGATGTGTTAAATTGATAAAAAGTGATAGTAAAGAAGATTTATATTATTAGAAAATATGTTTTCTTTTTTTTTTCTTTTTTAAATAAATGCAGTTCTTTTTAACCTTTTATTCATCAAATATATTAGACAGCAGAACTGTTTCCAACACTCATAATAAATCAGAATATTAGAATGATTTCTAAATGATCATGTGATAGACTGGATGTCACATGTGACACTGAAGACTGGAGTAATGATGCTGAAAATTCAGCTTTGCATCACAGGAATAAATTATTTTTTAAAGTATATTCAAATAGAAAACTATTATTTTAAGTTGTAATAATATTTCACAATATTACTGTTTTTTCTGTATTTTTGATCAAATAAATGCAGGCTTGATGAGCAGAAGAGACTTCTTTCAAAAACATTAAAAATAGTAATGTTTCCAAACTTTTGACCTGTACTGTATATACAAACAAAACACTTCCGTCAAGTGAACACATTTTTTTGGCAGAGTTGTAACCAGAAGAAGAGGGGAGCAGTTATTTTGGGCCTTCCATACTACATGAGGGAGAAACCAGAAAACGTCTTCAAAGTTTGTGAGGTAAACATTTTAGTACTTTTTTCCATTAACACTGGAATAAGGATGCACCAATATCACTTTAGTATGATAGTGATGCTTTTATTTGGTACTTTTTATATTTTGGTGATACCGATTATAGATACCTGTATTTTCATTGAAACCATAAGAATATGAATCATTATTTGGCTTTCCTTCAGTTATGTTATGCTTAATTATGCCTTTTAAAATGTATTGTATTGCTATATCATATTTTATCTTTCAAGTAGAGGTGGTCGCGTGATATAGCAAAAATATCACAGCACGATTATTTTCAGGAATATCACGATTATTTTTCATGTTGGTTTTACTATTTTTCATGTGACTGATCAGTACATCCAAACTCATTTCACAATATTAAAAACGCAAAATGCAGAATCGAATCATTAATTGTGAATCATCAGTTTTAATTGTGTATTGTGTTGAATTTTTCTGAATTTGCAAAAATTACTATTGAATCAAATCATTTCGCTGTAAATGAAGATAAAAAAAGTACCAAGCAAACTGGATCTCATTCAACAAGTATGTGTACAAATGAATTTGCATATGAAATCTGCATACTAACATTTTCACAAACAAATAATCCTTTATCAATAACTTCTATTCTAAAACTTAGGGGCTGTTTACACGAAAACTGAAGTGAGCACTGAACACGAAGTTTCAAAGCACAAGGTTTCGAAAATGATACTGTTACCTTCTTCATGTAAACAACAAAAACATGAATCTGAAAACTAGGGCTGAAACGATTAGTCGACATTATCGACAACGTCGACAATAAAAAATTGTCGACAAATATTTTTGTTGTCGAATAGTCTCTTGATCTCATACGACCTATTTGAAGGGCCTGCAATAACGCGGTGTAACCAGTGGGGCGCTGTAGCGCAATACTGTAATGCAGCCCTCCCGGATCCAATCCAATAAAAGAAGTCAGCGCTTTGGAGAGCATAGTGCAAACGAAGTCGAACCCGTGAAATGTGGGAGATTAACATAGCATAAACATAACAAACATAACGTTTAGCATAACTACAGAATACTGTCATGCAGGGCCACCAACTCTCATTCAAACTCACTGTTCTCACGCCACACGTTCATTTTCTCACACAGTGAAAGATGCATCGCAGAGCAAAGAGGACACGGACAACGCACCGACAGATCAGGTTACTTTTGATATAAAACTAAGTCTAAGCTTTTAAATTCAGTCAATATTACTACGGGATTCAAACAATACTTGTGGTTGTGACGCTGTTTAACGTGGAGCGGCAGATCGCTGTAACACCTCGGTTCAAGCGGCATGTGAACCTATTCCTCTCTATTACAGCGCGAAATAGACATGAATGAACATCAAAAAGTACTTACTGAACTTACTGAAATGAATCCATCTCTATTGTAATCACTTAATCTGAGTTTTAACCGCAGAAAGAAGTCAATAAAACTTGCAAACAAATATATCACACAAAATGTAACATTTACCTCAGGAAAGCCATTCAATGACCATAAACTCGATAGATAGACTGTGTGTGTGTGTATATATATATATATATATATATATATATATATGATATGATATGTGTGTGTATGTATGTTGTTGTTTCATTTTTCAAAAAAAACCCACATAATTACATTATATTTTTTTAACCTGAAGGATATTGGTCTATTCAGTAGGGTTGAAAATTATTAAAAATACACTTTTAAAAGCTGAAGTGATTTCCTTGTTTTATTTACTAGTTAAAGTACAGTATAACTCAATATTTTAACTAATTGCTAAAGTAGAATAATCAAACAAAGCTTACTGATTAATCAGTGCAATAATCGATGATTAGTCGATTAATCGTTCTAATAATCGATAGATTAATCGATTATCAAAATAATCGTTTGTTGCAGCCATACTGAAAACGGTAACATAATGTGCGTATGTGTAGGTGTTTTTTGATGAAGTGACATCGCCAACTACTGACATTTTCGCAGATCCGTGTGAACAGGGATCATTTTGACAATAGCCGCTTTTCCACTGTCGGGCCAGTGCGAGCCAGGGCTTAAAATGGGCCGGGCGGGGCTAATAGCCTCGGGCCTGTAGCACGAGGCCAGAATAGTGCAGCGTTTCCAGTCAGGCCT